>NW_027468718.1:31765872-31805872 GCF_046254945.1 Alosa pseudoharengus
ATCATATTCTGCACTAGTGAGTCACAAGGCGTAACTCACTAGAGGCATATAACATAATCACTTAAACATGCTAATAAAGCACGTTTGAATTTGAATTTGAATATGCAACATCATTAACTGTTCCCATTCACTCTGGATCCTCTCAAGAATCAGCACCCTAACCAGGCTTATGTGGTTGTTTCAGACTCAGATTCAGAGGGTTTCAGAGTGAGTGCTACTGTACTGAACTTCTTTAAGAACTGGGCCCATTACCAGACTGGTATCCATCTTCCGGCGAGCACTAGAGGACGGAGTGTCGACCTGACCGCTGGCCCGTCTCCGAGTGAGACGAGGCTGTCAGCGGAACGGCCCGAGCCTCCATTTTCCTGTCGCCCGTGCAGACATGCGAGGAATGCCACGCTGGGAAGAGATGGAATTCTTAAGCAGATGTGCGAAAGCCAGCTTGTGGCGTGTGGCCCATGGCAGACACTTCTTCATTTTGAATTATTTTGATTTCATCCACTTTTTTTCTCCTTTTTCTTTCTTTTTTTCCCGCTGAGGCTCAAGGCCTTGAGCAGAAGTGTGGCGGTGCAGGAGTATTATTTATTAGGCTGTCTTGGCGTGGAAGCTTTGACAAATGTGCCTCCACTTTCTTTCTTTTTCTCTCTCTCAATCTCTCTTTCTCTCGCTCCCTCTTTCCCTCGGTTTCTCTTTCTCTCTCTTTTCCTTCTCCACTCCTAAAACAGCATGAACACATCGACGCAGCATAGAGCAGAGCAGAGCGCATGAATTATTGAAACCAATCGGAGTCGCTCTGGACTAGGAATTGCAATGAAAATAGAATGTTACAAGCAGCAAATAAAAGCAAAAAACAAACAGTCTGTGCATGCATGTCACAATATGACTTAAACACAGTGCTCCCAGCAAACAACCACCTCTTACCACTTAAAAACACTAATGCAATAGCAACAAAGTTATTGCACTAATAAAGATGACGCAGAGCTGAACACCACTTCTTGTGATGTCTGACTCCTAACGAAAGCTTGATGCCGAAAAGATTTAAGTGGCCCAGCCATGATAATAAAGGCTTTTTAATTGTTTAAAAAGAGTACCTTTGAGCACCTCAAACAAACACTATTTAAGTCCAACATGTTTTGAACAGCACCTCTTGCAGTATTGGTTTCAGCCAGAACCCCATTCATGTCACTGTAAAAAAAAAAAAAAAAAAAAAAACCCAAACAGAATAGCGTCTGAGTTCATGTTTGACCCGCTGCCCAGAGATGACCACATGCCCTGCTCAGACTCATCCACCACCCACTGCCAACCAGCATGCCAACTGCCCACATATGAACTATTAATGCTGCTGGGCAGACAGCCAAAACCGAATGCTCTGAAATGATCGAAAGTGTGTAATCCAGGTAATCCGCCCTCCGAAACTCTTGCCCATGTAAGCCCCTGCCCTTAACCCATTACATGGAGAGGAGCAACGAGCAGGCAAAGTAAAAGAGAACGAGTGCAATAGGGAACGAGAGCAGGTGGATACTGAGGGTGTAAGCAAGGGATGATAAAAGAGGTAGGGGATTTGCAGATGTGGATGAGGGGGCTCTTTCTGGTAAGCCGGGTAAGATTTGGGTGGATGTAGAATGAGTGACATAATACTGAAATAGCGCTTGCTAGGGCAAGGTTTGAACAGGATGGTGGTCCTCTGGTATAGGAACTGTGTGTGTGTGTGTGTTTGTGCGTGTGTGTGTGGATGGAGATGAAGCTTGAACAAGGATGTATTCGAACTTTGGCGATGGTGTATGTGTGTATAATGGGTGTGCTGTTGCATGTGTTGCTGGAAGGTGGGGTGCATAAAGCTATGATGGAGTCAAGGACTAGGTGGAGTGGGTGGAGTGGACGTCGATGAAGGCTTTGTGAGGGAGAGCATGTATATAGGTGGGCGTGGGCGTGGGCGGTTAGGAACAGCAAGCATAAGAAAGTAGGGTAAGCAGCCCTGGGCCAAGAGGATGATCATCTAGATTCAGGGATCACCTTTAGCCCCCGCCATTAATCAGACACACCCATGGGGAGGAATACATAAAGAGGGGGGATGAAGAGAGAGGGTTGGAAAACGAGAGGAAAAATAGAGGGAATGAAGTGGGGAGGGAGGGGAAGTGGGGAGGGAGGGGGACAGGGGGTGATGGGATCTAGAGGGGGAGGATTATAAAGGGGACTGTGTATGTGTGTGTGTGTGTGTGCGTGTGTGTGTGTGTTGGCTGTTTAGCCACTGTTTGTATACACAGCTTGTTTCATTTCCTCATGGGGATGGCAATCTCAGCGCCCGCTCTCTCATTCTCGCCCAGGCACATTCAAAATGACATCAGCTTCCGCCAACATGCAAGCCGTTGCCATGGAAGCACACAGACATTTTTTGGTGGGGAGGAGGGCGGTGGAGTGAGAGACAGAGAAAGAGGAACAGAGAGAGAGAGAGAGAGAGAAATCTTGGATGACAAATTTGGCCATTAGGACTGCACCCCATCCCCCCTCGACTCGACTCGACTCAACACACACACACACACACACACACACACACACACACACACACACACACACACACACACACACACACACACACACACACACACACACACACACACACACACACACACACACACACACACACACACACACACACACACACACACACACACACACACACACACACACACACACACACACACACACACCAGTTCCCTTCCTCTCTGTTCAATGGCCATTTGCACAGGCAGCTGGTCTGTTAGTACTGTAAAGCTTTCACCCACTGCTTCTGTGCTACGTGTTTGCTCAAGCTTTGGCTACGTTAACTGCAACTTGCTCCTGCCCCAATCTCGTATCCCAGCATTCCTCATTTCCATCCCGCATCATGGTGAACATACATCTTACATCCGCTGATTCCTAGCAGTGAGGTCATTTCTCTGTTTTGCATTTATTTATTTATCTATTTATTTATTTATTTTAAACAGCACTCTTGCCTTCCTATGTGCTGCTTCAGCTTTTTCTTTGCTTTCTCTAGTGGCATCATGTGCCATCGGTTGGCACTCTTCGCCACCACCTCACTGAAGCAGATGAGAAGTCTGTTGCCCCAGTGCTGCGGTGCCTAGACTGGCATGGCTGCCAACAAGTACTTTACTTGTGGTGGTTACCCTCAACGTATGGGATGGACCAGTGAACACGGGGACATGGGTGAACAGAGGTGAAATAGGAAAATATAAAATGTATTTACTGTACATATGAAGAGAGTGAGAAGGAGAGAGAGAGAGAGAGAGAGAGAGAGAGAGAGAGAGAGAGAGAGAGAGAGAGAGAGAGAGAGAGAGAGAGAGAGAGAGAGAGAGAGAGAGAGAGAGAGAGAGAGAGAGAGATGTCCCTATGCCCCTCTTACTTTGTATGACTGCTTTGGCAATATGAATGTCCTATTTGTCATGCCAGTAAAGTATTTTTGGGATTTGAATTTGAGAGAGAGAGAGAGAGGGAGAGAGAGAGGGAGAGAGGATAAAGCGATACAGGAGGATAATTGGAGACTCATTCTGGTCACACTCTAGAGAGCCAGAGCTGGAGTTCCAGGAGTATTCTTGAGTAAGTGCAATATTTACCGCTCCACTCCACTCACCCGTCCAGGGGCTTCAGGCTTCCTACCCTCCCCTGGTTTAATAAAGCCAGAAAGGACTCCTCACCTATGCAGAAGCCCATAGCTCTGGAGAAGAAGGGAGGAAAGAACTGGATTTTATGAGCAACTTTCCCAAGAGCCCCAGGAACAAAGGGTAATATTCCATATCCTAAATGAGAAAGGGAACAGAAAGAGTTTTCTTTATATATAGCCAACCAAAGTCATTATTTTCTGAACAGCACGTGGTTCGGAGCACTGAAGATAATAATAATAATTTAAAAAAAAACAATTAAAATAGTTATCTGTCCCTTGGCACTGAGAATGGCATAATTGACTCAATGGTCTGAAAATGATGCAGACAAAGCTTCCTGTTGAAAGAGTTGCTGTGGGTTGGTGAGGCGAGCAAAAGACCAATATGGGGTGTGAACAAGGGGCCTGCAAATCATCCCTGAGCAAAAAAAATGAAAAAAGTACAACGGGTACAGAGAATCAATGAAGCCCATCGGTCTTCACCCACACTCATACAAAAAGGTGCACTGCAACACTAACTGACTTTCACAGCGATGATCGTATCTGCAGCAGTCACGACCTCGCTGGTCGAATGAATTCTGCTTGAGAAAACACATTGTTAATTGATGTGGTCTCTATATCAAACCCCTACACTCATCAATTACCATTAAAGGACAGTGATTACACTATTATTACTTTCCACCTCTTTCCTCAGATTTTTTACAAACAAACATTTTCCTCCCCTGACTCTTGATTTATGTGTGACTCTGACAAGTGCAGAGCTGAGCACTCTAGGCACAGTTGAAGGGGGAGGGACATCTGAGGTGAACCATCTTAATTAATGTCAGGATCACACAAAACACTGATACCAACGCCACCAAAAGAAAAACGACCTGATGTTACACACACAAAATAAGTCTCTCACATAGAATACTGTTTTGTCTACTGTTGATAAAAAAAAGCCTAAAGAAAATATAGAGGTAAAGTATGAGAAACAACCACCACCGAAACGACATTCTTCAGAATTAGAGTGTGGAGAGCTAAGATGCTAGGATGTGGAGTCCCATTATGAGAAAGGTAATTCAAATTGCATTTGTGAATTTAGGGAGGCTTACACAATCATATGATCTGAATTTCAAAAGTCTGACTCCCAGTGGGCAAAAAGTGTATAACTAATTTCATGAACAAGCTACATCTATGTAGTATAAAGTAATGTAATATAGGTTCAGTGTTTTAGCCTACATAATATGTACATACATATCTTAATAACATTAATTGCAGTAATGGCTATCAAATGCACCACCTCTGTAGATTATTTTATTGTAGTCTAGGTAGTTGCAGGAAGATACTTTCACATAGGCCTAATGTCTGGAGTCATCTAACATATCCTGCCTGTAAACTATATCAGTCTATGAACTCGTTCTGAAAAGTCATTGGATGCCACATCTGGTGTGTATGTAGTTTTATACGGCATCACGATTTACAAAACACCAAGCATATAGGCAGTATTAGTGTATGTGTTGCTGAAGGATCCTAGTGTCACCAAAGCTGTGTGATTATGCTGCCATCTACTGGAATAACACAAGCTCACAATAACTAATAGACCATATTATTATTTCCCAAACAAAGTACAACATTAACAAAGACTTAATTATATAACAACAAATGAATTTAGTCTTACAGACATTACTGGTCAGACTGAAATGCATTTGAAGGTAAATTACGAGGTCAATAGTATATGTATGACTAGACATAGTACAAATAAGAAAGAGTTGCATAGACAGACAACATACCAAAATTGAAAAACAGAACCATCAGTCAGAAAAAAAACCCTGTCTGCATCTTTCGTACATTCTCAAATAACACACACTGATATGCAAATCAAGTGAATGCACTTCAAAATGCTGATCAAGTGACAAGACTTCCTGTTTGTATTAGCGTGAGCTGCTAAAAGTAAGTCAAGTGATGCAGACACTGCTGCTGCTGCAAGCCTGTTTGGACGGGTAATGCACCGCAGTTGATGCTGGTCTACTTAATTGTGCCAAAATCATTGCAGTGATTAGTGAAGACCTACAAGATGTGCATATCATATCAAAAAGGAATGTAACATGGAAAAACAAAAGTGATCTGCAAATGCATTTATTGCACTACAAAATGTACCTTCAGGTAGGATCAGGTCACAGAAATCAGAGTGGTTCCAATATTAACTTTTGTACACATTCCCAGTGGTTCATGTGTGTGCTGTTTACTTGTGTGTCCAGTGTGTGTGTGTGTGTGTGTGTGTGTGTGTGATCTTTTTCCTGTTCCTGCAGCTAAAGTAAAATGTACAATCCACCATGGGCATCAGTTATCAGTTGCAGGCGAGAAGTAGGGGTGTAAATAACGAAGGGACTTTTCCCACATCTGGCATGCACTTCATGATGCTCTCACTTCATATCCATTACTAATATTTACCAGAAGGCTTTTGTTCTGTTGCATGTTATGGTACAGGTAGGAGTTGTGTTGCCTAGGTACAGGTTAGGTTAGGTCTACCCTGGGAAGGTCTGTCAAGGGCAGAGACCTTTCCCACTTTTCCCAGTTTGACGGTCACTGAAGCAGTAAGTCAAGAATGGCCCAAAAGACTGGTATATCTGTTCCTCCCATCTTCCTTGATATGTTTTTATGGGGTTTTCTTACATGAATTTCAGCATTACCATAATAGTTCAGTCTGTGGAAACAAGCACTTGTGTGCTAAATCCTCTAGTTCCAGTCTCAATGCTCAGGCCAACTTGATGGCTCCAAGGAAGGTGAAGTCTCCCCCCAAAGACACATCGGCAGACTCTCGTGGGATGAGCAATTCCACCTTGTCCCCCACCTCTAGTTTGACTATACCTGGACAGAGAAATGAGATTTGGTATTATGGGCAATTCATTCATCTCTAGCTGACAATAACGCAGACCTGACGAGTTTATGTAGAGTCCATTTATGTAGGCCTACCCCTCCAACTGTGAATGCACTAAAGATTAACCACATCAGGCGATTAGATTTTACGCAAGCAAGTACATTTAAATCTGAGGTTTATAAATGTCATACAAGTTTGAAAATATGCACGACTGTGGCTTTCGTGAAAAGCCAGACATACTGTGACTTTCTCTTCTGTCTGATCCTCCGCAGGCTACCCACTGTCATACAGTATGCTGCAAATTCTGCAGATGCTAAACCCCAGCATCTCCCACCTGAGGCGTTGGCCTCCGGCCCGGCATCACTGTGGCTCTCTTACCTCCCGTGTAGCAGGTGTTGAAGGGGTAGAGCTGGCTCATGTTTTGGATGCAGCGGAAGAGGATGACATACTGGCGCTCGTCCCCAACCACTGTCTTTTTCATGCGTACGATGATGTGTCCCATCGCATACATTTTATCAGTGTAGTATACCTAGAGTAGATTAGCAAACACCATCCCAAATGACTCTGTTGTACCGCAAAAATACAAGTCCGAAGAACCAACTTTTACATAACCACGGCCACTAATGTCATACAGTAGTTAATTTCCCAATGACACAATTCCTCTCATCCAAAAACACAAAGAAAGAGACGTGGATGTGAGAAGTGAAGTGTCTTTAGCGCCCCCTGGGAGAATGAGCTTACCTGGCTGTAGATGAAGAAGAAGCCCTCCTCATTGACCTGGATGATGTCATCACGGAGCTCCAAGGCGGAGCCTCGTCTCAGGCCTGTCTGCCAGGGGATGCCTGTGTGCTTCTCCAGGGCAAACTCTACACAGCAGAGCAGCAGGAGAGATTAGCATTAGCAATGTGTGTGTTGTAGCATTTTCATCGATAATCCACAACACATGCTAATCACACTAGCTCTGACATGACTTAAATTGGCACCTTCCTTTCTCTATTCTGCCCTGAGGTCATAGACTGCCATTTTGGACCAACATCCGGATGGTCCTTTTCTGTGACCCTGACCTTATTTGAACTTTTACCGGTGCACAAACATCATTCGGAATTTTTGGAGGGGGATTTTATTTTTCTGAACCTGTAGGGCAAGGCTGACTCAGTGGGGCTTTTTAAAGAGGGTAAACATGGTATGCTAACATGCAATGCGACATTTTAGGTAATATTTCCCACATCAGTCCAGGACATGACCTCTTATCAGGTCAGAGTATGACATGTAAAAGAGTTTTCCCTCCGAAAAGCCGATAATCCCCTTCCTCTAAGGCAGACTCAGTGCTGTGATTACATTACAGCGGAGCCCGAAAACACCATGGCTGCAGCAAACAGCAGAGATGGACTCTGAAGAGAGGGGGAAGCCCAGTCTGTGTTCCTCACCCTTCTGAAAGGTTGTTCTCTTGCTATCTGCCAAGATCTGCAAACAGGGCTGCAATACTGTAGAGGAAACAAAGAGTAAAGTCACAATTACAGTTATGGGATGGTATTTGCGTCGCTTCCCTTCATGCTTGTTTTGGCCTTATCAATAGAAGTCATCTAAGCATCACATTATTTTTATTTATTTTTTATACAAATGTAAATGTATGTGAAGGTGTTGAAACCACAAACTGCTACTCAGAATAGGCTAAATACTAAGAAGCAGTTAACAGTTATACCACATCATTATGACTCAGCTCTTTCGCTTGACACTAAACTCTTACATCTTAAAAGGCCCTTAAATATGGCAACGTTGTATTTCATATTTTCTGGCACCTATATTGAGTTCTTGTCTTACTTTTAGAATTGGGTTGTGCAAGCTGTGTTAAAAAAAAAAAGTAAAGTTGAGTTTTATTAGCTGTGAGACATTTCTAGACATCTGGCTACAGTATGTTGCAACATAGCCTACATTAAATAAGTAAAACTCCTGATTATTATTATCAAAAATACTATTCTACATCTCTGTATGCAAATATATGTGCTTTAACAACTGTTTTACCTGCCTGGCCTTCCCCGATACTTCTCTTGGCATGTCTTTCAGACTTGTCAGTCACAGTTTCACTTGTGGCATCATGCTGCCTCTCCTGCCCTGTCTGTGGGTATGTGGACATGTTTAAATTGTTACATTTATAAAATACAAATGTTTGCATTAATTACTCACAATTGGATACATTTAATCATATGAAAAAACAGTTGTTATCAACATTGAGACAGGCTGATTTAAGCACTCGAGCTGAATTCCAAAAGCAAATTCCTCTTGCACAAATTTGAAAGCAAGTATATTCCATGAATACTAAACAGAGCTCTTCATAAGTTGTAAAAAAAAAATCTGTCCATCTGCATTAGACACAAAAATAGATACATTTCCCTCACAATAGAATCTACACTGCTTGCAGAAATCAATGACTGACTGACCTGGGTCCAGTCCTCCCCTGTGGCTCTCTGCTGCTGCTGGGTCTCCTCTGGTGCCCCCAAGCGCTCTTCCCGCCGGCGGTTCACCTCCGAGCGCAGGCCCTCCACCTCCGCCTGCAGCGCCAGCACGTGGTACAGCGACAAGGCCGACAACGAGGACGAGGTGACTGCTGCCAGGGCCAGCAGCGCCACCACCCAGGGCACCCTCCCCCTCCCGCCTGGACCCCGACCAACCCTCACCGCCTCGCGGCCTGAAACTTCCGTCAGCATGCCAAAGGAGCTCCGCTCACACACACCGCATGGCTCTTGGGAAGACTGTTCTTCAGATGGTCTGTTTAGGTTTTTCTCTGCATGAGGTCGTTTTCTCTTCTGGGTGTTTCTTTGCTTAGTTGCCCGTTTTCTGATGATTGAGCTCTCGTAGCTGAAATGCAGCTGTTGCTAGTGGGAATCAAGGCAAATAGCCTCAAACTGATGTTCTTACTCCTTGTCCCACTTGGAGAGGAAACCAGGCTGAAATACAGTATGGTAAAAAAAAAAATTGGCTAACAACTAATAAAATTCCTTCTTCTCTGCAATAATACTATGCACTGGTGTTTCAACACACAAAAAACATCGTTGCCTTAGTCCTGACCTCAGTTCTCGGTCTGCGGTAAACTGCGGTGGTGGGGGCCCAGTGGTACTCGCATCCCAGTCCCGTCCAGTCTCACGATGACATGAGATGAAAGCAGGGTCTGAGGTCCCGAGCCCTGCCCCTGTGGACACTCAGCGGACACTCAACCAAAGTAGCTCCGGCCACCAGTGTACAGGCCTAAACACAACTACTCAAAAAACCGGGGGGAAGAAATCTAAAGATCCAAAAAAGAAGAATTCCTGCCTGAAAAGACTGTCAGTGATAGCACACATCAGAGGAGCTAACAGCAATGAAAACAAAAGCAGATAAACACTAAAGCCTGGTGAAGGGGGGAAAAAACACTCCCACTCACAAATGAGGAAGTTGAGTTGTCCTGTAGACAGAAAAAACGAAACTGTTGTTTGCTGTTCTCCTTTATTTCCTGGCAAATCACTTTTGTAAATAAGGAAGTGATCTCATTATGAAAACACATACACACACACACAAATGGACGCTTTAACAGATAGCACAGTGGATAGCAGCACCTTAGATTTACATGTCTTTATTGCATGTACTGTAACTGTACAAGTAACAGAAAGTGTGACTGAGTGCACAGAAAAGAATCAAATGAAATGAGAAAATATACACACCCTGCTAATACATGTGCTGTTGATCATTACAAGCATGAGGAGGACAAACACAACCAAGCTTTTCAAATCGACATCGAACGAAACTTGCCAAAGGCAAAATGCTGTCAACAAATCCTAGTCATGATGAAGCATTGGCTATGGTAACTAATATGTTGTTACCATACATAAAACTTCCAGTCATCATAACACAAACAAATAATAATAACAAATAATAATTGCACCAAATAATCAAGGAACTAAAACAAAGACATGCTATTAACAAGACCAAGATAATGGATGGTGTATGTGCGTGTGTATTATGTGTGTGTGCTGTGTGTGAAGGTCCATGGGAACTGAAACAAAGCCCAGTAGATCAGTCCAAGGACATGCAGCAGAGGGGGCTCCCCTTACAATCTCGGACAATTAAATCACATCCACGTCAAAGCTCCTGGAGCCCAGTTAACTCACAGAAAGAGGCAACCACTGGCATTCTGAGAATGGCCTGTTACGTAATCTCTCGCTAGTCATTTCAAGTTACACTGCACACACATTAATGGGAGCAAACAAATTCACCTAGTTGTGGTCTCTGAGTGACCTCTCGCACAAGTCAGACACTGGACACTTTAGCTCGCACCATGTAAGGTCAAGTGGTTATAATGGAATAGGACCATGCTAATCACCTTTTCTCTAGTTGATCTGATGCCGAGTTTCAATGGAAAAGATTTAAGGTTAACCAGTACGGTTCTAAATTACATCAAGGTCAAGAAAATACAAAGAACATTTAACTTAAAATAAAGTGTATATATGTAATGGAATTTAAGAGTCATACTTAAATGACATACATCCAATCTAATGATAATGTATCTACACTGCATTTGCAATCAAAATCAATACATAAGAAAATATCAGTATGTCTCTTACAAATTCCAGGCTCCAATCAGGACTTATCACAAACAGGAACACCTTCACATACAAACACATACATATGCGTGCACACACACTGCCAGCCGCCCCCATACACACACACATACAGACAGAGTCACACAGATACACATAGGACACTCAGAGAAAGTGCTCAATAAGCCAAATGAAACAGTTGTTAATGTAAGGCAAAAAAGAAAAAAAATAACATGTTAATCCATGCTTTACAAATCCCTACTTTGTATCACTTTACAATATGACACCATATGAAATATGAAAAATGATTAGAAAATAATTTTTATGAAACTTATCATAGCTTACTTTTGTACATCAGAACCAAACCAACACAGAGCAAAGTCTGTTGAGAGCACAGTCATGTTAAGAAAGGGAGAAAAACAAAATCACAAGAAATCTGCTCAGGACAGTGCAGACCAGGAACTGTAATGGCTTTGTGCCTCCTGGGCAGTGGTAGTAGGCTACCTCCCTCATACCCTGAATGCCCCTTAGGCAGTGGTGGTACCTCCCTCATGCCCATGTTCTGCTAGTATGGCTGCCAAAGGCCTCTGGAAGACAAGCTTAGGACCACTTTGCTGTTCTTGCACGCCACAAAACGTTTTTTTTTTTTTTTAAGTCTGTCGGAATATAGGGGCACACAGTTCCTAGTGTTTGCATCGACCTACCCAAAAACCTATAAATACGACTCAAACAGGCAAACTCTCAAACATTTAGAAGTTTTTTTGTACATGCCCAACTCTATAATATCCAAAATCAGGAAAAGATCAGGGAAAAAGAGTACGATGATAAGCAGCACAGTTGATGGTGTAATATGGTTATTTACATCCGGACGAACTGGTAAACAGGTTGGACTTTTGTCGTAATGCAGCATATATTTTGAATGGCAAGTCAGGGAGACTGGGGCATTCATTCTGTGAGGGTTTCCAAAGGGGTCTGCATCCATTAAAACAACATAAAATACTTACTGGACCAAAAATGTGTGCAAAGATATGTAATTTTTGGTCTTTTCACAAACATACTTTATTTCCAAAATAATAATAGGTTGTGGCCGAGGATCACCGCCACTTCACCTCAATCTCTACACCCCACTGCTTTGTTTGAGAAGTCTGCTACTACAGAATAACACTGCGTTCTGAAAATTTATTTCTGGATTAATTTCAAAAGATAGCCTGTCTTGTCTATTAATCCATTTGCAAAAGGGATGTTAAATGCTTTGACCCGAAGGCTTGGATATTATGCACTTAGATCATGAATCAGAATTTCAAATAATCATTATTCTTTGATTTCTTTAGTTAAAAGAGTTTGACAGTGCACACGCGCACACTCCAATTCACACCACAAATCGAACATCACGATTTTGTAATTAGATAGCCTTCCTCCCCTGTACGTCAAAATAGTAATTCAATGGATCAATACATTTCATATAACTTCACTGATCAGCTTCAGTCAGATGTATATATTAGGCAAACATAAATACACTGTCAGATAGGTACGGTCATAATTTATATTTTTTCTCATGCATTCACTGTAGCTTTAAGGGGAGAAAAAATGTCTCACTCTGATTTTTTTTTTTACATTTCTACTCCCATGTCTCCACACACGTGCCGGTCCTACCATTGCTGTGTCTGGTTACATTGGCGTAAGTCAGTGAGGTTTGTCCAGTGGAAAAAGAAAACGAAAACAAACAAGTTGAAAAGGATAGAAAAGAAGTGTACATTCTGATTTAGAACCAAATGATGGATGTGTTGCGCAAAGATAATGGCAACCCCATGGAGGAGGTCTAAGAGGTGTCTTTGCTGCGACCCTCCCTCCCTCCCTCCCTCCCTCCCTCCCTCAGATGATGGTGACACTGGCCGAGCCCTGCGCTGTCTCCTCCTGGGCATGGCTCTTAAGCAGCTCCTTCATGAACTGCTCGAGGGCGGCAAAGTAGCCCTGGCACTGCCACGTGTCGTTGTGCGTGCCCTCGGGGAAGATGCCCAGCCGCTTAGTCCGCGCGGGCGAGAGCTCGTACAGCTGTTTCATCATGACGGGCGGGATGAGCTGGTCCGACAAGCCCGAGACAAAGAGTGAGGGCATGCGGCACTGCGCCACCTGCCGGTACGACAGGAACTGGTTGCGGTAGCACCAGAGCGGCAGGTGGCGCACGGGCAGGAAGGAGAAGAGCGTGGCGGCCATGTGAGGGATGCTCAGGAAGGTGTTCTCCACGATTAGCGCCGCCACGCGGTGCGGATTGGCCGCCGCCAGCCGGATGGCCACGGCGCCCCCTAGCGAGCGGCCGAACAGCACCACCTTGGTCTTGTCCACCTCGGGCCGCGTCATGACGAAGTCCAGTGCGGCCTCGGCGTCCAGCCACAGGCCCTCCTCGCTGGGCTCGCCCTCGCTCTTGCCATAGCCGCGGTAGTCCAGCAACACCACGTGCGACTTCAGGTTGACCAGCATGAGCAGCGCGTTCGGCACGCGGTGCCCGATGTTGCCCGCGTTGCCGTGGAAATAGAGGATGGTCGGGGCGGGGGCCGTGGGGTCTGTGACCCCTGGGTCACCGGTGTAGCGGAGCAGGATGAGGCTGAGGCGCACGCCGTCCTTGGCGCGAACGAATACGCTCTCGTGCGGGATGCCCGTTGGCACGGGCACGTAGAGGCGCGACGATGACGGCTGGTCGGGGAAGTAGAGCAGCACGTCCTGGAACTTGTAGAGGATGCCGGCCACCGAGCACAGGATGAGCCCCAGCAGCAGGTAGCCGCCGTACAGGTGGAAGGTCAGAATGAGCGCCAATAACGAGATGCGGCATGCGCCCCACAGCCATGAGCCCGTGGCCAGCATGCAGCGGCCCAGAGGCCCCCACAACCTCCACGGCTTCTCCATCGTGGCCTCCGGGAAGGGACGGAGCTGTCCAGGAGTGGGGTGGGGTGTCACAGGGTGGAGACAGAGGAGGGCTTATGTGTCTCCTCTCACTCAGTCACCAATTCTGCGAAGTAAAACATGATGGTTTATGCCAGTGACAGGCAAGCCTATCTGATTCTCTACCAGGAAATGTCACACTGTGCACTTAGTAATGTGATACTGGAAGCTAATGTTATACCTGCAGTGTCGAAGTAAAAAAAATATTCGTTTAACAGGCATACGCCCTCGCGCTATTTGGTTAGCTTGCATCGCCTCAATTACATGGGCAGGTTTAGTAGAATACACATAACTGAGCAGGAAATTCGTGTCCGTAGTCCATTCACTTTATCACGAAATGTCAAAATACATTTCCGTCATGCTTAGCTGATCCTTGGTGTGGACATTAATTCTGCATTTGGCTATTTATATATGAGCAGGCATTCTGCATGCATCATTGTAACATTCGGCCTTATTCTTCTACATGATAGGCTACAGATCCCAGAATGACACGTCTCATTCTTTATACAAAAACGCGTTTCAAACACATGTAACGCTACATGTAAAATACTACACACAAACGAGTTGCACGGTAAGCTTTTTAACTGGATAATCTTACGTTATGTTTTACCGGGTGGATGGACAGAAAACCAGTTAGAATTGATAGGGTGTATGCCGTCAACCAATACAGTTACCTGTTTAGCTAGCTAGGTAGCCATCAGTAGCATTGCGTAGCTGGCTAGGCTTAACGTTTACTATTGCTAGTCACATTTTCAATCAATGTAGCAAAACACACAGGAAATTTAACGTTACGTCGACACGGTTTAAACAGACAAAACGGTACCAGAAGTTGCTATCCCATCTACATGAATGACATTTCGCCTTGTCTTGGTATTAATGCGAGTATGATGGATCTGTAGTTGGGGAGCAAATGAGTCTGTCATACACCAGCATTGTTTGCTGTAACTTCAAGCTACACATCCACGTAACCGGCTAGACTAGGCGAAGCTGGCTGGCCGGACGCCTCACTAAGTTAGCAGTGGCTAACTTAGCTTATCAACACACCCGTAATTGAAACCACTTCTTCTTCGTTGTCATTATCGGATATGTGAAGACATGTTTACCTTTCGTCCATTTTTGAGCTGTGCACCGCCAGCGAGGAATATGACTATGGTAAATAACATTAAGCGTAGAAGCTGTTCGGGTCAACCCATAGACAAAGTGCGCCTAAAATAATATGGGTGATAAAACCCAGCCAACACTTCCACCGACTTCTTTTATCGGTGTCACAATTTCGAAATTCCGGACAGGTTCCGCAGATGCATTCTATCTCGAGCAGTCTTCTTGGCAGCCGCTACCAAAAAGCATTACAATCTACGCTTTATATAATAATTAAATTAGACGAATTTGATACATATTCTGTTATTTTGTGTTTGGCATCATTAAGCAGACATATATGGAGAAAGGCAACGTCAACCTGTTGCCAGTTGTACACGATTGGTTCCTAGATTCGTAGGTTCCTAGTGCTACTGTAACATGTAGGCGTAGGCCTACTGCAGGTGTCACCACTAAATGACCTTTGCAATGCACCCCTGACTTTCTCTCACCATTGTGTACTATTAGGCATTTAATCTGCACGCTTCCAGCCCTGTTTTCTGTCCCAAATATGGACACAGCAATGTTTACATAGACAATAAAATAAATTGAAAGCCACCCCATAGACCAGGGGTCTCAAACACCCGGCCCACGTATGTCAAAATAATAACGTAATCCGGCCCTTGAGACTTTTTAATTGCGACAAACAACGATACTGATTAAAATAGACGATAGTTCCAAGTACGGTGACGCATCTCATTTGTACTCTGCTCCACTATGTGCTAGACATCCAGAGCTTCATTCAAACCCAAAATCGCTGCGCAAAGTTTTCAGGAAATACTTGTATTACACGCGAGAAACACAAAGATGTGCGTTTGTAATGATGCGGAAGCGATGCAGGCCATAGTGTTGCATAAATTGAAGCATAAATTAAGCAGAAATAGGCCTACACCAAATGTTGAAAAACGTTTGAAGGAGAATATCCTTTTGGAGATTATGATCGATCGTCTATTGAATGGAGGTGCGTCTGCGTGTATACGATGGTGTCCACTAAGCATACCCTCATTTCGACCCTCTGCCCAACATAGCTTGGGGGTTGCAGTGGTAATCGTGATGATAGTGTCCGTAATGGACGTGGTACAGACAGCAGGGCTAGTAGAAATAGGGCTCTAAACTACAAAGTCACCCGCAATATGATGCAAACTTCTGGGTACTCAGATTACCGAGAGGCGGTTAGAGCCGAAACTGTACTGTACCGTACTTTTGTCCTGTCCTCTGTCTTGCGGATGTTGCGTAGTGTCTCGCGGCACTGTCTTGCGGAAGTCGCGTACTATCTTGTGGCACTGTATTGCGGAAGTTGGCTAGTGGTATCAAAGATTCTAGACAGATCACGAACAAAGCTATTTTTTGTCTTTATTTGTTTCGTTGGAAAATACAATTTCAATGTCGGGATGTTAGGAAGACACGTGGCTTGTAGAAAGTGGGTTATTAACTTACAACGCTGAATGTAGGGCGACGTCTGGCCAATATTATTCTGCTGTAAAACATGTTTTTGTTTATCCAGCATTGTCTTGCTTAAGTTACGTTGTGCCTTGCAGAACTGTCTTGTGTAAAGGTATGTGTGCTAGGTGTGTAGCGCTGTCATGATGGTTGTCTCGTGGAAAGTTAGGTAAAACGCCAAATAAAAACACAAGTATCCGTTGTCGACCTCAGTTGCTTTGGAAATGTTTTGTTTTGTTGAAATGTTTGTTATGCCACCTAGGCCTATTAGGCTACCTTCCACCTCTTTCTGTTCTATTTGTTATTAACTTGTAGGCTAGCCTAGGCTACTTGTAACCAAGAAATATATAAATCACTTTTTACTTACAACAAATAGCCTACGTATATTAAACACTTAATGTATATTGTTGATATTCCACAAGCAGCATTAGTTCAAGTTCAAGTAGTTTATCGTCATGCACGCATAAAGGGAAATATAATTAATGAAACTCCTTGTGCCAGCAAATATTTTAAGAATAAATAATAATTGTTTAGATAATTATTATAGGCAAATGTGTAAATATTTAGGCATCTTACCAGGGGGGTATTCCAAGTACGAGGTTTAGTGACAAACCTGGGTTAGTTAACACAGAGTAGGTGGTAAACCTCCTAATAGAAGAGCTGTATGGCTTCATTCTCCTAACAAAACAATACCATAGGGCTCTTGTTGTAGGAGGTTTACCACTTACTCTGAGTTAAGTTACCCAGGTTTATCACTAAACCATGTACTTGGAATACCCCCCAGGTCTGTTAAGTCATAGGCTTGCTTAACCAAATGTTGTAGCCATCCATGGGTAGATGATCACAAAAACAGACAACTGGACAGTTTTGGAGAACACATTTTAATTCTATACATAAGAACAAAAAAACCTTTTAAACAAAAAAGCTTTGTAAATCTAAATACGGAAAACCTTGCATGGTTCAGTTTTCTCTCAGAACAAAATACACCATAAACTTAACACCAAAAAAAATCAAATTTCCCCAGTACACACATATAGTAACAAGTTTTAAATACCTTGGTGTCCACATTACTGAAGACTTAACATGGACTGTTAACACTCAATATGTTCTGAAGAAGTCCAGACAACGACTCTACTTCCTTCGTCAGCTAAGGAAATTCAAAGTTTCTACATCCATCATGAAGGCCTTCTACACTTCAGCGGTTGAGAGTGTTCTAACTGGTAGCATCATCACCTGGTATGGGAACTCCACAGTTAGAGATTGTAGTACTCTGCAGAGAGTAGTGCGCTCAGCTGAACGTACAATAAGAACTCAACTCCCTGCTCTACAAGATATCTATTCCAGAAGAGTACTCCTAAGAGCCCAAAAGATTCTGAAGGACTCTTCTCATCCTAACAATGGATTATTCCTACCACTGAAATCAAGAAGACGCCTATGTAGTCACAAAGCCAGAACTGAGAGACTTAGGAGAAGTTTTTATCCCCAGGCCATCCAAACTCTGAACTCACACTATACTGACTTTGCACACATTCACTCCTCAGCACTCTCAAACATTTCCCAACTCTGAACTCACACTATACTGACTTTGCACTCATTCACTACTCAGCACTCATGACCCCCCCACCCCCCACACACACCTACAAGACTTTTAGCACTTTTACATCCCTCTCCCTAAGCTACAGACCTTTTATTTATTTTATTTATTTTACAAACACACACACACACACACACACACACACACACATATCTGACTTTCTCCAACTTTTGCATATCTCCATAGAACTTTTTATTATTATTTTTGATTTCTCCTCCATCTACCCATGTCCTTGATTGCCTAGCCTTTCTGCCCCCCCACCCCCCACCCCACCCCCATCCCCAACACACACACTTACATCATCACTGTCATCACTTCACATACATACAGCACACTGCTTGCTACAGTAAGCCTCCTCTACATACTTGCTGCACACTGCCCCCCCCCCCCACACACACACACACCTACAAGACTTTTAGCACTTTTACATCCCTCTCCCTATGCTACAGACCTTTTATTTATTTTCTTATTTCATCACACGTCAAAACACACACACACACACACACACACACATATCTGACTTTCTCCAACTTTTGCACATCTCCATTGAACTTTTTATTTATTATTTTTGATTTCTCCTCCATCTACCCATGTCCTTGATTGCCTAGCCTTCTGCCCCTGAACTCCCATCTCCCCTGTCATCCCCCCAGAAGGTTTAGCCTTCTGCCCCCCCCACCCCCACCCCACCCCCATCCCCAACACACACACTTACATCATCACTGTCATCACTTCACATACATACAGCACACTGCTTGCTACAGTAAGCCTCCTCTACATACTTGCTGCACACTGCCCCCCCCCCCCCTACATACACAGCACACTGTCTTCAGGATCGATCTTCTCCAACACACATCCTCTACATACTTACAGCACACTTCCCCCACCTACCCACACACACACTACACACACACACACACACACAGTCACTGCTCCACTCCCCTCCCGCCCACACACATATCTTCACTGTCATCACTCACATACATCATACATACAGTACTCTGCTTGCAATAGTAAGTCCCTGCCCCCCCCCCCTACATACACAGCACATTATTTCATCAGGAAGCTTCTCCAATACACATCCCCAACATACTTACAGCACACTGCCCACACACACACTACACACACACACACACACACAGTCACTGCTCCACTCCCCTCCCGCCCACACACACATCTTCACTGTCATCACTCACATACATCATACATACAGTACTCTGCTTGCAATAGTAAGTCCCTGCCCCCCCCCCCCCCCCCTACATACACAGCACATTATTTCATCAGGAAGCTTCTCCAACACACATCCCCAACATACTTACAGCACACTGCCCCCCCCCCCCCCCCCAATACACAGCACATTGTCTCATGAGGAAGCTTCTCCAACACACATATTGCACACTGCCCTCTCCCCACATACACAGCACACTATCCCATCTCCCCTGTCATCCCCCCAACACACACACCAAGACCCCTGGCAGTTGGGTTAGCCCCTTGAGCCGTGGATCTGCCCAAGGTTTCTTCCTTGGTAAGGGAGTTTTTCCTTGCCCCTGTTGCTCTTGGGTGCTCCTTGTTGGTGCCCCCCACCCAATCCCAATCCTCCCCCACCTTTTTTATGCAGCCCTTGCCACTTAATCTACTAAACCCCTCTTCTACTGCACTTTTTACCCCCCCCCCCTCCCATAAATGCACAAATAGGCTGACACCAGACATAATTTCACTGCATTTCTTACTTCCAGTAACTATATGCATGTGACAATTAACTTCCTTGTATCCTTGTATCCTTGTAAATAATGAAATGAAGATAATAAATTGAAATCCAATAAGACATAAATAAATAAATAAACAACTAATACATTAAAAAAGAATGTATAAATACAGAAAAAAACAGCAATGCTTGTTACTCCAATGCCGGATGCATGGACATGAACCTCTCCAGAAACCTGCAGAAACCCTCGTGGTTCGTGACAATGTTAATGGAAACCTTCAAATGCAAACAGATTTCAAATTGGAAATAGCATGAGAATGTAGTGACAATATGCATGTATGCATGGTATGGTTTGGTTTATTTATTCTGGAGAAACCACACTGATCATAATATGACATGGCTTTTATATTCACATTTCCTTACCTCAGGCATCATTACGTCGAGCACAAGGTCAACATCTATGATATCTTCATCACAGATTATGGCAGTCTGTATCATTTTTGCCAGTTTCCTGGACTAATTGGGGCCACAAAATAAATCTTAGAACAAAAACTTTTTGCATTACTAATTGTATGTTTACTTAAAATAGTTGTTATTCATAACCAGTGCATTATTACTACATAAACTGTACAGTGTATTCATATCAATCAGTTTTCTATGCAATCTAATGCTTTTCGGATGTCATCTTCAAATTCCTTATTTGACAGTTACTGTTTATAAGTTTGGAGATGTACTGTTTTGCAGCGACATGCAATGCCGACTCCACAACTGTTGCACTTTCCAACCAGTTGGTGTAATAGATTGCCCACTATGAATCAGTGACAATAACTGAAAGACAAACAATCCAAATAGATGACTGATTTAGAAATTTAAACTAGGTAGCATTTTAACCTTTTAAGTTATATAACCACATCATTACCACACTTATGGTGAGTTTCATCACAGTTGAATAATTTTGTATACACCTGATGGTGTGTGCACAACTTCTATCAATGTAAATACAAAAAAAAGTAAAAATAAAAATCAGGTTGTCACATTAATACCATCCAATCAGTTGAGCCAATTAGAAGCCAATTATTATGACATTATCAATCATTTGTTATTTAAAATGTGCAAAATTGGAAATGTCCTTGTTTGAGGTATCTTGTCAAGTTACCATAGCACTGAAATATTTCACAGGTCAGAGAACATAGACAAATTTAAAGTCTAGAAAAAAAACCTGTAAAACAGAAAAAAGAAAGGAAAATATCAAACTCAAGTGTTGCAATATAAACTTGTGAATTCAAGTCCTTCTGCTGTCCTTGTGTGAGCAAAGGAGTGTGTGTAACCTTAGCTAGTCGTGTTTCCTCAGTTGATGCCTTTGAGCACAACTAACTTCTCAGACAGTGTTGCATTCAGACTATTTTTTATATATATAAAATATTTTTTATATAGTTGTTATGGGGCCTGTTAATCATTCCAGCTTGACCATGCAAGGGTGCCACAAACAGACAGAGACAGACATTTCGTGCTTTACAGTATAGATAGTTAGATAGATGTCATCACAGTGTTTCACAGAAAGTATTTTAAAGTATTTTGAAAATACAAAAATACGCAACACTGAAGTATTTTGATACGAAATACGAAGGCATTTTCATTATCTCAATAAAATACAAATGACAAAATAGTATTTTGTATTTGAAATACATATTTTAAACACATGTATTAGAAATACTGCCCATCCCTGCCCATGCCCATGGCCCAATCAGTGGAAACTGACATAAAGATTTGCTCTGCCCCAAGTGTGGCCAAAACGCCGTAAAATGACTTATTGTTTTGTTATGCAAGGAAAACAAACTCACCAAGACCAAGGAGATGGTTGTTGTGGACTTCCATAAACAAGCACTTATGTTATGTTATATTGTATTTATTTATTATTCACTATAGTACTTGGTCTGCACTGAGACCTGAGTTGATATTTTGTTATCTTCATACAAATAAAGCATCTATCTGTCTGTCTGTCTGTCTGTCTGTCGGCCCAGGTGTGGGTGTTATTGTTTATCAAAGTGTTGGCTGAGGGTTGCCTGGGTCCCTGGGCATGCACTGGCCCACACACTAACTGATCTGACTGAGTGTTGGCTGAATGCCAGCTGTGCTTGAACATTACTTGATAACAAAACACAAATCCAGAGCTACTACTTTAAAGCACAAGTCATCTTTATTAAAAATTCTAACAAACAACTTTAAAACTTAAAAAGTCATAAAGCAAAAAAGGATTTTTACATGTACAATTTTATGTAAAACAATTAATAAGCTTTATATTTTATCTAAAACAAAACAAATAAAAAGATACATACATACATACATACATACACACACACACACACACACACACACACACACACACAATGATTCAAAGACATAAATTATTCTACATAATAATAATTATAATAATTATTATAATAATTATAAATATAATTAATTATAGCACCTTTCATTCACAGAATGCAGCTCAAAGTGGTTCACATTTGGAACATTTGTCATTGGTGTCACAGGACAGTGGCTTGGTGTCACAGGACAGTAGCTAACTGTCTCAGGACAGTGTCTGGATGTTACAGGACAGTCATAGGTGTCACGGGACAGTGTCTGGGTGTTACAGGACAGTCATAGGTGTCACGGGACAGTGTCTAGGTGTCACAGGACAGTCATAGGTGTCACGAGACAGTGTCTGGGTGTTACAGGACAGTCATGGGTGTCACGGGACAGTGTCTAACTGTCTCGGGACAGTGTCTGGGTGTTACAGGACAGTGGCTAACTGTCCCAGGACAGTGTCTGGGTGTCACAGGACAGTCATAGGTGTCACGGGACAGTGTCTGGGTGTTACAGGACAGTCATGAGTGTCACCGGACAGTGTCTAGGTGTCACAGGACAGTGTCTGGGTGTTACAGGACAGTCATGGGTGTCACGGGACAGTGTCTGGATGTTACAGGACAGTCATGAGTGTCACCGGACAGTGTCTAGGTGTCACAGGACAGTGTCTGGGTGTTACAGGACAGTCATGGGTGTCACGGGACAGTGTCTAACTGTCTCGAGACAGTGTCTGGGTGTTACAGGACAGTGGCTAACTGTCTCGGGACAGTGTCTGGGTGTCACAAGACAGTCATAGGTGTCACGGGACAGTGTCTGGGTGTTACAGGACAGTGTCTGGGTGTTACAGGACAGTCATGGGTGTCACAGGACAGTGTCTGGATGTTACAGGACAGTCATAGGTGTCACAGGACAGTCATAGGTGTCACGGGACAGTGTCTGGGTGTTACAGGACAGTGTCTGGGTGTTACAGGACAGTCATGGGTGTCACGGGACAGTGTCTGGGTGTTACAGGACAGTGTCTGGATGTTACAGGACAGTCATAGGTGTCACGGGACAGTGTCTAGGTGTCACAGGACAGTCATAGGTGTCACAGGACAGTGCCTGGGTGTTACAGGACAGTCATGGGTGTCACGGGACAGTGTCTAACTGTCTCGGGACAGTGTCTGGATGTTACAGGACAGTCATAGGTGTCACGGGACAGTATCTAGGTGTCACAGGACAGTCATAGGTGTCACAGGACAGTGCCTGGGTGTTACAGGACAGTCATGGGTGTCACGGGACAGTGTCTAACTGTCTCGGGACAGTGTCTGGGTGTTACAGGACAGTCATGGGTGTCACAGGACAGTGTCTAACTGTCTCGGGACAGTGTCTAGGTGTCACAGGACAGTCATGAGTGTCTCGGGACAGTGTCTGGGTGTCTCGGGACAGTATCTGGGTGTCACAGGACAGTGTCTGGGTGTCCCGGGACAGTGTCTGGGTGTTACAGGACAGTCATGGGTGTCACAGGACAGTCATGGGTGTCACAGGACAGTGGCTAACTGTCCCGGGACAGTGTCTGGGTGTCTCGGGACAGTGTCTAACTGTCTCGGGACACTACTCAGGACAGTACTAACAGGACAGGACATTTTTTGCTGTTACTGCTACTGGTACTCAGATTACCCGCGATAGGAACTGATTTGACCAGAATACTTTATTGTAGGCCTTGTGGTTTAGAAAACATATACATCTTAGGTGTTGGTATACATCTTAGGTGTTTTCCTGTTAATTTGTTATGTGGGTAATATGAAAAAAGGAAAGTAAACCTGCTCAAATATGTTCATCCAGTATTTACTGAAAGGTGCATAATTTGAGGTGCTTGCCATCCAGTGGCAAATTAGATGGGCAAATGTACCCCCTTCATAAACTTTTGTTTTACTCAAAGATTTTTACATTTACAGTAGGACTTTATCTCTGACCACTTTCAAGCCATGGTCTTTTGAAATTTTGATATGAAAATCCAATGGTGTTGCTTTCTTAACCCTGACGCCTATAGTTTGCCAGGTTTAAAAAAGTTATGAGAGAAAAATATTTTTATTTGGTGTGAAACACACACATACCTGTTTTTATGCTTTTCATTTGTTTTATAATTAGTATTGATATTTATTTTATCAATATTTTATTTATAAGCTAAGGTTGCTAGCACAGGTGTCTAAAACTAGATAAAAACACTTGCACTTTCTGTTTGCAGTTTTGTGTGGTACTTGAAAAAAAAGAACATTGCATTTTCAGAAATAGCCGGCCCTCCAATCAGATGACGTTGGCAGAAGTGGCCCCCAGCTCATTTGAGTTTGAGACCCCTGCCATAGACTTAGATATAGAGAGAAGAAGGCTGAATCTCAATGGTTAAATCTCAATTTCTCCAATAAACCCTAAGCCCTGAACCCTTACACACTAAACTGACATCAGTCGGAAGTAATCAAGTTTGCAAGGGTGTAAGGGTTCAAAAAAACCTAGTAACAGGAATGGGACAGCACCTGCAACCTATCATTAAATTGACAACACAAAAAATGTGTTGCAAACACGTTTCTGTTAAATGGAAGTTGTTTACTGATGTTTTTTCAAGCTTCCACCCTCCCTTTGGGTAATCCTGTGTTTCACGTCACAACACTGAGGTTGCATAGCATAGATGCCGACTTACGGAAAAGACATCATTTTAGAATTGGTTTTCAAAAAAGGTTATTCCAGAGCCGTAAAGTGAGATACAAGGTTATGACGCCAGTATTTCTCTGAAAATAGAAATGGCTCAAAAAAACGCTTAAAATGCTTCAGATGTAAAGTTATTCACTATCAAAGTGAATGGGGGTTAATGAAATGCTAGCCTCAGAGTCAACGGAATTAGCCTCAGAACCTCCCAAAGGGGTACTTTGGATCCAAACTTTTGCTTTACCCCCTTGCTTTTAGGCTTGATGGGTAGGCTAAGGCTTTGCTGTGTTTCGACATTGCCCAAGAAGGCTTCAGAGGTCTAAGGCATTGGGGTTTTCAGAGGGGTTATTTCCTGTAGAAGAACAATGCAATCAGCTGTAATTGGGGGCCCCAATGTGGGGTCACTTGGCAATTCCCTGATTTGCCTACCCAGTTGTAGTGGCCCTTCGAGGTCTACCTCTGCTGAATTTGTCATTTGAATATTTAATGAAAATGTAAAACTTGTATTTATTTTATATACATTTTATACAAAGTATAACTTGTATTTATTTCAATTTGATGAAACAATGGCTTGTCATTGACTGCTCGAGGCTGCTCTGGTGTAAACTATGCTTGTGTTGGTCTTTGAGTAAATACAGCACTGCTGTGTTATGGGCAGATGAACCTCAGCTGTGCAGGGAAATTACCTTTGTGTAATGTAACTACCTGACTATGCTACAGTGTAGTGAGACACTGGAACACACCCACTCTAGTAGAAAGTCAAAAAGGGGGGCAGAGATTTGGCCACTAGAGGGGGATGTCACCTTGTTTTTTGAGTGGCTTTTTTGAGGTTTTCAGGCATGTAAGTCAGCGCGACATCTATTGGTGAAATCACAAAATAAAGCTCAGAAGGCATATTATATATCAACACTTCAGCATTTCATTATGTTACGTTACTACCTTTGTGATCGTTATCATTCATTTATATCGCAGGCTATGAGTTTGTAGCCAAGGCTGCAGCCAAATAGGTCTAGCCAGAGCCATGTGTTTTTTTTTTATTGTGCAATGGTTTGAACAGATATACTGAACACAGCCACTGCTATAACTCTTGGTTTGGTTTTTGATAATGATAACCATTTATCACATACTATGTTCACATGGTATGACACATGTGAGGCCTAAAAAAATGGTCAGATGCTTACTTCAGTAGGCGTGTTAACAGCCACAAAGCCTGCAATTGGTGCTTTGATGTTTGTTTTATGGGCAAGGTTTGCCCAAGTTGTTTTGGAGCCTAGGCTGTCCACGGAGACGGCGTTTTTTTTACAGTGATATGGGTTTGCACGGACGTCACGTTCTGGACGGTAACCCAGCTGCATGTCCATGTTGGAGGCACTTGCATAAAGAACTGAATGAAGTAAAATGGAGTATCATCCCAGAAAACAAAATAAAGTCCCGGCGACGTCCCCTAAAGGTCCCCTGGCGAACGTCACCTCCTCGACATTGTATAGGGTTCCCTTGACGTCCCGCGGACCTGTGTTCGGGACGTCCAAAGTACGTTCCCGAGACTTTGAGGGGACGTCCTTTAATGGTCACCGCAACGTTTTGCACGCAGCGTTTATATTTCCGCGATGGTAAAAAAAAAAAAAAAAAACATGAAACGTGATTATGCGTACATCCTGTAGGCTCCTAGCCTAGAAATCTAGACGCACCCTAGCGGCGGCAAATTAATTTGCTCAGCTTGTACGTCTAGTATCGAACCATAGGAATTTCTATTGGCTTAACACCGTGGATGACGGCCAATCACAGCGCTCTATTTCGTTAAGAGAGTCTTAAGGCGGGCTATGGCAAACGAAGAGCGGTTGTTTGAATCGGCGTTGGCGTCAACTTTGGAGGAGTTGGACTTGTGCTTTTCTTTGAAAGTAGATCAACACAATGCACTTAAGTCATTCCTTTCGTAGAAGGATGTATTTGACGTTTTGCCGACCGGATACGGATATGGTCGTAGCGCTGGCCTATTGCATGCCTAGGCAGTTTGAAAGACAATTCTCTGCCCGCCCCTTGGATTAAGCGAGGTGAATGATTCGATGCCAGACTATACATGTCAATGATATAGGATGGCCCGCCAGGCTAGTAGGCTCCATGAATGGACATACCAATAGGCTGCTATGAGAGAGATTGTCGTAACATGAGATCTGCATTTATAATTTGCCTGACAAGTCTGGCCACCATGCTGCAGCTCCGTTTCAGGGTGTTGGCAATCTTATTATAGCCTAGCCATCTTTATGTAGAGCAACAATTATTTTTTCAGAACCTCAGAGTTCTTTGCCAGGAGGTGCCATGTTGAATTTCCAGTGACCAGTATGAGAGAGTGTGAGAGCGAAAACACCAAATTTAACACACCTGGTCCCCATTCACACCTGAGATCTTGTAACACTAACAAGTCACATGACACCAGGGAGGGAAAATGGCTAATTGGGCCCAAGTTGGACATTTTCACTTTCACTTCAGGGGTGTACTCACTTCCCAGATAGCAAAAATACACTGGGACGGAACTGGGCCACACCTACCACAACGTCCGGCACGGATCTGCATAATGGACCTGATCCGGCGTCCAAACGCACATCGGTCCAAAATTGCTCTGGATCCGTTTGACGGATCTGGTGCCATTAAGGGCTAAGACTGGCCCAGTTCCATTTGATAGTCTGTGTTACTGACGTGTTACAGATCTGCTTATCATATGCAATATGGGTCCGCTTATTGTGTGTGGTACGGACCCGTTTATCAGATATCAGCCGGCTTTATTTGACATGTGAAATGTGATTGGTAATTAATTATCCTGAAAAATCTGTTTTCTACACATTTGCTAACAGGTTCATTACAGGTTCACCCAGGCTAAAGTTCGTAACGTTTTCCCAACAGCTCAACTAATAAACATAAGCTAGGCTACAAACACAATAAAAAAACTTTGCACATAAGTGTCTTAATATTTTTTATTCAACAACCTGAAGTGCAATCCCAGACAAAGTTTAAGTCGTGTTAATTCCACTGTTCATCGATATTCAGGCTGTCTTCCTCAGTCATCTCCATGGTCAATCTGAAACAACACAAAATAAACATCAGCCATTCATTCCTTTTTGAAAATAGGCTAAGTCACATTACACTCGTTTTTTTATCATCAGTGATCCTGTTAGCGTTATCACTGTTTTTCCAAAATAGTTATTGTGATGGATGTTTTGCTCAAGCTAAGCTAGTATATTGCTGGGAAATAATAGCATTAACCTTACAGTAAAGTTATCAATCGCTCGGCTGCTTGTTGTTGTCTCTGAATAAACCAACAGAGATAAAAAGCAGATAGCCTACCTTGAAAAGTTGGGCTGCGTCCTAGTCCAACCGCAGGCTGGCAAATCATGTCAAAAGATTGATAGTGAGCAAAACCAAAGATCCTTGATTAACGTTACTGCTTGGACTTCTGCATGCGTGGCAAGAATATGGGGTTGTCTCATAGCACTGTTAGATCTGACAAACAACAATTGACTACTTTTACCACTGCTAGGTAATAATAAAAATAATGAAACGTGCATATGATCAATATTGAGCCAACTATATCTTCTTTTCCAGCCTTACTGTAGAAATGAAGTGGCCATGGGAACATAGTGCACCCCCATGGTTTCTAAATGTGTGCCATTTCTTTTTTTTCTTTAGTAAGCCAGTTGACAATGAAGTACGGAAAGGACAGTCAATTTAGCAGAATCAGCACCTTAATCAATGTCATTACCACCTGGGTCTGCTGTGAAAAAATGGTCCTTCGGCTCATATCCGTAATCCAGGTTTGGGCCAAATCAGTGTTTTGTATTTTAAACGCATCTCCTGACTTCCAGTTGAGTTGCGGAAATCGGACCTGGGACAAATCTGTAAACCGGTGATATCTCCGGGCATATCTCCAGACCAGAGATTGGCTACTGCTACAAGTCCATCACTAGATCTCCTTGAGTGTGGATAGAAACAAGGAGAACATGGTTATGCACCAGTCCCTACACCAGATCCCATTGCACCGGACTACCTTCTGAAGTTTGTCACTTGCAACTGTGCAGGCGACTGTGACACTCTCAGGTAAAAAGCAAGGAGTCAAGTGTACTGTAATTCTGCTTCTTGGAACTGTCATGGTAACTCTTGCCAGAACATCAACCAGCCAGATGATAATAGGAGTGAAGGAGTGCAGGGGAGTAGAGGGATGAGGTTTGTTAAATCTTAAACTGATTAAGGAAGTTTTGTTTTGTAATTGTTCAATAAAACCACTTTTTATGGATTTTTTATGGACTTGGGAGTACTTTTTCTCAAAACTAATGGCTGGGATAGATTCAGCACCTCTAAAAAAAACCCTAGTTAGACATCTGAAAAGCTAATATTGGTAAAAAAAAATGTTGGTACCCCAAACGTGATGGGCTCTCCAGGCGTTTCCCCGAGGATTTGCCGTGGATAAATTGGGAGGTGTTACTAGACACACATAGTAAAAATTTGGTAAGATTTGTTTTTGCAGATTGGCGAAAAAAATGCCTAACTTTCCCTAACTAGTAGCCAGAACTCTCTCAACTCCGCTGCCATGTGTGTACTTAATAAACAAACGTCCCCTTGATGTCCCCGGTATAGCGTTATTGTCGGGCCCACACAAAGACGTCCTTAGGACGACTTTGAAATGACCAAATGCGAATGTCATCCGAGGGACCTGACAGTGACGTCCCCAGAAAGTCCGGCACCGGACGTCGCGCAATAACTAAAGGATAACTTGCTCCGGACGTCAATAACGTCAACGGAACGTCCGATAGAGAACATGACGTTGGGGACCAATCGGGGACATCGTGAATGTCCGCATAAGGTCCGGGGGACGTCCCGTGTTTGTCGGGTATGCACTTTGGATACCTAAATGATTATAACCATGGCTAAACAACAGAAAACCTCATCAAAACGCTCATCAAATGCTGTTTGTATTTCTTAAGAAATTAATTTTCTACAACAAAATTACGTTGTCATTTAAATGATACAAAACGTTATGTATAAATACTGTATATATTATTTTTTTGTGTGTGGCCCGCTGGCCAATTTTCAAAACCCATTGTGGCCCTTGAGTCAAAAAGTTTGGACACCCCTGCTCTAGATGGTCAGTTCAGAATCTTCCACTTTTTGTGGATCATTCCTGGGTGCTTTTAGCAGTGTGCTTTGCGTCATTATCCTGTTGGAGGGCCCATGACCTGCGACGTGAGACTGAACTTTCTGTCTTGAGATTTCAGTGTGCCCTTGCACAGATTCAAGGCACCCAGGGCCAGACACAGCAAAGCAGCACCAAAACATAACTGAAACTCAATTTTTCAAAATAGGTACAGTATGGTGTTCTTTCCTTAGACACATTCGTTTTTTGTCTGTTAACACGGTGTTGATGTGACTTGACAAAAAGCTCCAGTTTCTTCTCATCAGTCCAAATGACATTTCTGGGCCGATGGTAGTGGCTGAGGAGCTGGCTTAGCATGCAGTAGCGTATGCATGCATATATGTAAGTCACGTTCAGAACGGCTAAGACATTGAAGTTTATGCAGGTGAACTTTGTTTGTTGACAGACTTTGCACATTACCCACCATTTAAATCAGGGCAGTTTGAGACACAGCCCTTCTCTGACGGACCATAGAAAAGAAAAGGCCGCTCAGACACAAGGTAACAGATAACGTCTCTGTTTATTTTCATCAGAACACAATTTTAGTAATTGTAGCAGTAGTTTTCATACTTTTTTGAAAAGATCATGACTTGTGAGATTTTTTTTATAAATAATTTCATCAAAGTTCATTTGTAAAAAAATTAAAGAAGTTACTGAACTAAAGCATCTATAATATTACAATATACCGGTAGTTCAATAATAATCATAATGATATTTCTATATGCCTTTTCACCTTTTTGTGTGTATATATATATATATATATATATATATATATATATATATGTATATATATTTTTTTTTTATCATTGCTTTTTCTTATACACCATCACAGCCTTTTTCTTCTCAGTGAGGTTGTGATCCAGAGGATAGTCCTAATGCTTGACTACATCACATTACTCTCAGAATAGACCTCAACAGGAACTCCAGTTGATGATATCAGACGTTAACAGTACAAAATAATAATAATATGAATAATAATAATGATAATAATCACTCGTAACACGAGATAACCCCAAAACGGGAGGTGACCTCATTCTCATGACATATTTACAAAAGAAGAAACAAACAATCAGACAAACAGAGAACAGAAGTTCTGGGCTGCATAGGTCTACAGGTTTGGAGAGAAAAGAATAGTATGCGTGTGAATATAGTTATTTCTCCTGGCGTGGTGAAAGATCATGTGAGGTGATCTAATTTACACCGCTGTTTTCAGAGTCTACAGGCAAAGGAAATATACTCTCTCTCACACACACACAAGCAAACACTCACACAGCTCAAAGACCTTAGTGGCTTGGAGGAGAAATGGGGGACTTTGTTGTTGAGTTGGTACTGGTTGGTACTCTCTGTGCAGTTGGTATAAGTGACTGGTTCGATCTGACTTATAATGCAAACATTCATGAGGCAATGCTAAAACTGAAATACAACACAGTCAGCCAATAGGTGGCATCATAAGTTTGGCATGGATGTGTGTTGATGCTATGGTGGTAAGTCATTTTGATAGTCTTTGACAAATGACTTACATGTCTTCAAAAACTGTTAAGGTAAACACCCTGTTAATCATGTTCATGTTTAAATTAATTTGTTTTACAAGTTTAATTCAGACAGCCAGCTAGAATGCAGATGGCCCAAAGCAAGTTTTAAGTGTGATGCTTCATAATTTTTCAGTGAACCACAAGAGCTAACAGCTGGTCAAAATGTAATATTAACAATGCAATAGTAGATTTGATCTTTTACCCAGTTTATCTTCTACCCAGGGAGTTTATGGATAGTATTTGTAGAATCTAACTCCAGGGATTTTCATAACTATGTTACGCATCAAACTGTTTGTGCAGACAAGATTTTGTGTTTCAGTTTATGAGCAGCAACCAGAAGTGTCTACCGTTGTGTCTCTCAATGCCCTTCTCCTCAGTCTTTGACAGAAACTAATGAGTGGATGTTTCTTGTGTGCGTGTGTGTGTGTGGAGTTTGGGTCTGAGTGAGTGAAGTGGTGGTATTATAACAGCGCGCTTGTATTAGCAAGGTAGGTCCTTACCTAAAAGCTTGCTTAAATGAGGAGGAGCTCTCATAAATCTACACAAGACTTGCACTAGCCTGGCACTCCTCTTTACTGCATATCTGTAATACAATCCCTCTGACCTACAATCTGCCTGTGTGAATACAATCTTGGTTAATTATGTGTGTATGTTCATGGTTTCAGGTCCGTTTCCCTGTCTGCTCACACAAAGCGTGTCAGACTGTCTGTGAAGAAGCTCCTCGTCTTCTCTGTGTTTGATTTTGATGCTGGCTTACACTAAGTACAACTATAAAACAATAAGAGGTAGGATCATCAGTGTAGGTGTGCTTCTTGTGATATCTTGATTGAGATGAGATTTGACAAAAGATTACCCAATTAAGGATTTTGATTTGGTTGTACTTATGGTAGAGCTCAGTGCAGTGGGCCCTCTTTCAATGAATGAAGCCTAACACCCCTCTGTGGTCTGCTTATCTACTCATTTCCAGCTATTTTACAAGTGCCCTCTTGTTGTCATAGTGGAATTGAATGTGCTTCGCTATAAGCTAGTCAAAACCCTTTCTTGGCCTCTCTGACCAAATGGATAAAACAAGGCTACTCGGAGGCTCCTAAAGGACACAGTATGAATAAGCAGGGTGACCACTCCAATGGTGATTGTGGTCCACTTGGCTTGTGGACAGTGGCTTCAGAGACCAGTGTAGACCTGCAATGGCAACGGGCAGATGGCAACGTGGAGGTAGATGACGGACTTAAGACACACTGGAATAGTGAGAAGGTGAACAGAAGCCACTGAAAAAGGAAATAGGATAAAGAATACATAAACACAGCCATAAATGTGGGCTTTACAATTAAAAGTAAAATCATAATGATGCCCATGTTAATCCCATGGGAAGAGATACATACATGTAACATAATGTATTCTGAACCCATCCATAGCAAAAGGATAGGTGCATTAAGCTAGTTGTACTGCAGTCTAAAACAAGAGAGACCATCATATTACCTCATATTAGGCTATAAAACGTTTGAGTTTTTATGTGTTGTCTGACAGAGAAGTCCATTGAAAACATAGCTTGTGTCGGTGTCCAGTATAGTAATACGCTCACCAAAGGAATGTCTCCGTTTTGTCTGAGCGTTGCGTCAGCGCGTAAACCTCTTCCGCACTCAGAGATAGAGGTAGACTCTCTTTCTCTCTCTCACTCACTCTCTTCTCTGCCTGCTGCTGGTTTGAAACACTAGTTTGGCATGGAGCTGCCCTGCTTTAAGAAATCTGCACAGCCACAAAGGACACCCCTGGAATGCAATAGGTCTTGACGAGAGTTTTTGCTCCATGCTTTTATTTTTTCTTTCCTCTCTCATCAGCAAGTAAAACCGATCTCTGTCCACCTACATATGCCCATGTTCGTCGCCCCTTGGCAGAGCTCACCCGTAGAGGAAAAGGAAAAAAGAACGAGGAAAAGCAAAGGTATAGGATCAAATGAAAGTTAAAAGATCAGCCCTTAAGCGTCTCTTTCCAACTAATCTTTCGAGTTAGCACTATGGCTAATGTGCTAACGGCTAACACGTCTCGCGACCGTCGGTCCCTCCTCACACAGCGGGTAAATGATTGGGCCTGGTGACTTGCCTGTTCTCCATGACACCCTAAAGCACAAAGTGTCATCTGAGATATTTATATATTTACATACATACACGAACAACCCAACCAAACAACAATATGCATCTACAACTAAGTGTGGGATGTGTGTGTTTGTGAGCGTGTGACGGTGTGTAAATGATCAATAAGCCCTTTACGCGATGCCATGTAAGGGATAGAGGGGGAAAAGAGCGTGGTGCTGTTCTGTCATGTCTCAGGGGGTGTTAAGCGTTGACTTCAGACTTCACACAGAGAATCGACAAGCTTTACTGCTTCTGGAAAGTTCCGTTGTTTTCAGTTCCAGTAGACGGCCTCACAACTGCCGTCTGAATATCATAGGGATTATCAAAAGAATCAAGGCCATGGTTTTTCTAAACATTGACATAATAACATGCAACTATAGAAGAGAGAATACATATATATATATATTTTATCTTTAAGAATGTTTCTAAAGGGCTAAAACATAAGTATGAAGATTCTGACCGCCTTGCTTATTTCAGCTTCCTGATGCTTGATGCTGCAGAGCAGGAAGTGACATCACAATGACACATATTTGCTTACACATGCATCCATTGCGAGGCTCCAAAGGTGGATAAGCTTGTCGTTGGTTCGGATTAGAAAGAGAATTCTGAATGTTTTTTTCTTCCTTAAGTGGCTTTGAGATTTGGGAATATATTTATAAAAAGACGACATCATATTCGGTATTGACAGACCAGCCATGTTTGACTATTCTGATTCATGATAAGGAATGCAAACAAAATGGAACCTTGTGGGCACCCAAACAAACACATGCACACAGACACACTCACACAAATATGCACACATTCAGTTCCAGTTCCTGCCACACACACGTGTAACTTGTTAGGTGTCCCAAGTTTCCCTTTTTGTGCACATACAAAAAAGAAGAGAAACCAAATAAATACTTTTTTTCCTATCTAGTGCAACAAAATCAAAGTTGTACTGACACACTGTTCATAGAAAAGACAAAAACAACAAAAAGAAAGGTGTGTGAGAGAAACTCAGCTCTAGAGTGGCCTTTTCTTCCAGGCTGTGGTGTTGTCCCTTGTTCTTATCATTTTTTTAAGTGTTTGTCCGTTTTGAGTTTTTTGTCTTATTTAAGGGTCTGTTTGTTTTGTTTGATTGTTTGCATGTCATCTTCTGCCCCCCCCGCACTACATGTCCCAGAAAGCATTGCGGGTGCATGACACGCTCGCCCCCGACAATTGCTGACCAGGGTGCCGACGGTGCCGACGTGCCGACTGCGAGTCTTTTATGGCCAGCGAGGCACACGTCACTCTTCGTTGGTGTTGGAGTTCTCGTCCAGAGGCGAGATTGTCGGGAGGCTCAGGCCGGTGGCATTATGGGATGCGGTGAGAGTGGCGACCGTATGGAGGAGGACCAGGACCAGCAGGCAGAGTTTGAGCCTGCTGTTGCACAGTCTGGAGGCTGCCGAGGAGCTCAGAGAGTTCCTGTGCTGACACGATGGGTGGCTTCTTTTCAACGTCCCCACGGAGCTGTTGTCTGAGTGGATGATCCATCGCACGTCGCAGCACTCTGTCTCAGATTGGGTATGCTGATTCTTCGACAGCCCTTGAGGTGTCAGAGAGAAAAAGAGATGAGCAGAAGGGAAAAGACAGACCCAAACAAATTAGCAAGACATACTAACAACATGCAGCTTACCATATGTTTTTTGCAAGTACAACAAAAAAAAACTTGTGTCAGTCCAAAAAAACTTGTGTCAGTCCAAAGCCATGCACTCAGTCAGACCCTTGTAAGGTATGTTATGTTGTTCTACTGGGTTTCTTTGGAAACAGCTTAGCCATTTCTTCAGCAGACAAGCCCCTTTTCATGACTATCAACACACAGTTGTCTGGGTCGGCATAACATGCTCTACATTTGCATTTATTCATTGAGCAGACACAGTTGTCCAAAGTGACTTACATATGTAAGGGATAATGGACGACACGGTGGTCTGTTCACAGAAGTTAATGCACGATCGAGGTTGTAAAACGGCCCCGACGCGAAGCGGACCTCGTAAGTGCATTAACTTCTGTGAACAGACCACCGTGGAGTCCATTATCCCGCTTATTCCACTGTTGCCACTTGCGTTGTGTTCATTTCCTGTACAATTTAAACGTTTTAATCGCTAAAACTGTCTTGTATGTGTCGGAAGAAAGTAGTTCTACAAGAACTACTTTCTTCCGACACATATCAACTAATTTCTCAACTTGCAGGACAAACTGCCGTTACTAGTTCTAAATGGATAGTTGCTATGGCCAAAGGCCAGTCGTTAGTTCTATCTCTCAAGGGCACAGCAGTGGAAGCCAGGAATTGAACCCACAACTTTCAGGTTACTGCACGCTAGCTCCTTAACCACTACACTGCCACATGATATCGTCTTGAACTTGATGCGTTCAAACAAAGTTATGGTTTCAGACACTTTTATCCAAAGTGACTTATAACTTTAGAATGACAGTAGTTTAACAGTTTAGCAATACAAGTAGCAACACAACTTAATAATAATACATTAATGAAGTGAAAACGTAAACAAGGAAAAGAGACACCCCTTCCCCTGGCATTCAACCTTGTTCACTGAACTGTAGAGTCCAGGGACTCTCGTGTGTCTCCTGCTCTCACCATGCTTTGCTTGTGAACGTTATACCACTTCAGCCAGCACTTTGCATTGAGCATGGTCATCGTAGGCTTACAGTATGTTTGGATCTTCAGCCATTGAAAGAGATTTCACAAGGCTTTTGGTTAAAAATTGCTTTAGCTAACATTGACTCAAGAAACCGTTTGGAAATTTGTAATGCATTTTGGCTGAGCTAAGAGAACTATTATTCTTCATACAGACATTGGCAGTCCCTTGACCCGAGCTTGGCACTACAGTATATAGTGCATACTATATGCATCTAGAGCAGTGTGACTCCATAAACCTTTTGGCTAAAAAAACAAATGCATTCATTTTAAGAGGTTTCTGCATGTCCAATGTATAGCAATTCCATGGCATACTAAAGCATCAAGGATTCAGTGCAGCATAATTACATTTTTTAGAATTAAATTTGATTTCTTGACTTCCCAGCCACACCAGAAACTGTGCATGTAAGTACTCGGCTGGTAGAAAAATATTTACGACTCAACTGCTACTTTTTAATCCAGCTGTGCTGCTACCACCAGGTCTTCACACCTCATATTAAACATGGTACCCCTAAAGAGGGCTACCGCTGTTCTCTCTCTAAGGTCATAAATGGTTTGGCTGAAGGCACTAAAATTTGTGATTCGTGCAGTGGTTTTAGGCAACAGAGTACTTCCAAGTGCACCGATACAAAAAAAAGCTTCTGTTGACAGCTCACTGGACGCTAAGGCGATTAGAGCTTCTGGGTAATTGCGTTGCGGGCTGACCAAGCAGTCGGCCTCTAAGCGGGTCAGCACCAACACAATTCTTCTGTCCAGCAGGACTCTCCGTCGCCACCAGCCACAAGACTTGATCGAGGAGGGGCATGCCTTCCAAAGAGGCACGGCGAGGGCAGCTGAATCCACTGTGCACGACTCATCATAACACCAGGAGGATTATGGGAGGTCATGGCCTGTTCACTTGCCCCCGACACATCAAAGGAACCCCGGCTGAACTACACGTCCCAAGACTCCCATCACCACGAGGGGAAGACAAGTGCTCGGGTAGAGACGCAGTGACAGGAGGCTGGAGAAATGTCAAGTCACTAATATCACCCATGACCACAAGGTGGCAGCAGTGATTGCGTTAGAGCAGCTACAGCACAGTCACAGCAGCCCAATACCTAAGTCTCAGTACAGCACTGACTTTGCAGAGGTGCCAGAACAAGTCAGGGGGACAATGAAAGACAGAACGAGAGCAGAAGAGAGAGACCAAGAGAGAGAGAGACAGAGAAAGTAAGCACAGAGGCTTTACAAGCCCAAGGGCATTTGGTTCTGTTCACCTGGGCATCTGAAACTAGGGCTCCCTCCGTGAATGAGATCATCGTTGTCTGGCAATATGAACGGACACCTCTGCTGCACCTCCAGGCAGTATTGCCTGCAGGGGATCTTGTTGCTGCAGTGCATCTGTGTCGTCTGGAAGTACTGGGAGCACAGCCAGGGTTTGTAGACAGTCTGCAGAGACAGAGGGCGAGAGAGAGAAAGAGAGAGGGAGGAGGGAGAGACAGAGGGATTGAGAGGGAGAGAAAAAGTGAGAGGGTTAATGCCTGAAAAGCTGGATTTCAATTCCCACTGATTACATCACTGGCGCCGTGGAAACACTCATCAGCTAATCTCCCCCCCCCCCCAACACCCACGCATCCTGGCAACTCAGCATCCACTCTCTTTCTCTCATGCGTAAATACACGGACATACTCTCTCTCTCTCTCTCTCTCATACACACATTCACGGACGTCATTCCTAACATGGCTTCCATTTTGAAAAGCACACCAGATGGCAGTCTGTTCTCTCTTTCTCACGCCGCATACAATCAAATAATCACATGTGCGAATGGCACAGAAGTCAAACACTGTTAGCACGAACTTTTCTGCCACTTCAGGGGGGCCACACACACACTCTGTAACTTGTGGACAGACAGCGTATGAGTCATGCATTCTTTGATGTGGGCTTTCCAATGACAGTAAGAAGCATGACCCGCAGTATGTTACGCATTTATGTTATGAAGGTAATTAAGAAAAAATACACATCTGGACAGTATTTTGCAAACAGGGCATGCATAGTAAACAGAAAGTGAGTTAGGTTTGCCATATTTGGCTAAACCTCTGCCAATTTTAAGTTTGTTTAGATGGTGGCACTTTTGACTCGGTATACAAGTAATGGTAGCAAGTGGATACTGCAGCTGTTCAGTGAGAAAACCTCCCTCCCGACATATTACCAGACAAGATAGATAGTTGACAGATGCTAGCACCCATGGGTTTTAGCCTCATTGCTAACATACCCTTCTCCAATCTGAGGTGCTTCAAGTTTGCCAGGTGCAAAACCACACGGTTAAAACAATACAGGTTATATTGGGCCGAGACTTGGCTGGAAGTGAAGTTTACTGTAGGTAACTGCTTCTACACACAGTTGCGTTCTGTCAACGCATGCCAGTGGGTGTCCCCGACGGTAGCTATGCAAATGACTTGAAGTATAACCGTAATTTGATTGGTTGGTGCCATCCGTCGATTGGCTTGATTGGCCGGTGCCGTCTGTCAGTGCAGCAACAGCTGAACTTCTCAACTCGAGCGACGGGAGAAACGCAACACAACGGACCCACAATTCAGTTCGGCAACAGATGACGTGAGCCCATGCAAAGTGAATGGGATGCATGTCCAGCACTGCAATGCACACAACTGTGTGTAGAAGCTGTAACTGTAACTGTAATAGCCAGTAGGTACAGTAGCTGTGAAGTAAGTAAACCTGGCACCTGACAAAAACACAGTAGCCACAGATTGTAGCAGCCTTGTGTTTTAGCCTCTTTGGCTAGCATGGCCACATCCCAATACGAGGTCTAAGCCCAGGGCTGAACCGCACAGTCAACACAAATCAGGTGACTAAGCATATTTTATTGTGAGTGTCCGACTATCGCATACAGTATGATCTCTATGCACACTCAATTTGTTAAATACGTTGTTCTGTCATGTTCTTAATTCAATAAAGCAGAAGAACGCGAGCGACAGGAAGGCAATAGAAACAGGGCGTCTGACTTAGTTCTCAAGTTCTGCTCAAAACGTGGTGCTAGCGTCACACTGCACAGCACTGATTCGCTTTCATCCCCGTTAGAACATTCTAATTGAAAACAAAGTAATCAAACTGATTTTGTCACTGACTTTCGTTGGCATCCTAGCCTATGCAGTTAGGACACGGCTTTTGGATCCACATCCTCTGTAGTACTATTCAGTGGAGCATAATGTCTATCTGCCTTTTGCTCACCCTCTGATCTCACCTTTTGTTCCAAGCACTGCATAACCTGATCTCCATTTAAGGCCGTAACACTGGTAAAAGGCCGAGATAAATCAAGCTCAGTAATGCAGCCGCCCTCCCCCAGGGCTGGCAGCAGTAACTGCGTGACCCATCACACGGACGTCTAAGGAGAGAGAAATGAAGGGAGAGTGTCTCTTCTACATATCTACTGCGGCGTCCCTTTCCATCTTAAGAACAACACTGTCAGGGCCGCTAAAAGCCTGGATGAATGAGGACTGCTACGCTAATGGCAGCGCGTCTATCAGGGCGTCGGAAACGGGGACCTCCGAGAGAAGGC
>NW_027468718.1:31810872-31813372 GCF_046254945.1 Alosa pseudoharengus
CTCCTTTTACCCCCCCCCCCCCACAACCTTGCACAGGCCTGTCCTCATCTGACACGGACTCTATGGGGTGGGGTGGGGTGGGAGGGAGGGGTAGGAAATGAAAAAGACCCAAGGTTACAGGAAAGAAAAGATGAGAAGAGTAGAGGAGAGGGATGAAGACACTTCCTATCGGTGAGCGGGCAGCCTTGGATGTCTGCAGAGTGGAGAGGGCTCATCACTCTCTCCAGCCTGCCAGCCTGCCCATGTGTGGCTGGCACTGGCGCAGCCACTGAAGTAGCCCCCGTCTCATGCGCGAGCTGAAGGAGGCACATGAGGGACTGCAGGGTGGTGCTGCTGATGGTGGGTGGGTGAGTCAGAGGCCTCCAGTTCTGGCCTCCCCCACCCCTGCTGGAGTGTAATATGTTGGGGGTTGGGTGGGGGGTGGTGGGGTGGAGTCATCAGCCGGTTGTTCAAAGGTCCTGGGGGAGCAGAGAGCTTGGTCATAGCTACATGTCGTAGCCTACTGCGATCCACTGACTCATGTATGTTATTGCAACCCATGGCTGCAGTGCTCTGACCTTGTGACAAACTCATCATCCATATCACTATGCGCCTCACTGGGAGTTGTTGACCTGTCCTGTGAAGGCTTTTGAAGACCCAGCTGAATTGACAGACTCATATTTGGTACGCTCACCAAAACTGCATCTGGACTTCACCATCGACCTGGTCAAGAGCTGAAGCACCTTATAGTAGGAGGCACACACAACATGGCTGACCAACCCACATGTGGGCTCAGCTTTCTGAAATCTGCATCCCTGAAGGCAGCAAACAAACATACACACACAAACAGCAGCATCACTGAGTCCAGAGGAAGAGGAGGAGGAGGAGACTCACCAGAAACCACACACTAATGAGACTCTGACCCCTGCCACACGGAACAGAATGGCTCCCCTCTGTGGAACATGCTGAGGCTCAGCAATCATCTGTCGCTGATTACCATAGCAGAACGCTGTGTTTTTCTTACTCCGATTTCTCTCAACAGGGGCCCAAATTTGCCGCTAAAAGCAAGAAGTCGCAAACCGATAATGTCTTTTTGCTTTCCCTGGTCAAAATGAGTATTGCAAATGGTGACAAAATGATGATAAATATCCCCTTTCAGAGAAGAAGATGAAGAAGAAGATGAAGTAGATGAAGAACAAGAAGAGGAATAATAAGAAGGAGAAGATGAAGAAGAATTCCACAAAGGCGAGTAAAACTAAGAAAAGAAAGAGAGAGAGGAGATGATGAATGTGTGGCGACTAATCTGCCAAGTGAGCCCTTTGGCGTGCGGCTCAGAGGGACTTTGCATCGCCGCACTGCGCCGTCGTTTGTGAGGGAGTGTGAGGAGGTGTGTTTGCTGGCATCAGCCACGGCTTCAGCTGTGTTTGTACATAAACACTGACATCTACTGAGACTGTACAGGCCTGCTCAAAACATACTGCTATGGGGAACTGGAATGGGTATAGATGTGGGGAAAGAGAGAGTGTGTGTGTGTGTGTGTGTTTCTTTCTTTTTTTGTGTGTGTGTGTATGTAACGGTAGTCTGCTCGTATGATCACTGCGTAGTATGTACAAGTTAGGTAAACCCCCCTCTTGAAGCTTTAAGAGACATGCTAGTAAGAGACTTTAGCGCCCATGTGTTTGCTAGCATGCTCTCCCTCACACACCTTGTTATCATGTCCGCCCTCCAATTCCAATTCCAGGTGCTGGAAGTTGTGGGTCTGGGCAGGTGCAAGACTGAGTGGCGCAGTCGGTCAAACACAAAGCAGTTACATGGGTGTGGGTCAGTGTGTGCACTGTGCAGGATGTGGTGGTGCGTATATTACAGGCGTCTGCTGTGTACTATGTGTATGCTGTTGGTACAATGTAGGCTAACTGTATGTATCAGTGATGAGCAATCAGGGTAGACAAGGTAGGCAGCACTCATCATAGAGATCTAACTGGGATTCAACACTGAAAGACACAATGCTTGAAGTCTACTGGATTTCTGAGGAACTAGAAAATAGAAAAAAAAGAGGACAGAACCGGTTAGAACTGACTTGTGAACAAGTTAACTGGCTGGGTAGTCTCAGATAAGGTAACAGAACTCTTTACCCCGGTGCGTCACGCTATCCGACAATCCGGGGTCAGCGTTAGTCTTCGATTAACAATGTCCCGCAAACATGAACTCCTGTGACACACTTTTGAAATATTGTATCAACCATTTCACTTTGATAATACACAAGACACATAGACCTATACACCAACCAAGAATAAATCAAATCTATGGAATGGAATTAGAGGAAATAACTTTTATGATTTCCTTATGCAAACATATTATCATAGTAACCTTGTTTGTCTGAGGTTTGAAGCAGAGCTGTAATTGGGAGAACTATCTATCCATTGCTGGCATGCCGCCAACCAGCTGGATGCCCATGTTGTGTCACTCCGGGTGTGCCCTCTGGTTGGCTGGCTTAATAAGATCCGCCTTTCTCTCAGTCGTC
>NW_027468718.1:31818372-31820872 GCF_046254945.1 Alosa pseudoharengus
TCTCTTTCTTTCTCTCTCTCTCTCTCTCTCTCTCTCTCTCTTTTTCTCTCTGCAGTGGTGGACGATTGTAACAGAAAGCATTACCTGTTACCTTTGTTTCTGAGATTTTTGTTTGTTTGTGGAGATGGATTGTTGGCAAAGTAAATGAATCTTAAATGTGGTATGGAAAGTTGCCCAAGCGGGAAAATAAAACAGCCTGAGGAACTTATTCTTTTGCTTACTGAAAGAAACTCAGCAGGAGGTTTGTGTGTGTGTGTGTGTGTGTGTGTGTGTGTGTGTGTGTGTGTGTGTGTACGTGTGTGTGTGAGTGAGAGAGAGTATTTCTGTGTGGTGAATTTAGATTCATGATTGAGATGCAGAGAGAGAGAGAGAGAGAGAGAGAAAGAAAGAAAGAGGAAGTGAGCAAAAGAGGAAGGTGGGAAATCAGTAGGTTCATTTTTCCTTCCACTGCAGCGCCCAACCTCAGCATCACACCATCTTGTAACCCAGAACAGGTACAAATGAAGCCCTGGCAAAGGAAGCAGCCGAGACACGCTTAGCCTCTCTGATTACACACTCAGCGGGGAGAGACAGAGAGAGAGAGAGAGAGAGAGAGAGAGAGAGAGAGAGAGAGAGAGAGAGAAGTGGCGTAGAAGAAGGATGGAGGTCATCCTATCCCCATCTGAGGGCCTCTCTCTGGGGATTAAGCTGGTGTAATACCCCCTGTCCGTCTCCTCACACCTTCATGCGGCTGGTCACACTCCAGTGGCTCACATGTACGCCATTAAACATGTACAAACGGACACAGTTAACATAAAAGAGCGAGAGAGACCTTATTTCACAAACAGGGGGGGAGAGGGAGGGGGAGAGAGAGATAGAGAGCAGAAGAGGAGGGGTGGGGGTGTGCATGTACAGGAGGCGGGCGTGAGGGGAATATATAGCAGAGGATCAATACCCTCCATTCAACCTTCACTGATCATGACCAGTCGCCAGCCCATATCACTGCCCTTCATCTACTACGGGCTCCTTATGCAAGCGCCATTGATTGATCTCTTGTTCTCTCTCATTCTTTCCCTCTCCTCCTTTCACTCTTTTTCTCTCTCTTGTGGATATACTGTGTTTCTCTCTGTAATGTCATCATTCTTCTTTCTCTCTCTCTCTCCCTCTCGCAAGAGCCAAGCGCAGAAGTGAAAGGAAACACGCTGGAGTCCAAAAGGTCATCTCATCGTTTTGAATACAAGAGAAAGTAAGGACACTGCAAAAGAGAGACACAAGCAAAGAAAGGGAGTGAAATGGAAGACAACACAAAGGGCCCTATCATGACAGTCAAAAGCGCATCGTCACTTGTCAAAAGCTTATTCAAATTTAGTAGGATGTCCAGTCCACATTGGGAGGGTTTTTGTTATCAAACGTCGAGCGCATGGCGCAACAAGGTGTTCCTTTGGTTTTTTTTAAGTCATGGGTGTGTTTGGGGCATAACATCATTTAAACCAATGAGAATGACATCTGTCATTCCCTTTAAAAGCGCAACGCTCAATGTCAAATAAATGCATCAGTATTTTGACATTCAACGGCGCATTTGAAGGAGGCTGCTTGCGAGACCGTATGGAATAGTCATTCCACTAAACCATGCTTTACTAAAACCTAGCATAGCCTTCAGGCATTTGCACTCCTCTATTATTTGAACTCATTGGCAAAGTGAAACTAACTTCATCATGGTGTCAGTCAACGACAAGACAGTTATATGCAGTTCCTTTCACTATTGACTGACAATGGGTTACCATCGAAAACATAGCCTGGAAAAAGCAGCACTTACCCTAATATTGCTCAAATGACTAATTAAAAAAACATTTCTCCTGCAGAGGGGTTGCTTATATCTCGTGACAGTGCGTCTTCAGCTGTGCTCCATACGTGTCTCTCGCCTCTCCCCTATCACTTTTAACCATCATTACCAATTTGCAAATGATGGTGAATAACTACTCATCATGAGATGTACAGTATTTCGTAATATCTTTATTCTTATTATGTTTCCCATTGTAATCGTGCAATTTGTAATGTTTTGCATGGACGTGCGCTGGTGTGCGTTCATGGATGATAGAAGGATATGACTGTTGGCAATGCGCTCTTAAAATAACATATAAACAACTCGCCATAGACTTCTGACCAGGTGTACAATAGCGATTTTAGACAATGCGCTAAGCCACTCCCTAAGTTGTTAATTGCCACACCCCTGGGCGCATTGTTTAAAAAATAAACGCACAAAATAAGGAATTAAACTTTGCACGGGTGGAAAACGAGTTTTATGCCATGCGCCAGGGAGCAAAATATAGCCCAAACTCTCTCCATCAACTCAAACCTAATCCAATTCAGCATATTTATATATATATATATATATATATGTGTGTGTGTGTGTGTACAAACTTGTGCTTTGATGAGTGATATGTGTTATGTGGCGGGTGAGGAAGAGTATGTCTACTGGTGAGGAGAGGTCAGATGCAGTCAGATGCGGTCCAGTGGACTG
>NW_027468718.1:31825872-31890872 GCF_046254945.1 Alosa pseudoharengus
TGAGTAAGTGTGTGTGTGTGTGTGTGTGTGTGTGTGTGTGTGTGTGTGCGCACGTAGCATTGTGGGTAATTAAGCATGTGTGCTGGACGGGAGCTGCGTAGCCATGAGGGAACTGGAGAGTGAACCTCTGGGTGAGGACAGGACCCCTGCTGACCTGAGCGCAGCAGCCATTAACATGTGTGAGAGGAGCTGTCATAAGCAATGTCACACTCCGGCTGATCTGAGCGCTGTTGCCCAGCGTCCTGTCACTCACAGAGTTAGCCTTGTGTTTCTGAGAGGGGTGGGGTGGGGGGTGGTTGTTGGAGTTGGATGATGGAGATGGTGGGGCTGGGTGTATGCTGCATACACACACACACACACACACACACACACACACACACACACACACACACACACACACACACACAACGTCACAAACAACTATTGACAATACATAAATGTAACAGAAATAAAAAATGATTTTTGTATCACACACACCCTTTCCATCTCTTTCTCTCTTTCTCTCTCTCTCTCTCTCACACACACACACACACACACACACACACACACACACACACACACAAGCTGGATGACTGGCCCCCAGCCCCAGTGGAAATCGATGCGCTGTGGCACTGTTTAATTACCAGATGAATAACTCCAAAACCAAAGAAGCATATTAATAATGGAGAAGAGTCGCCTCAGCTCCGCTACCATTAGCCAGCCGCCGCGCGCGGGGCTAATGCCTCTTTTTAATAGAGTGCGGAAGTCCCATTGCTTATGGTGACAGGCACATTTTTACCGCTTCTTACTCTTTCCTTCTCCCTTGCTCTCTCCCTCCCTCTCCCCCTTTCTTGTATTCTTACAATCTCTCTCTTTCTCCCGTTCTCATCCTCTCTCTCCTACACCAGTGGATGCACAAGAGGTAAATGGATTGTTTGTCCTTCTCTATAATTGCATCCCTTTCTGTCTCACACACTTTGGTCTCCCACCCCTACAACAGCTGTACACTGTGAGCAAATGCTGTGCAAGGTCAGGGTGTTTTGTGAGTTGTCATTGCGCTATGGGGGCAAGCAGCACACTGCAGTTCATCTGGTGACGGTTTTGTGTATTTATGCAGTCTCGTTTGACCTCACTTTCTTCAGGTAACATGCAAACGTTCCCTATATGCATCACAGCTTGAAAATGATCCTAATTTAACCCTTGTGTTACCCTCAAATCTTACCAACATGCTTTATCCTTGGGGTCAATTTGACCTCAGCTAAACCCTCAGAAAATGATTATAATTCATATGGTTACCCAGTTTTTTTGTGACAGGTACTTAACAAGAAGTGTAACAACCACCATCAAAAGCCCTACAAAACAATCCCCCCCCCACACATCCCTTTATGAGCCTTGGAACCCTGGCTGGCAATATTGCCCATCCAGTGTCAGCAGCCCAAAGGCTTGCTGTTGCTTCCCCTTTTGACCTATACAGTCCTGCCAAAATGACTTATATGTAATATGTACTTGTGTATGTAATAATGATGATAACAATATGTTCTCATACTATTACAATAATAATATCCAGGACTGTATTATTGTACAAATGGCATGCTAACCCAAGATCCTAAAAGTTGAATTTAGTGTCAAATAAATCCAAAACAACAAATGTGTCAAATATTCATGTATCTTATGTTGCATACAGCTGGGGTCAAACTGACCCCAAGGAACATCAATGTACAAAATATTTGTACAGGACATTGAAAACAAATTATTGTACAAATGTCATGCTAACTCTGTTGTACCCTTCAATTGAGGAAAAGTTATGAAACATGAAGCAAAAAAAAAAAGTGAACCATATATTTTATGATGTTAAACGTTGCTTGGGGTAAGGATAACCGGAGAGTTAAGTGGAACGCAAATAATGCAGTCTCTCTTCGATCTCATGCTTGATTCATGCAAAGTGATTGATTAATTTAATTGATCATAAAACACTATCAAATCATTTAATGACATCATATTATTTTTCTTTTTTTTAATATCAAAAACATCTAATATCATCTCTGCCCAAGATCCTAAAAGTTGAATTTAGTGTCAAATAAATCCAAAACAACTTGACCAAACTCGGATTACAGCCTTTTATCTATCACATACTTTGCTGCAAGTTCACTTAAAATCCTCTGTGTTAGTGTGCTGTTGTTGTTAGTGTGCGTTGTTGTCTCTGACTCTGTGTCCTCTGTGTTAGTGTGCGATTGATGTCTTTGCTCTGTACCCATGTCCCATGTTGTATTTTCTTTCTCTTTCAAATAATTGCTGCCATCTTGACCAGGACTTCCTGGCAGAAGAGACATTGTGTCTCAATGGGACCTTCCTGGTAAAATAAAGGTTTAAATAAAAATGTAATAAAATTAAGACACTTCACTATGCTTGTTGAAGATCAAGGCACTTGAATAAATTATAGGCTCTCATGAGCCAGTTCTGCTACATGATTTATGCATTTTTGCATGATGGCCATCCCCTGGCTTGTGCTTGCGAATATGCCCACTCAGGCTCTAATGGCGTAGCTTGGAATTGACAAGCCTTTTAAAGGGACGTCATAAAAAATCTAGCCAAGGATTTCGTTTTGTTCTGGAATCTGAGTTTGTGACAGATCCCTTTACAATTTTTAATTCTGTAGAGTGTTTCAATTAAAGATCATGGGCATGACTGTGACAAGACAACAGACACTCCATGTGGCACCAAGGCTCTTTGTGTGTGCTTTGCATACAGACACATACATTTAGCATTTCAAATGCCACTAGCGATGACCTCCAGTTTACATTTACTTCTCACATGACATGTCACTCACCCCACGCTCACAAACAGGGAATGAGCTGACTGTCTTTGATATGTGTTTATTATAGTAAATTGAGTTGACAAAATGGGTAGCTGAGATAAAAAAAGTGTTCTCGCTTTAATGTGACAGTCATGGCTAGGCTATAGGTCATTGGCATGCAGTGTCACATGCACATTTCTGTCAGATCCTACATTTAATTGGAGCACTGCCAAACGGTGTGCAGCAGGAAGACCTGCATGCTCAGTGTCTCCAAACCTGGACTGACAGAACCATGGCAACCAATCATTTACTATATTTTTCTATTGTATTATCCTTATCTGAGATGTGTTATCCTTTGCTATTTTATTGCACGCACACCCTAGTAAACCATGTATTTTATTTTATTTTTTAACTAAACTGATTTTAAACAGTCTTGTTAATAAATTCATTCCATGTGAATAGATTTTTGCCTTAGCCCGTTATCTCCTTGTCTGCGTATAAGCCTACTGTAACTAACATTTGGAGCTAATGTCGCTATGCAAAGCTATGTCTCCTGTCCTGACGAAAAGCATACCTTTTCATTCAATGCCAAGCCTCGTCTCTGAGTGGGAACACAAGGCTACAGTGTGCCTTTTAACAGAAATCCTGTGATTAGGAGTGTGATATAGCTGCAGAGCGGCCATGAATCTCACCATTCCAATTACTAGCCTAAAAATAAAGACCAGACTAATGCATTCAACCTCCACCATTCTTACAAAATGCCTCTGGGTTTAAGTCTATCTTTAATTTTTCCACCTTTTCATCGGAATCTCGTTTTTATTCCTATTATCCATATTGCTTCTCGCTAATGCATTCAACCTGAGCTTCTCTCCTACGTTGGCCCTAGACTTAAGCTGGTGTTTCATCACTCTGTACCTGCTCTCTCCCTCTCTTTTTTTGTCTATCCATCCTCGTTTTTTGTGTCCTGACGGCGAAACTGCTCCTTTGCTTTCTGTCTTCCTCATTGTGCGTCTCTGATAGATTTCGCTCTGGCTCACCGGATCATAATGATTGGATTAGCATGCAGCCGGCTCTTTGGTTGCGTGGTGACGGGAGAGACCAGGTTCACCGGGTGAGAGGGGGTATGGAGGCACCATGGCACGCACGCACACACACACACACACACACTTAGCTGTGCTCAAACTCCCATGGCCGATTACCAGGGTCTGGTATCCGGAAAATTCTCCCTCTGGCACCAATGCATGGCGTACGTGACAGCACATAGACATGCATTCATTGATGCAGATGGCGAAAAGAGATTTCTAGACGCATCACGCATGGACATTGGCATTATACAGTATGTTGATATATGACGCCCACACACAGAGATATAATGTTTTCTTATGGACATCTACAGTAGTGTTGTACAGGTGGCATCCCCTATTCAATTCAGATAATGACCTCAGAGTACTGTAGAGCGTCAGCCAGTGCTCTAAGCAGAAATACCATCAAGGACAAATCTACATAACCAGCTCAAGGCCATATTGGTATGAGTCATCCAAGTGTCTCTAAATGTCATTGTCTCTAGCACAGCTGCAATCATTCAAAATGATCTACAAAGAGGTCAGTATTTCCACCACATAGATGACTACAGAATAATATTCACATTTCCTTTTGATAGAATATTGTTGAGCTTGTCATGCATGAGTTGAGTTGTCACTATAGGTCACTAACACAGCTGTTTCTCATACAAGGGTAACTCTACAGACTGTTCGCCTTCACCCAAAATCTCACATTTCCTTGCTCAAAATTGGAATGAACTTCTGGGCAGCTCAAAGTACATTAGAAGGTGCCAAAGTTGTACACACAATATGCGTGCAAGCAGGCTACTGTAGCACAATAATTAACAGCAGACAACATCAAAATGTGACAATCAATGGATAAGTTCACCTGCAGGTTAATTTTCATAACTAGTTAACTCCTAATTGTCAGAAAACTGGCCCTACATGCCACTGTTCTATAATTTGGTTTAGCCTCTTGCATGAACTGATGATAAAAAGAGGCCCAGTAACAGCTGATGATGAGGGGTCACTTGGCCCTGGTGGGCCATGATCATGCTAATGAGTTGGATGACTACTGCCGGTGGCCTGGTTCCTGGTCCACGTTTAAAGGTTTAAAGAGGGAAGGTTAGAACACCAGCTAGCTGTTTTTTGCTATACTGGCACATCCTGTACACACACGGCACTGAAAAGGTCACTGTAAGATCTGCATTTGTAGTGGCAGTGCACACAGCAATCAGTAGTTCACACTTCACAAGACACTGAGCTAGACAATAGTGTAGAGAAGAGAGAAAAAGCAGAGAGATGGAAGAGGAATAGAGTAGAATAGAAGGGAACAGAATAGAACATACTACATATATTGTAGTAAGAATCAAAATAGATTAAGAAATAGTGATTTCAGATTGTACTGTAGCTGCCTTGACTGTATCTAAAACTAGCCCTTGACCTGGACATCATGGCAGGAGAGACCCTCCAGAGACCAGACCTCTGGCTTTGTTGTGTCGTCTCATAATGACTGATTCCCTGTTTTCCCCATTTGCGTATATCATCTTCCCCATACACCTTTTGCACGTCAGCACTCACTGTGCTGTACAGCCCCTTCCACATCCATTGGCAACCCTGATGTGTTTTTGTCCTTTTGAAAAGGATTTATTTCTTCTCAGAATACATTTTCTTCTTTTCAAACCTGGAATTTTTCATTTTCATTTTTTCCCCATTAACAGCAAAATATGTTTTTTGTACATCTTTTTACTTGTAATTACTAAGACTGCCAATGTATTTGTGTTGGATATTCAGCTATACTCAGCTTTCGATGTGACAGCACTGGTATTTACATGGTCATACCCATTAAGCATAAATGTCAAAATATGTGTGGAGAAAGAAAGAAAGAAAGAAAGAGAGAGAGAGAGAGAGAGTACTGAGAGTGGTTATTTGCTGGACACACTGGCTCATCTCTCTCCCTCTCTCTCTATTATACACACTGGAGTTCTCTCTTCGGTCTGCAGTGGGAAAGGGTTAGCAGGGTAATTACTGTAATCATGGTGTTTCATTCATGATGTTGAAATGTCCCTGTCTTCCTGCTGTATATCCCTCAGCACACAGACAAGACTCCCCATGCCTGTTTCATAGTACACATTGATCACCACACACTGGTACAGACTGATCTTTTACTCAGCCACCCCCCTCTCGAAGACACACACAAACACACATACACACACAACTACAAACACACACACTCACACATCTACACACACACACAGACATGCACAAACATCTACAAACACACACACACATACACACTCACTTGATGAATTGGCAGCTATTTTCACGAGTGTTGTAGGAGAGGAAACATGGCTACTGTGAATGGAATAGAACATGTTTCTCATGCTGAGGCTTCTGGTTTAGCCTGAGGGTGAAAATTAAGTCCTCAATGGCGGTTACGGTAGTGACTGCCAGCTTCACGTCCACAAGAAAACATGGTTGACATGGAATAATGCTTTTAGAACTTGTCACATTAAGAATAAAGTGGTTCATCGAGACCTTGCAGCTTATGAAATAGGTTATTACACAGTGACATATGTTTGTTTTTCACTTTTTGCTGTTTCATCATTTCAAATACATACCTCTCTGTCTTATTCTCTAACACACACACACACACATATGCCTCACACTCAAACCTAAACCTTGAGTCTTTGTTAAACTGATGAATTCCAGAGATACTGTAGACTGACTTACAGTAATTCCATGGTCTTTTTAAACCAAAGTTTTAAGAGACTTAGTATGCACAAACCTCTAGAAAAGAAGCTTTACATTGCCTGTGGAAGGCACGTGATCACTACACACCTAAGCTACAGTAAGTCTCCAAAAAATATCTGTGTTTGTTGCATCTGGCTGATCTCTGCACATCAGCCAGTGTGAGAAAGGTGACTCACAGAGATGTGTCTACTGTACCTCTAGCACACACAAAGCACTCTGTGTAGATCTGAGAGTGACTCACAGGCCCTAATATAACCTTGCAGCTAAAATTAGCCTCCTGAATTACAGTTACCGCTCAGCCCGGCAACCAACTTTTTAATATATCCCCTCCTCTAATGGCTTGTCTGCGTTGTGCCTTTGCATGTGTTTCCCGGACTATTCTAAAGCAGGTTTGGCAGCTCTGTGTGTGCTGTGTCTGTGTCTGCTGTGAGCTGAGCTGAGGTGTGTGAGTGCTTGTTGAAGTTGGCTGCTTCTGACGTTTGCGGCCCTCTGATCTGCCCGCAGGTGCGGCCCTCCAGCAGGGCAGGCACTCCGGCTCTATCCCGGCTAAGAGCTTGCGCCGACCGAGCCGTCTCATCTCCACGTGCCGAGGACCAGACCGCTGCCACTGGGCTAGTAATGGGATATTGGACTTTTCTATTTTTTTGCCTGAGGAGGGTGGTGGTGGTGGTGGTTGTTGTGGGAGGGTGGTGGTGGTTGTTGTGGGAGGGTGGTTGTTGTGGGAGGGTGGTGGTGGTTGTTGTGGGAGGGTGGTGGTGGTTGTTGTGGGATGGTGGTTGTTGTGGGAGGGTGGTGGTGGTTGTTGTGGGAGGGTGGTTGTTGTGGGAGGGTGGTGGTGGTTGTTGTGGGATGGTGGTTGTTGTGGGAGGGTGGTGGTGGTTGTTGTGGGAGGGTGGTGGTGGTTGTTGTGGGAGGGTGGTTGTTGTGGGAGGGTGGTGGTGGTTGTTGTGGGAGGGTGGTTGATGGGTCCTGAAGGCTTTTGGATGACATGTCTGGCTGAGGAGTAATGGTTGCCTGTCAGTATACTGTATTTTACAAGGGTGTGAAAGTCAACTCTTCTTCTGCACATACTAAAGATCAATAGCATCCAATTACTATGCGTGTATATATATATATATATATATATATATATATATATATATATATATATATATATATATATATATGATTTTTCTTATATATATATATATATATATATGTATATATATATAAATATATATGATTTATATATATATATATATATATATATATGATTTTCTTGTTTTTTTAACACTCAAGGTCTTTGTGCAAGCATGCATGCATGTGCATGTGAGTAAGCACATTAAAAAGAAGTTCAAACTTTTCTCTAAAAAAGTTCCCCTCTGTTCTTCCTCTGATGTTAGGTGCTCTGACTGTCACTCAGTCACTCTGAGTGAGGTGGTACGGCTGGGACATTATAAACAGTAATGCTCATTCAGATGAGTACACCGCACTCCTCTGTGTTAACCTCTCTACTCCAAATTATAGCTCTCTAAATGTTTTATGTTGACACTGTGAGCTTCTCTCTCTCTCTCTCTCTCTCTCTGCATGACAGGTAATAATACAAACAATTTTGTATATCACTCTGCCTTACTTTCTCTCTCTCTCTCCTCCTCCTCCTCCTCTCTCTGTGTTATTTTGTCACCTGGTCTCCTGGATGTATGGGCACCAATACATTTGTTGAGGCTACCTCAGCAGCGTCCAAAGCAGCCGCTCACAGGGACGTTCGGCTCTCTGAACCATGACAGCAGGGATTATGAAATTGTTTTGTGTGTGTGTGTGTGTGTGTGTGTGTGTGTGTGTGTGTATGTGCACGGCGTAAATCTGCGGCGTCACAGACTCCCAAAAGGAAGCCACTCTATTTCATTATGCAAATGAAGGGTGCCGCCATTGGTGGAGATTTATTGGGCAGCATGAGGGGGGAAGGAGGGGGAGGGGCGGAGGGGGGTGAGTGACGGACGGCTGAGCGAACAATAGAGGGCTCCTATCATAACACCTGGGCGTCCGTGGCCTTTAAGCAGAGCGGCTGGCGAATGATGGAGTCTTTGTGTGCCGCTGACTGGTGATTGATGATCGCTATTAAATACAGTGTATGGGTATTGGTTGGGTGGGAGGGATACACGCATATGTACACAAACACAGAGACACACACATACACAAGCACTCATTGTTTAACATACCTCATCTCTTTACTGCTATCTCTCTCTCAGTCTCTCTCTCTCACATGGACACACACACACACACACATACAGAAAGAGCATTGCATACAGTAAATTGTATTTCTCTTATGAAAACGTATGACAAGTTTGGACTCCATTTCCAAAGCGAGTCCAAAGCAAGTCCAAAGCGACTTGCTTTGTCATTACCGTTTCATTCACTTTTCCTGCTCTCTCCCTCTCTCTTTCCTTCTGTCTCTCTCTTTCCCTCTCTCTGTTCATCTCTCCGTCTCCATGTCTCCCTGTATCCCACTCCTCCTCTGTTTCAGGCACTTCTCTCCTCTCTGCATTTGCATTTAAATTGAAAAGCAGAACAAAATAATTCCTCTAATTCCCAGAGAGTTACTTTCTCCTTAGGCATCCCCTGTACCCCCCCCCCACACACACACACACTCACACACACACTCATCATCCCGCCCCCTCACTGCTTTCTCATCCACTCTTCCATCCACACTTCAGCAGGGAGGGCAGCCGTTTTCCAAGATCAGTGTGTGTGTAAATGGAGTTTGTATACGTGTAAATAAGTGTGTGCGTGTGTGCGTGTGTGTGTGTGACTGTATGTGAGGGGTTGATCTATGTTTGTTGTCCCAAACTTTCAAATTCCTTCACCTGTGTCTGTGGAAGGATCTCCTAAAAATGACATTGCTCACTCAAAACGTGCAGCGGCACCATTGGTTAGGCTTTGTTTGTCGTTTTGTGGTTAATAAACATGCTGTCTAAAAATGGCCATCTCCTGCAAAGACACTTTTTGTATATATATTTGTCAGGGAAAAGAACTGATAGGATTCAGTTCAGGTTTTTTTAGGTTATAAGGAACTGACTGAGGGAGGTCACAAAACCATGCACAAAGGTGATAGATTTTTTGCAAACCTTGCAAATAGGCTGACATGTGCTTTCAGTCTGTCAACTTCTTTAACGCAATACTACAAAGGCCTTTACATCAAATACCTCCTACTCTGGGGGCTTACAGTATTTCACTTTCTTAGTTTACTTGATTTCCTTGAAGACTCTGTAATCATAGGGTGAAGTTGGTGGTTGATGTTGGTCCCCTTGGGTATAGTGTCTTCACTTCTTTATTTCATTCAGGGCCCGGGGCTCCAAAGACTGGCTTGTTGTTGTTTTTCACACAGATGTTTAAATGTATCCCTGCTGCTGCTGGTGTTTTTGTATTTCAGGCTTTGCTGTTCAAACTCATCTGAGATGACCCAACCCCCTGCTGCTGTATATTTTGTTTTCCTCAATTTTCATTTTCAAATATTATAAGATTATTATTATAAAAGATTGTGATTTACTCACAAACATGCACAGGCTATTATGGAGTCTTTTAAAGGGGAACTGGTCACAGCCTTGGCAACACTGATTGTGTTCCATTGGTTTACATAATCATTCAATGAAAGATCTTTTTGTATCTAGTCTCGAGTCAGTGTCTTTGGTTTCACACAGCCCACAAAATAACCTAGAGTTTGATTTCAAACCCTACAGGCATATAGTGTAATTTTGTCATGTAATACGACTAAATGTGCCCACATATCCCCTCCTCATCAAGGAATAATTGAACTATTTTGTCTTCCTGATAGCCATCAAATAACTTGTTAAGTGCTCTTCTGTTTAACATACTAGATTTAGACTTGTTTTGTTTTCTCTTAAGCTTTCTTTCTCTTTTTCTCTAGTTCTCTGTTTTTCTTTCCCACGCATCATTTAAGATAACTTCCTCCTACACTCAATTATTTAAAATGCCATTTATTTTTCTGAATGTGGATGTTGATAACATTTTGGTCTACTGCATACTGATAGAGAAGTTTTATTGTTTTTATTATAAGGACACAGCTCTTTAGTCCACCAACTTCACATTATGTCCATCAGCATAACCCTTGATTTTGTTTGTCAGTCCAATCGACCTGCTTTAAAGCAACACCAAAGAACTTTTCCTCTGTTGCACGCACTATTTGTTTATCCAGCACCAGCTTTGCAAATAACAATGTCCACAGACAAGGTAGAATATGTTAATATGTGATTTTATGAAAGTACGATGTATTGCGACATCAGATGCAAGTCAAATTTGTAGTTTCTCATGTGTCATTCCATAAAACTACAGATCCGCTACCCGATCCGGCCAACTTACATAGTGCGGTTATAGCCGATAGAGGGCCGAAGCGAATGCAGAAAGTGCCGCTCACCCTGTTACGAGTTGATGAACCACTGAAACGATTTTGGAAACATTTTTTTAAGGTACAAAAAACTCTTTGGTGTTGCTTTAAACTACCCCCACTTATGTGTTCTGCTTCTCATGCTTTGGAATGTGAAAACTTTAATTTACTAACCAAGATGGAATGCAATTGAACTCTTTGTCTAGCTCCAACCAATGGAACCACATCCACAGAAAAACACCAAAGTACGCTCTGACATGTCTTTGCAATATCAAAGCACATAGAGTATTAATAGGGCGAACAGCACTTCTACCTCTGAAATCGAAATGGAAAAGAGCTTGTATGCTACAGGAATTCAGACATCTTTTTCTACAGACTGCTGTCGGTGCATTCCCTCTATATTGTATCGGAGTTATGTTTATACTTTGAAGCAAAAGACGCATATTTAGTTACTTTATTATTACGCTTCTCAACTGTAGGGGGACCCCAACAGCAAATCTTCTTTAGTGCTGCTTTAAGATATCATTGTGCTCTTCACATAATTTTAGGTTGCTGTAGATTTTAATCTCGTTATGATTTAATCGTAATCGTTGATTTTCTGCTCAGTGAAATTTAAACAGGCTCTAGTTTCTTTATGTTTCACTCCCGTCTTTCTACGTGCTCTCACCGAGGAACTAACTGCTTGACAGTTGCCAATGATTCTCCATTGGACACTGTTACGAGTCCATGTCAAAGTAGGGACACCATAACAGTCCGGTTGTGCGGGAAAAATGTAACAATTTAATGCAAAGGAACAATTTAGAACGAATTACCAAACAAAAACATGACGATTACAAAGACCAAAGGAAAAACACAAAAAGAAAGACCTCACGCTTACTCTCTTGTTCGGAGGAAGCTTGCCTGACTCCAGACCGAGTGAACACAAAAGAAAAAGTGAGTCTTCCGTGCCACTTCATAACTACACCAACTAACTACCCTACGAATGTGCTGGAAACCTAAACTAATCACCATGAATCAACTTATATAGAAATATATTTACATTTAAAGAACTAAAAGTAAAAACAATAAAGTTTAACGTTTTAAACTAAAGTAGCGCGCCCAGTATGTCGTCCGCAAGAAGGCCAAGCCGAGAGAGAGAGAGCGACATCTTGGGATAGGGGCGGTATAAGTACTGGAGGGTGGTGCCAGCCATTACGCATCATCCGCGTCCACAGCGCAAACACCAAAACTCCGCCTACAGGAGAAAAATAAACAAGGGAGAGAGAGCAATACAAGCCCTGCGTAACAGACACACACTCGGGAGTAGTTTAACAACCCTGAACTCTGCAGGCTGAAGCACGATGATGGAGTGGATATTTAAGCACTGCACAATAGAATACATCATGCTCATTGTCTCCTCCAAGTGGAAACACACTTGTGCTTTAAATGAAAGGACAATGTTGCCTCTTTGATGAACTTCCTTACAAGGTACGAAGGGTTAGCTGTCTCCATTTTACATTACCATTTAACAGCTGAATTCAGATAAATCTGAAGTACTTAACAGCATCCTGACACTTACAGTCAGTAGCACACTCACTGTCAAAAAAAACAACTTTAGACACATAGGATAACTGTGAGAGTTAACTAATTTACCCTTCAAAACTCATTGGAAAAACCTGACCCATCTTTATGTGTCTCTCACGGATCTAGGATAGGCCTACACTGGAGGAAGTACTGCTGTGCCTTAAGTGGTGCAGAAGACCAGAGCAGTTCTTTTGGCCAAGACTAAAGAGCTCTTCTGTATCGCCTCCATTTTGCCATGGCTGGTAGTACACTACGTCTTAGAATTTACTTTAAGGTGTCATTGATCACGTACAAAACACCCTGTAGTCTTGCTCTTGATTTTATTTCAAAACGTTATTCCCCCTGTGATCCTCAAAGGCCACATACTGTAGACAGAAGCAGTGGACTAAAAACATTCCTGACCTTTTGAAAGTATATATTATGTATTATTTAGCGTTATTTATTGTTTTTTTTAATTATTTTTTTATATTTTTCTCTCTCTTCAGTGAAACTAAAGTGTTACCATTTATCCTTAGGCTTGTCTCTAAATCTATTTTATGTCAGAGGTCTTTGACATTGGGTTTACCTTGATCTATTGTTTTGGATATGCCTTGGGATCTGGGAGGGGAGATGTTACAATGATAATATTTGTTATTGTTATAATGTTGCGCTACAAGCTGTGTCTATAAAAAAAAGCATTAATTACACTTATTTCCAAGCCATTTCTCTTAAATTGGAAACACAGTTTTCATCATAAGCACATCAGGATAAGCCAGATTGTTCTTGAACTGCTACGGTCATATACCACATGCTAATTAATGACTCAAAGACAACCAAATTGTTTTAATCTTTTTTTCTAATGTAGTATTGCCTTATGTTTTGTGATCCTGTTATGCAAATCAACAGTAAGGAGTTTTGATGGAAATTAAACTAGTGAGTTAACTAAAAGCATACAAAAACCACAAACACAGCAAACAGCTCAGATTGCACTGGTAAAAACATGCTAACCAGTGTCATTGTTCCTATGTTGATAGCAATGCCTCTAAATGCCTTTCTTATATTTTCACAGGATGATCCAGACCGTATCCTGGAGGACTAGTGGGGACCACAAGTATGTATGTGTGCCCATATCCTTCACTTGATCATACAACATCCAAATTGAAGATGAAGAGCAAAACTAGTTAGGCCTACCTATAAAAACATAACCCCAAATGGTTCATTTCTGCAATGCATTGCATAGTGTTGCTTTAGAAACTGAAATTCAGTGATTGCGTGATGTGGTTGTGCAACAACATATCACATTATTGAATGAGGGCTTGTAATTTCTAAATTGTCACCCAACCCCTTAAGTAGCATTTTAGGAATTTAGGAGGAATTATCAACATCTCCTGAGGCCATGCCATTTGTGCTCAAGTCACAAACAATTTGTGTAATGCACACACACACACACACACACACACACACACACACACACATACACACATGCAGAGAACACATAAAGAGCAACAGTATCCATCTTTTGCAGGAAGAGATAAAAATTAAATCATATTACAAGGAAAGGCCATCAACTGTTCTTGCCAGCTGCTCGTTTGAAACACAACATAACCTGAGGACAGCTCTATTACTCCATGACAACCAGATTATCATCATTACTACTTTTTTCTCTCTTCCCCTTGTACATGTCTAATTAAGCACCAGTGTAATTAATTTAGCTGGTTGCCAGTGCTTTACCTGATTTGTGGATATCACTGCTAATTTGTATGACTGCACAATGATGTATTATGATTTAATATCTTTAATCATTGGGCCGCACATTGTTTTATAGATAATGAACCATTGCAGCCATTATGGCAATCATACAAAAACTAATTTTTACCTCGGGTCACATATTTAAAGAGGTCCTGTAGTATCTTAATGTTTACCGCAACCGCTGAAGAGATCACGTTCAGATACCAAATGTACCCCGTTTTTCTCCCGTGTGAGTGAGTAAGAGGAGCCAACCTCTGTGGCACGCTGATGGCCAGTAAACTCGACTGGGGCCTCAATCAAAAGCCTCTAATCAATCCTGCAGTTCACGTCATTTGGAAGAATCGTAACGACAAACCTAAACGGATTACCATTCATTAAAAGTGCCAAACGTAAAACCCAATGGAGGGAGAGGCGGTTTGCCGGAGAGCTCAAACTAACGAGCCGCTGATGTCTCGTCAGACACTTGAGGCTCTCTCCGAATTGGACAAGAGCGCCATTCCTGGCACATCACTCTTTAGCCTATCAAACCTCCACCTCCTTTTCTCTTTAATGCATGTGCATCTTAATATGCAGAACTATCGAGCCCTTTGCACTGGAGGGCCTCTCTTAATGATGCATTACTTATTAATGGCCGGCGCTCAGAGGCTGACTCTCTGGGGCCAGGATCAATGGAGAATCGCTAAGCGCCTGAGAGACCTGTGCCAAGCAAAGGGGCACTCACGCTCAGGTGAGTGAGTGTGTGTGTGGTGGGTGGGGGTGGAGAGGGGGGCCTTTTGGGTTGAGGTCAACGATGTGTCAGAATTTCTCTCTGTATCCTTAAGGCTATTTTATTCTCTCTCTACCTTCATCTCTCTCTCTCTCTCTCTCTCTCTCTCTCTCTCTCAACACTACACACACACACCCCAACACACACACACACATTCACACACACAAATAACCACTGTCACACACTCCCACTTCCTCTCACACTGCATTTTTCCTCTCTTCCTCTCTGCCTTTGACTAGTAATGGGAAAGGGTTCCTCTGTAGCCCAATCCATCACCCATGCACAGCGTCTGCCCTCTGCCACCCCTTTCCTGTAAGTGACTCTCCTCAACCCAACCACATTGCCCTCGGCAGGTCAACACACCCACCAGGACACCGCAGCAGCGCTTGGGCCGGCTCAACCTGCCTTATCCCCACACCCACAGCTCTACAACTCTCTCCCTCTATCTCCATCTCTTTCTCTCTGTCTCTCCCTCCTTCTCTCTCCCCCCCTCTCTTTCTTTCTCTCCCTCCCTCTCTCTCTCGGGGTCCTCTTGACCACGGAGGCCTCTGGCATTAAGCTGGATCCGTCTCTGACTTTTAAATATTTTGTGTAGCACAGCACAGGACAAAACAGGCTGAGTCTGTGTCAGAATACATTCTTCACTCCGGGAAAAAAAAAACAGACAGGCTATTTCCTGTTTTGTTCCAAGCGTGTGACTCACAGGATCTTAGGGGTTGTCTTGGCAGGGGAGTGATGTCTGCCATACTGGCTGTGGTATGGTCGTCCAGCCAAGCTGTACTTAAAAGTTGGTCAGTGGGACTGACCACAGGCCAAAGGGCCAGCGCAGTCAAACCACAATCGATCACCTGGCGACGGCCGGCCAACTGCACTGACTTTTTCATTAAGTGTCTAAAACCAGCCATCCAAACATGAGTTAACTCATCATTTCGTCTCAACACATCACTGAGAAGGATGGTGCTCCACTTTTCAAGTTGGCACAAGCCATCTTGCCATTTCTGTGGTGATGTGATTTTGCCATTCAGCAGGAAGCACATATTGGGTCTTGTGCTGCAAGTCCTGTGCAATTCCATTTTTCTGGCTGTGTAGGAACATGCCTGTGGATGATCTGTGGATCTGTGGATGATCTGTGGATCTGTGGATGATCTGTGGATGATCTGTGGATCTGTGGATGATCTGTGGATGATCTGTGGATCTGTGGATGATCTGTGGATCTGTGGATGATCTGTGGATGATCTGTGGATCTGTGGATGATCTGTGGATCTGTGGATGATATGTGGATCTGTGGATGATCTGTGGATGATCTGTGGATCTGTGGATGATCTGTGGATGATCTGTGGATCTGTGGATGATCTGTGGATGATCTGTGGATCTGTGGATGATCTGTGGATGATCTGTGGATCTGTGGATGATCTGTGGATCTGTGGATGATCTGTGGATGATCTGTGGATCTGTGGATGATCTGTGGATGATCTGTGTTTGGGGGTTAGCAGATGAGCCTCTGTTCTTCACATTCAGTCTGTGGTGAATTTCAATCTAATCATGGCTGGGAGTGATTAATATGTGCATCAAAGACTAATCCAAAAACTTTTGACGGCAGAGCTGCAAGTAGTGTTGCAAATTTCCTGTCATGTCTTTTTTGCTTTTTGCTTTTGCTGCAATTTAGCACCAGCAAAATTGTAAATAAGTTTACATAATATAGTCTCATCATAAAGTGGCAAAGTCCTGCCTGGCTGTGACTAGTGGGGCATGCAAGCGAACACCAGAAGTACTGTACATAACATGGTGAAGAAATAACAATTTTACAAGTTGTCGCCTTCAACACCACATCAATTGCCTGCTTCTTGTCAGCATTCATTTTGGAACATTTAAGGAGCACTTATTTGTCAAAAGAGAGGAGAACTGTCCCCCAAGGCTGTTATTATTGAGCATGCTAACCATTTTGGAGAGGTGTGTCGTCCGTGTCTTGTCCAATCCACAGGCTTTCAGTCCTCTGTCTGGAAAGGTCAAACCTTTGAAGAGAAGCACTATCCTGCAAACACGCGGCGGATGGAAGAGCCAAAAAAATATAGATTTAGTCAGATTTTCTTTTTGTTTTTTGTTTTTTTTCTTTTTCGCATGCACAATTTTCCATCAAGGATTCCCGGGACATTGAAAGACCGGGGTGCACGAAACTTGGTGGGCATGTAGCCCAACAAGGATAGCATGGAACCATTGTTTTTCGTTTTGATCTGTAGCCCACCACACCCCCCCCCCACCCCCCGCTGGACCGGACCCCCCGAAAGGAGGGTAGGGCGGTATTTTACATGTCAAAAAACTATGAACTAATCACGTTTTGGTACTTGTTGCCTAGCAGATACCAGTGAGAATTGAGTGTGAATTATGCAATTCAGTGAGACAGTTAGAATCATATATGCCTTTCACCTTTTGTTTTTAGCCAGCAGCCAGACCAGGAGATACCCTGACTTTGCTGAATTACTGAAGCTAAGCAGTCTTAGTTAGTACTTGGATAAGAAACCTCCTTGGAAGAGTAGGTTCCTGCTGGAAGTGGTGTTGGTGGCTAGCCAGTAGGTGGCACTCTTCCCTGTGGCCAAAAGCCACCAAACAAATATCAATCCCAATGCCCTATTGCAGTGACAGGGACACTGTACTGCAGGAGATGTTTTCCTTTGCATGAATGTTAAATTGTGGTCCTGACTCACCATGGTTGTTAAAGATCCCATGGCACTTATCGCAAAGAGTAGGTGGTTCCCTGATTTGCTGGCTAAATACTTTACATTTGATGTTTGTTAACATTGTTGAATTATGGTGATTCACTGGTCCCCTACAGTATTTTGAAGGAAGGAACCAGTTCTGTATGCATTACTGTAACAGATGGGCTATGTTATTGGTAAAGTGGTTGAATAGCAGGCTACACATGCACACACACATACATGCACAAACACGCACACGCACACAAACACATAAACACACATACACACACACAAACACACACACAAAAAACACACACAAAACTAACTGACATGCAGGCACACGCACTCAATAAACACACAAAGAAGCACACATATACACAAAAACAACCACACACTCTGCACACACTCAATTACAAACACAAATAAGGAACAAAGCAGAAAAATGAACACAATTTGACAAACGTGACTTATTTTTGTGGAAAAAATGTGCTGGACCGGGCGGCGGTCATATTTTGTACCGCTTTGCGGTAAAAACAGTTTTTTTAAGAGCAAGTTCAGCAAGAAAGGACCAAAGTCAACTTCTCAGATGTCCTCAATTACAAGGAGGGTCCTTCTGCCAATCATATAATAGAGAAACATGCACACACACACACACACACACACACACACACATACACTCTCTCTCTTTCGCACACAAATGTGAGGAAGAAATCCAAATCGAATCCAAATCAGAGAGGAACTCCTGTTTTTTTTAGACAAGTCCAGACACTTTCATGTGTGTGGCAGCTCCACCGGCCTGTACTGATCAAACGACTGCTGGATAGAGAGAGAGAGAGAGAGAGATAGAGAGAGAAAGGCAGACGAAGGATGGAAACAGATTGAAATCCCCACACAAAGAGGAAATGTGAGGAAACGTGTGAATGTTGGTGTGGGATTGTTTAGGTATTTGTGCATGCATATGTGTGTGTATGTGTGTGTGTGTGTGTGTGTGTGTGTGAGATAGAGAGAGGGAGAAAGCAAAAGGGATAGAGAGAGAGAGATGGAGCAGTACTGTCAGAAGAGCCTTTCCCTTTTCTATCTGTGATGCATGCTTCTTTTTTCTCCAGGAATACCCCGTCCACACCCCCATGGGGAAGCACTGGAGGCAGCTGCATGCCATAAACAGCTCTCAGACTGTCACAATCTAGCTGCAGAAACAGCTCTTAGACCGGCACAATCTAGCTGCAGAAACGGCTCTTAGACTGGTACAATCTAGCTGCAGAAACGGCTCTTAGACCGCCAAGTTGCAGAAACAGATCTTAGACCGGCACAATCTGCAGAAACAGTTCTTAGGCCTCAACAATCTAGCTGCAGAAACAGCTCTTAGACCGCAAAGCCGCAGAAACAGCTCTTAAACCGCCACAATCTATCTCAGAGCATTATCTTTCAGAACATATGGAAAGATATTACGTCTGTGATATCAGGTACCTCATAGTAACCTGTGATATCAGATACCCCACTAGTAACCTGTGATATCAGATACCCCACCTGTTGGCTAATATCTCACAATTCATTCATTTTTGTTTTAATATCTTTCTCTTGTACGCTTTGTGTGTAGTGCTATATTTATTGTGCATAAGACCATTTCAAGACCCTCCTCTGAAGAGATTATACTTTCCTAATGTGATCAAATTTACAGCAAGAGCAGCAATATTTGCCTTAAAGCAAGAGCAATTTGCACTGATGCTTTTTCATATTTTCATTCTCCACTACTATACATATTCTGTTTCTCGTGTCCCTAGATCAAAATATGAAATGGACACACTGTGCCCTATTTGTTTTTCTACAAATGTATTCAAATATTTAAAATGACAGTATTATTTTTTAATACTATTGTCATTGTGCAACATTTTCAGAAGCATAAATCTTGTATTTTCAACCTTTGTAAACATCACAGGGGATCTTGTGAGAACAAATACAGTAGTCCCATATGGAACCCACTTTTGTAAATATGAGTGTAATGCAAACATACTGCAGAGTGTAAATGTATGTAAATGTATTTTGACTTGTCTATAGATTTGTCATATTTCTACATGATACAACATATATGTGCACACAATAACTACATGTCAATTTAAATGTTCAATGATAACAACATTTTATTGTAATATTGCTTTGGCCAAGTAAAATTAATTGAATTTGTGCTTTCATACACTAGAAGACTAGACAAAAGTGAGGAATGTGAGATAGCACTCAGAGTCTGAAGATCATGACAGTAAGGTATGAAGTCATGCTGCTTATGATAATGAATCTATTATTAGGTGACAAGTGTATAAAAGTGAAAGACGGCCTTTTCAATTTAGATTCATTTCAAGATTTCCATTTTTCAGTTATCACAAGCATGATATTATCTAATTTATATGCACCTGCTGTGCAATGCCTCTCATTACCACCACTAATAAATGCATGTCATTTTACCTCTTAAATTACAGCTGCAACACACACACACACACACACACACACACACACACACACACACACACACACACACTCACACACACACTTTGGAGAGAGGAGGTGACCCAACTCTGATGTCAGAAAACAATCATCTGGATAATGGAGTTTCTAACTGGCTCAACCTTAATTATGGTTTGACAATGTGATTGTGCATATATGTGTGTCTGTGAACATGAGTGTGTGTGTGTGTGTGTGTGTGTGAACATGAGAGTGTGTGTGTGTGTGTGTGTGCATGTGTTGTGCGTGTGTGTTTTTTCCATAACACGTTAAGAGACAATGCTATTAGAAAAGCTGACCCAGGTTGTTTTTGTTGTTGTTGTCGTTTGTGTGAGAGGAAACACCCTGAGGTAAATGTGAAGTTTGCTAATGAGTGGGACAGAGAGAATAGTGGAGGTGGTGTGTGTGTGTGTGTGTGTGTGCGTGTGTGCGTGTGTGTGTGTGGGGGGGGGGAGGGGGGATATTTATATTTTCATTTAAATGTATAAGGAGGCTGCTGACAGCATGACCACAATCAACATTCAGCGAGCACACTGAGTGCCAGATGTACGTACATTTGCGAACGTAGCGCTATCAGCGCCATGGACAAACCACAGATTGTGAACGCAATCAGACCCAAGTTTCCGTCGTATTTATCAAACTTTCAATCCATAGTGTAAACTGCGACTTTCTCTGCCCAATAAGGCAATTTACGAACGTCCACAACTGGGCCCACTTCCCCGAAAGCATCTTAAGCCTTAGAGCGTCGTAAAGTCCCTCTTACGAACGTCTTAAGATTTGCCGACTGTTTCCCGAAACCATCGTAGCTTAAGAGCGTCGTGAAAACACTCGTAGATCTACGAGTGCTCCAGAGTACTCGTTACCGGCTAAGAGCGTCTTAACAGTACTTCTCACTGAGGTCACCAACAGGACATACAGAGGAATTACAACTTAGAATACATAATCCAATTTACGTGCCCATTCTTTATTGTGTTTACCTGTGATGAATCAGATTTTAGCGTGCAAAATAGCCTACATTTCATGGTCATAATAATGTGATGAAAAGCGGACAAAAATGCAATCAAGTTATGAAACGAGACGTTGCCAGAATAGTTTGACATTATCTTTGCTAAGTGAATATTTTATTAGGCCTATGAGGTAAAAAGCAGAGAAAGCAACATGTGGTTTAGTCTGTAGCCTACTGCATCAAAATCTAAGCCTACACATTTCCTCTCTTTCTTACTCGACTTCTTTCTTATCTTCAAACGTGTTCATAAGTGGCACCGCGAAAAATTATTGCATGGTGCAACAATCTAATCTTAAAATAATTACAATTATTTATGTATCTGTGTATAACCTACTTGGGATGCTTACATGCAGATGTCAAAGTGTTTCTATTTTCGTATTGATGTGAATTAATGTGTAGATCCGAAGTTTAAATGGTAGGCCTAGCTGTGACGTGCAGTCACCTGACATCACCGTCAAATCAGAGGATATTTCAGAACTATTAACGTGGACAGCTCCCCTTAAGAGCATCTTAAGAGCAGTGCACACGCGTTCACGCTACGAGCATGTTCGGGAAACAGTCGGAAAAACCAAACGAACGATCGTAAGATGAATCGTAGAAAACCCTCTTAAGAGCGTGTCTCCGTCGTTATCGGGGAAGTGGGCCCTGAACGGCAGAGCCTACATACAGGTGCAGTTGAATGAAGTTAACTGATGACAACATTAAAAAGAATCAAAAGTTTAGCGATCATGAAATACATGATAAGATGTCAACAAGCAGAGAGATAATGAAGATCAGTAGTTCTATTTAAACTACTTGTGCCAGGGTCGGACTGGGAACAAAATTCGGCCCTGGGCCCAGTTTCCCGAAAGCATCTTAAGCCTAAGAGCGTCGTAAAGTCCCTCTTACGAACGTCTTAAGATTTGCCGACTGTTTCCCGAAACCATCGTAGCTTAAGAGCGTCGTGAAAACACTCGTAGATCTACGAGTGCTCCAGAGTTCTCATTACCGGCTAAGAGCGTCTTAACAGTACTTTTCACTGAGGTCACCAACAGGACATACAGAGGAATTACAACTTAGAATACATAATCCAATTTACGTTCCCATTCTTTATTGTGTTTACCTGTGATGAATCAGATTTTAGCGTGCAAAATAGCATAGTCTACATTTAATGGTCATAATAATGTGATGAAAAGTGGACAAAAAATGCAATCATTAAGTTATGAAACGAGACGTTGCCAGAATAGTTTTCCATTATCTTTGCTAAGTGAAGGCTATATTTTATTAGGCCTATAAAGTAAAAAGCAGAGAAAGCAACATGTGGTTTAGTCTGTACTGCATCAAAATCTAAGCCTACACATTTCCTCACTTTCTTACTCGACTTCTTTCTTATCTTCAAACGTGTTCTTAAGTGACAGCGAAAAAGTATTGCATGGTGCAACAATCTAATCTTAAATAATTACAATTATTTATGTCTGTGTGTGGTATATAACCTACTTGGGATGCTTACATGCAGATGTCAAAGTGTTTCTATTTTCGTATTGATGTGAATTAATGTGTAGATCCGAAGTTTAAACGGTAGGCCTATAGCTGTGACGTGCAGTCACCTGACATCACCATCAAATCAGAGGATATTTCAGAACTATTAACGTGGACAGCTCCCCTTAAGAGCATCTTAAGAGCAGTGCACGCACGTTCACGCTATGAGCATGTTCGGGAAACAGTCGGAAAAACCAAACGAACGATCGTAAGATGAATCGTAGAAAACCCTCTTAAGAGCGTGTCTCCGTCGTTATCGGGAAACTGGGCCCTGGCCATTTTTTCCTGGACCGGCCCACTACTGGACCGACGACACCCCCCCCCACACACACACACACACAAGCCCACCGATACCAAAATCCCCCCTGATTCCTCCCATAAATAACAAACACACAGTATCATGCTGTAGCAACACTTCATAAACTGAACCCAAACATTTAGATTTGGACCTATAGGTTATTATAATCACAATAACACGGGGTCCGGGGGGGTCTCTCCGGGATTTAAAAAAAAAATTCTGGTTGCTAATCACACCATTTTAAAGTGATTTGAGAGGGACAGGATTCAGGGATAGGCTACTAAAGACAGGCTCATCTTCTGTCTGTCTCACGTCATGTTACCCCATGCATTAAACCACATGTCACTGCTTGACTAAATGAAAAATATAGGCTACTAAACATGCATGGAGATCGTCATAGTTGACAGAAATTACGATTTGTGCCAACATGTTGTAGAAACACAACCACAGCCTTTAGGCCTATTTGGTGCAAATCTTCTCCTTTACTTTGGTTATAGTCAGCGATTCACATTAACTGTAGGCTATCACCACAAGTGTATACTAAACGTTTTTGCCCAAGTTTGTGTGCCGTCATCACATTTTGCAAAATTAGGCTACCTTACCTTCGTTACTAACCTACCAGTTGATACTTTTTACGTGCATCGACTCGCGATTGATTGTGCATCTAATGTAACACTCGGTGGAGAGACTTCCACTTTCCAAGTTTCACTTTCACTGTCGTTGTGAGCTAAAAGGCTACTATATGGGAAATACTTTGAAGTTCCTTTTGAGTCCAATCATGAATAGGTTTTCTTTAACCTGTGCTACACTTTTCCACCAAGTTGTGCGAAAATTGTAGGCTACCCGGAGTTTTTTTTATGTTGACAGACAAACCGCACTACAGTAGGCTAGCCTACATGGTGCAATAAATGGAAGCTCTTCGTAACGCGTGCAACTAACGTCTATAAAAACAATATATTTATGGAATAAAACTAGACACCTCTGATTGCTGTTTACGGTTAAACTGCGATGATGTGAACACCAGCCAGCGGAGGGCACTTATATAGCCTAGGCTACCATGCATGGACTCGTAGGCTATATTTCCCCACAAACCAAGCGGCTGCTTGGACAAATCCACTTGAGGGGTGGGGCAGGGGGGCGCGTCATGAAGAGGCCAAAATGATTGACCTGTCACCCCCCAATCCAAATGGATGCAACTGCATTTATAGGCTAAGCCTAGGTCTACATGACGGGCCGCAAATAGGCTAAATAACTTTTTTTTTAAAATCCCGGAGGTCACCGGCCCACATGTGGACCGGCCCATCGGGCATTTGCCCGGTTGTACAGATTACCATTCCGAGCCTGACTTGTGCACGTAGGCTATGGAAGATTGGTCAAATCTAGCAAGTAGGAAAGTGAATGACGTGAAAGTGAAAGTAAGACATTCGAAAGGCCAACGAAAGTTAAGGTTGCTTTTGATAGTACTACTTAAAAAACTGGTGTTCTAAATAGCGATTCTGTTGTCTTTGAAAGGGTCTCTTATTGACACATTGAACTGCAATTTGGATTAACACCTGCTTTTACAAGGACGTATTTAGGCGCAGAATAGACTTTGTACATACTGCGGAATACATAATTAGGTGCTATTTATGCTTCCTCTCCCATCTCTTTACGCTAAACTCCCACATTCCTCTGGATCCTCCCATGAATGCATATGCATGACACGAAAAACGCAATGTGCCCTTTTCAGCTCCCGCGACAGGCCGTTTGCGCTTTAACGTCTTTGCGGCCTGTTTGTACATACCTGGCAATGATTTTACACGCACGTTGTGAAACAAATATGCCTGAAGTGGGTGCAAAAGCCTACTGGCGCTGCGAAGGTGAATAGATTTGTAGCATTGTTATAAAACCTTTAAAATACATCTGGCCCTAAATGTGTTGAAAATAGCCATCAACCACCTCCTCATACACACTGCAGAAAAAAACCTCACTGTACACCGTTATCTTTCACATTCCCATTAGTTAGCAGCACTATTGAAATACCTTTATGGTAAGCCTACATCTGAATCAATGTACCCAAAGTGGACACAACTAACCCGTTTTATCCCAAATTTTTCCCAGACTTCAAAATATCAAAATCATGTGTCTTGAGTAACCCTTTGAAGTCATCAATTACTATTTCTTCAAATATTCCTGAAAAAGTGGGTGAAAAGGAGTGTTTTATGTTTGGTCACAATAGTGACCGTTGGGAAACAACATAGTCCGATTTTATGGATTTTCAGATATTTCATTGTGCAATCATCTAATTTTCATTAAATTCCAGTCAGAGATGATATGGGGACACTGTCCCAGGTCTGTTCTTTACATTTAATTTTTTATCACAATACAATACTCAACATTGCTCTATTATGTTCTAAGTGTGTCGATTTTTACATAGAAAAGGCATTATATCACATGACTATAGTGTAAACAACACCACCCTACAATACAATAACAACCACACATGTTACAAAAAGTGATGTTGTTTGTCTGTTTGTTTGTTTATTATTGTATAATTAATTAATTCATTCATTCATTCATTAATTACACAACAGTGTCCTGCAAGTCTACTACCATGCTTCCAATGCCATTAATGGCCTTTCCATTGGAACATCAATTGGTCTCCTTTGCTCAGTGGTATTGTTAAGGTCACTAAATGAAGTGCACCTATGTTACCTGGTCCCTATGCTCCAAAGGCCTTATATTCATAAGACCCTATGTTCCCAGTGTCCTATGTATCCTGGGACCTATGCTTATATGTGCTTTATAAAGCTGGAGAACCCTGGAAACATACAATACTTGACTGGGGATTGACTGGGGATTCCTGTAATGGAATGCAATGTGATTCCTGTCCGTGATCCCATTACATATAAACCTGAGGAGCATAGGAGCCTGCTCTGACCTCAGTTATTGGCCTAATCTAGTGTCAGAGGGATGTGATGTCCACTATAATGCTCAATTTGATTAATTTTACCTCTGGATTAAGTAAGGTTCTAAATGCATAATAGGAAACATACAATAGTGTCAGAGCAGATTGTTGAGACACTTGATCTTTATTTTTGATCACATGAAGCTTTGCTTCTGGTTTGTCTGACTGGTGGCAGAGGCCCTTTACTGTACATAAGTGGAGGGGGTATTGTTGGGGTGTGGAATATATTTTTTGGTAAGGTTGTTCATGTCTACTGCAAGTCTCTGCATACATTCAGTCAATATGCCTTCAACAGGCTGACTGGCAAGTTGATTATACTCCCCACCACCTTGTTTATATGTGTAATATAATAGTCAATAAGTATAATGATTTACTGTTTTTGAGGTGTGATTGTAAAATCTGGGCAGTCAGTTAGATCTGATATGTGCAGGAAGTGACAAGGAGGTGTCACTGTAAAATTAAAATAAAGAACAGCATAGAAAATCAGCTATTACAATAGCTATGTATAATAGTGTGGTATAATGGATTTTCTATGTAAAAATTGGCACACTTAGGATATAATAGATAATTGCAGAGGTAATGTTGAGAAATGCCATGTGATACAAATTTAAATGTAAAGAACAGACCTGGGACAATGTCCCCATATCATCTCTGAATGGAACTTAGTGGAAATTAGATGATTGCACAATGAAATGTGTGAGAATCCCTAAAATCGGACTATGTTGTTTCCCAACGGTCACAATTGTGACCATCATCATGTTCACTCATGCTATGAGAATGCTGAACAAAGTTCACATATTTCAATTGCATCCCTCCATACTAGACACCTTAAAGATTATGTGTATCAAAAATCTTTGTCCTATGTTTACATAAACATACTTTTTTTAAGCTTTAGTGTTGGGTGGACATTTTCTGGTCAGGGTGCAACCAAAACATAAGCAGCTCTGGCCATGTGATAAATTACACTACACATTTGGCACTGCACATATTTAACTGAGACCCTTTCAGGTTTCTAGTTTTGGGAGAAATGTATTGATAATTCATCCAGTAACAGTTTTAGGGACAAGAGCAAGATTTTTTTGTATGGTCACAATTGTAACCGTTGGGATTAAACGGGCTAACATAAAAAAAACAAATATAACAGGGTAGAGCCTGTTCAAGTCAAACAACAACATAAGCCAATGAAAAGATGCACTGGAATGTCAATCATTGCACATAGTCATAAGCGGGTTCTTAGAGAGAGAGGTGCAGTGCTTGGGAGGGGAATGTGAAATGTTCTGGAATGCAGTGGGGTTTGTTATATAGTGGGGTATATAGCTTTTGTATTGCTTTATGGGAAGATTGTGACGATTGTAGCCTAGTGCAGTGCAGTGAGAGGAAAGAAGAGAGAGAGAGAGGGAGAGAGAGAGAGGGTCTCATAGTGCAGGGTGAAAACCTAGCAAACTATTGACCTCCACCTTACACACACACACACACACACACACATTCACTTACACACACACACACACAACAAACAAACACAGGGTAGGAAGAAGGAGGAGCATGTGCCTGCAACATAGAGAGAGAGGTAGAGAAAGAGAGAGAGAGACAGCAAATGAGGGAGTTAGCGGAAGCATCTTTCTCTTTCTCATCCTGAATGCGCAGTGGAGCCTTCCTGCGTAGGGAGAATACCAATGACATGGTAAGGGCTGAGTGGAATGCCTGAGTAGGCAGTGTGTGTGTGTGGGGGGGGGGGGGGGGGGGGAATCTACGCGCATGCCCACACATGCCCCACCGGCTCGGCTCCACACCGCTGTGGATGAAACCAGGAAATAAGATGCGCACCGAGGATTGGAAAATGGATCATTTTGCATGTAGACATTGCTGATGTTTTTAATTCAAATATGTCTTGCGTGGAGGAGGTGGCCAGTATATATACAGTACTGTATATTTGGTGTATGTTATGATTGTGTAAGTAAGTATTTATATGAACATAAATATGTATATCATGAAAATACGTATACAGCAGATGCAGCTGCTTTTATGTAGCTGTCTATGTATGCGTGTGCAGAGGGACCCATGCATGGTGTCAGTGGAGGTACGGTATGCTCTCAGTGTGTCGGTAGGTTTAAGTGACCTTTAAGAAGAAGTCAAAGTGAAACTGCCAAAGAGACACGCACACACACGCGCGCACACACAAACACACACACACAGACACACACACACACGCACACACACAAACACAAACACGCACACACAGACACACCCAGACTGAGATTGGCTGCTTGAGATTGAGCTGCTGTTCCTTGAGATTGGACTTCTATGTTAGCTGCTGCTCCCGCCAACGGGACTGTGCTCCTCAAAATGCAGGTTATATTGGTTCACTGTTGTCTGGTTTCTATCTGATTGCCTTGTCAATGTTAGTCAAAACAACCACATTCCAGATGGGTATACATCTGTCAGTATAGCAGAGGCCATCTTGCATATCTGGAAATTGCTGTTGAGTTGTTATTGAGTGATAATACTGTAGTTTAGTTTAGTGCAAGAACTCATTCTTGGACCAATTTGAATATCTTTCACTGGTGTCCATACTTTGTCCCATCAAACATAAGGTCCCTCTCTCTCTCTCTCTGTTCTTTCTGTTCTTTCTCTCTTTCCTTACTCTCTCTGGGCTAGATTTATCAAGCTGTTTCCGCCTGTTTCCAGGCGTGAATTATTCGCAAAGACGGACGTAAGCGATGCAAGCTATTTACAAACAGGTCACACTTAAGTAAAACCGCAGACTGCCTGTCGCAGGAGTTGAAAATGGCAAATTGCGTTTTCCTGTGTCATGCATATGCATTCAGAGGAGGGTCAGGGGAAAGTGGGAGTTTCGTGTTAAAAGGTGGGAGGAGAAGCATAAAATGCGCCTAATTTGGTATTTCCCTGTATTTACGAAAACTGCCCATGAAAGCAGTATGAAATATTTCCGCCTGGTAAAAGTAGGTGTTAATCCAAATTACAGTTAAATGCGTCAATAAGGGGAACTTTCATAGACAACAGAATCGCTATTCAGAGCGCCAGTTTTGCATCTTTGTACTTTCGAATGTCTTACTGTACTTTCACTTTCAAGTTATCCACTTAAACTTGCCTACTTGCTAGATTTGACCAATCTCCCATAGCCTACCACAAGTAGTTTGAGTAGAACTACTGCTCTTAATTATCTCCCTGCTTGTTGACATCTTATAATATATTGTATTATTTAATGATCGCCATGATTTCATGGACATTTGATTTGTTTTAATGTTGTCATCAGCGAACTTCATTCAACTGCGCTTGTGACTGAAGTATGCCGTTCAGTTGTAGACGTTCGTAAATTGCAGTAGAGGGCAGAGAAAGGTTGGTTACACGATGAGCTGCTGGTTTGATAAATACTTGGCACAATGAGGAAGCACAGCGTGCACTATTACCGAACTCGCATAAACAGACGCAGCGTAAACTGCGCTAGTGTTAGTAAATCCCCCTCTGTTCTTTCTCCTTCTCTCTATCACTCTCTCATTCTCAGTCTTTCTTCTCTTCTCTATTGAGGATATACACACAAACATTCTCTCTCTCTGCCTCTCTCTCTCTCACACACACACACACGCACACACACACACACACACACACACACACACCCCACAATCAATCACACACACACACACACACACCCCACACTCGCACACACATAGACACCAGCAATTACAGGCTGCTCTCCTCCGCAGGTCCCTTCCTGGAAGAGCCAAGGGGGCTGAGATGACATCGATGCACAATGAATGAATACAACAATAGCCTGTCCCTAATCACAGCCCCCTGCAAAAAACAAACAAGGTCACGTCTGGACACCACATAAACACAGTGCCCAAATGAACATCTCACTTAGCCTACAGGGGTCTCTCTCTCTCGCTCTGTCTTTAAAGGACCAGGGACACTAATCCACATGTGCATGGAATGGTATCAGCAGCACCAACAGAAACACTCTCCAGGGATACAATGCCATTACGACCTCCATTTTAATGCCCAAGCCAGGAATTCAAAATGAATGTCCAAACGAGGTCATAGTAATGCACATTATTTTAGGTAAGAAATAAAGTTCTTAATTATGAACTAACACAATGTAGGTTTGCTTCATTTATAAATCATGCCCTTACACTGCATCAATTGCTTCCAGTTATGGTTAGTGTTACAGTACAAGTAACTACATCGACTTAAAATAACTTTGACATGCTCACACAACACCCAGCCTAAAGCATCTGCTACTGGGTCTAGGAATCTAGATAAACAGGTATGTGCTTCGGTATTATTTTTTTTTAGGATAACTGGTGTTAAGGCAGAAAAAATGTTGGCCACTTACGGTACTTCAGAGGCCAACCTAAAACCACACCTGCTTTTCTAACGAGATGACAACATGACCTCTTGATCCCAAACGGGGTTCTAAATGGAGGGTGGCATTTGCCATGCCTCACTCTTATCAGGTCATTTATTCCCAGCCTACCAGTTCAAACTGCAGCATTTGATCACTCACTCTCAACCAAGCACCTTCCCACACCCCCCACACCCCCCATTTTCCTTCGTTAGGGGTGTACACATGGATCTTGCTTGACTCCTGCCTTACGCAGTAGATTCCTGCACAATCCCTGTACAGCACTTCGTGACCCTGGCTAGAGACCTCACCAAACACACTCTTCGCTTGTTTCTCTTTTTGCATCACAGAAATGTCTGCCAAATGATCAAACAATAGCATCTTTTGGAAATGGAATACTTCCATAGTCCATTTAACTTTTAGCATCTAATGTACTGTATCTCCTCATACAGTAGGCACAATGTATGATGATGGCAGGTACCACTTAATCTGATTAAGCGTTATAGTCTTTGTTGTTGCTTATGTGAACATGTTTTGGAGTGTGTAGGTATATGTGTGTGTTCCGTTTGTGGGGTGTGCATGTGTTTGTACATGTGGATGGTTATGTCAGTGTCATGTTGTGTGTGTGTACTGTGTACGTGTCTGTGTTGACGTCTTGGCATTGCGAGCGAATGCGATGATTTCTCACTTCCTCTCCTCTCAGGCCCATTGCCTCCAACATGCCCAGCGGGAGCCTCGGAGCTGCCGCACGTCTCGTACATCAACGCTAACTGCGCCGGGGCATCCTCCGCTCCGCGCCACGCCACCTGCCTGTGCTCAGGGGCTCAAGTGCCCACTCGCTCGGCACACACACTAAATGCACGTCTACATCGTAATAACATAATATGATTACACCGCGCGGCTACGCTAAAACACACCGCTAGGCCATAAGTCAGCCACCACAGCACTTAGTCTTGAGGGCATGCCACTGCTTAACACACTAATTATAACTCTGCAACTGTAAATATACTCCCAAAGCCCTGACATCTCTGTGTGTGTTTGTGTGTGTGTGTGTGCGTGTGTGTGTATGTGTGTGGAGTACACCTCTGTGACATTAACTCTACGCGGAACTGCACACATCCCTAACGACCACCATAAATGTCTCTGTTATATGGCGTGTATAGACGGAGGCGTTTGAATGCATTTTATTTTATTTTTTCATAGACGCTGCTTCTTTACAAGCATCTGTAGTGTTAATGGATCCATCCCGAATTGCTGCACGCCTGAGATGAGGAACGAGAGAAGGGATAATAGCACAGCAGCACAACACAAGAGATGGAGAGGCTCTGCATGTTTTTGCTAAAAGAAGGACAGTGTGTGATTGCTTGTTTGAGTCTGTTCTGGGTGAGCATACGGCCGTGCATGCTATAAGTCCCAGGAAAACACATTAATTCATACGTGTTTCAAAGACAAAGGAATGTGCAAATAGGCCTGTACACATATTTTAGCCTGGACCCGTAGGGACCGCCTCACTGTTGTATCAGTATAAACAGAGCAGAATTAAAATCCTCCGTTTTAAGCTGTTCTACACAATTCGCTGATCATCAGCATGTGAAACTGCAACTTAAATATAAGAAGCCAAGAGAGAACAAAGCTTGTTTGAATATGAATGTGAATATTCCTGTGCTTCTCAGGGTCAGTATTATAAACAAAGAGGGAGAGAGAAAAAAATGCTGTTTCAGGAAGTGGGGCGGTCACACTTCCTGCATATCAAACAGCCCAGTCTCTCTCAGCTGACGGCAGACATGTTTAGACACAACTGTCATGTCGCTTGTGCAGAGCCCATCTCACAGTGCACAGGGCTACAGACTCATAGGCATATTAATGAATCCGTCCCTTCAAGCTACTTCCTCATTAAAATTTGATTACATTACTATCCACAAACAGTGATGCGTGCGAAAGATGATCAGTGGACAGCATTGCCAACTGTTGTCATGGTTACTGAGTCTGCTTCCTGATTAGGAGGGCTGGGGGGTATGGGAAAGGTTAGTCAGCAAGCACTTGGCTGGATGGATTAGACGAGAGATGGCAGCAGCAGTGACGATGGGTGGGAGAACATGGTGCAAGGTGAGGAGGGGTATCACATAGGCTTAGGAGGACAGGATCGAGTGAAAGAGAGAAAGATAGCAAGAGAAAGGGATAGAGACAGAAGAAGAGAAGAGGAGGAGAGATAGAAAGAGTGAGATAGAGAGAGTGAGAGAGATGGGGGGTTGGTACTTAGGGGAAATTTATGGCCAGGTTGAGGTGGGCTCCAAAGCTGAGAGATTTACAGCAGACCCCCCCTCCCCCCCTCCTTCCAGCTCCTCCACCGTGTTCCAACATGAGACTCTGACACGGCCCTCAATCACACACACCGGCTCCACTTTATGCAGGCTCACACATGTACGATGCACGCAAACATCCATGTCACACATTTAACATGGCCGTTAAATGCAAATACTGTATGTTCCATTGCTATAGCCTATGATGTTACCAGTTCCAGGGGAGAGAAAGATACTAACATGAGACATGGGGATAGAGAGTAGTGCAGACAAGAACACAATGTATGCCAGGACACTACATCCCCCTATCATAGTAACTAGAAAAAAGTTACCTGGAGTGGTAGAGTGGAAAAGAGAGACAGAAAGAGAGAGAGAGAGATAAAAGGAGCGAGAGAAAGGTAGTGAGAGAAAGAAAAGCACAGAGAGGGGAGAGGGAAGAGTAAGGCAGTATTAAATGTTAATATGCAATACTGTGACCCCACTATAAAGCTAGTGGGGCACATCAAACACATTTGATTTTCAGAGAGAGAGAGAGAGAGAGATGGAGAGAGAGAGATTAGGGAGGGACAGATACTTACAGGTAGAGCGGTGCAGAGGACAGCTTGTGCTGGTGCATTGCAGGTGAGATGGAGGCAAAAGTCTGCAGTGCTCCTCTGTATAGGCCCATTCATCCAAAGCCCCACAGACATCTGACAGCAAGGAGGGGTGTGTGTGTGTGTGTGTGTATGTGTGTGTGAGAGAGAGAGAGGGAGAGAGAGAGAAAGAGAGAGAGAGAGAGATAGAATGAGAGAGATAGATTGAGAGAAAAGTAGTGGTGAGAAGTAGAGGGAAAGAGTAAGAAAGAAACTTTGTGTGTGTGTGTGAGCTCCTCTCTTCAACACTGTTCTTTTCCATGCAAATCCATCTAAAAAGACACCCCTTTGCATGAGAGTAATTCCCTCAGTCAAAGCACTCGGGAGAACTCCTTTCCTTACTCTCCCCAACACGCCGTGCAGACCCCCGTCACCTTTGTGCTGCAAGCAGGCTTTTCAATTGGTCTCGAGCATACTTCTATCCTCCACCCTGTGATCAGCACTTTGAACTAAACACACCCCGACTTGTCCTGCCAGCTGAGGGGCCAGATTGAACACCTAACAAAGCCTCACTACCTCTCCCTGAACTCCGCGCCGAGGACGACAACAGCTCCACTCCACTCCCCTCCACTCACACAGATTTTCCACTGCTACGGTGTGTGCACGAGGAATCGGTGATCTTATTGGTGGCTTTTCATCAGCCCACACAAGTGATGCAATGTCTGCATTAAGCCCTGTAAGAGTAAGTCTATAGCACTGGCTAGCCACATGGACAAGGAAGCGCTGTGGACGTCTACAGTGTAAAGCTGCACCGTAGAGGCCCATTGTGGTCCTGTAAAATATCTAGCACTAGCTCCGGCTACAGGGGTGCTGCTTATACAGGCCGGATGCACTTCATCTTCATTAGGCAAACAGAATGGCAGAGAACAGAGGAACCACGGATGAGTCAGTCAACACAGAGCTGCATCCGATGGCTGTAATGTGAGTCCTCAAAACTACACATGGAGTGAACGTGAATGCTTCCAATTTCTGATCGGTGACAATCTGTTCCCTTTTTTTATACCTTCTGTTTTGATTTCATTGTTCCTTTTTGTGTAAATGTTTGGGAAGTAGAGCAGTTGTTCCATAACACTGAAGTCATTGGGCAGTCTATAAGGCAGTGGTCTCAACCTTCCGGGCCACAAAGCCAGCTGGAGTCTGGCTCGACCTGGCCTCTGAAGGTTCTTTGTGCCTGATCTGCCACTGATGAGGTGGCAGATCAGCACCATGGACAGCACCATCCATTTGCCAATGGATGAATAGGGGTCTTGATTTCTTTTCAAAATAATACTAGCATGCAGTCCATTCACAGTATATCTGTATATGAATCCTTCAGCAATACTACTTGGTCACTTAAAGGGACACCAGGCAAGCCTGATGCTTTTTCTCTACGAAACTCCCCCTCGCTCGGTCGGAAGCTCTTTTCCTTTTCTTTGCATCTTCCGTCAAGGGTTTTCGCTGCTTCTTCGCCGGCTCTGCCATTATACACGTTTGCAACAATAGCTAGCGTTTCTTTAGCCTGCCTCTGTGCTGTGGATGCAGGATGTAAACTGATCCTGCTTCGGTCCGCGGGTACGATACACTGAACTTGCAAGTGGGATATTCTTCCTACAGGCAGTAGGGGCGGGCGAGAGAGTCTTCATTCACCCTGTAATGAGTCATTTAACCATATACCGACTTACCAAGATGATTAATTAACACGAAAACGTTGCCTGATGTCCCTTTAAACATACATATGAAACTGCCCTACCATACAGATTATACAGTGAGGCTCCTATTTCGGGACTGAAACCTGTTTGGGTTTGGGATGGGCTGCTATTGTCTGCAAATAATCCCCCACAGAAAGGGGAAGCAAAACAAACTTCACACGATGACTAATCCTCCACAGACTAAGCTTAACACAAACTTTCCGATCTATGGGAGAGATGCAATGCTCTCTACTCATTCTGCTATGGGAAATGGTTATTTGATGTTTTTCAGCTATATGGCTGCTTTCCCATTTGTGGAAAGAAGAGTAGTTGTCCGCACACTGCAATCTCCCAGGAGAACTACATTTATTGAGTTAAAAACATAACGCAACGTTTTGACCCACCAGGCTTCTTTCTTCTTCTTTCCTTGATAAGCCTTTTTTGTCCTGCACCTGGCCTCAGTGAGGTGGGATTGTGCATACAATCACTATGAAAAGTGCTTCCCCATTTGTGCAATTTATATTCTGATACACATTCGTTAACATGTAAGCCACGTACTATACAGTAAATTACCACAAACAAAGCATTGAGGTTGTGGAGTCTGTGGTCAGTGATGCATTTTCTCTGTCTTGCATGCACATGAAAGCTACAGAGAGAAACTGGAATGTACTAGGACCTCAAACCTATTAGCAAAGCGGTCAACTTGCAACTTTCCAAAAAGAGGAAATTGCACTCTCCAATCAAGCTGTTTCCCCCGCAAGGCAAAGCAATCTGGAGCTCCTTAGTGATGACCCACACTGGGCGCCATACTGCGCTCTCTCCCCCACCTGCCCTGCCCGGCTCCTCTGGGGGAAGCTGCTCAGTCTGAGTGGTCACCCCGAGGTCAGCTGCACAGAACACGGGTGATTGGCTGCGGCGGCGGTGGTCGATGCAGGTGAGTGGTGGAGGCAGGGGGTGAGTGGGGTGGGCTGGGGACGCTGGGGCAGGGGGGGAGGACGGGGGGTTGCAGCCAGGGAGTTCCAAGAGGGTCATTACCAGGTGGAGAGGGGTGAGGGGCGAGGGGTGAGGGGTGAGGGGAGAGGTTGGGTGGGGTGGGGAGGGACACGCTAGAGTGGGTCTGAGCCAAGGGAGGCACGAGGAATGAGGTGGGTGGAGTGTGTGTGTGTGTGTGTCTTTGTGTGTGTGTGTCTCTCTGTGTGTGTGTGGTGAGTGTGTGTGTGTGTGTGTGTCTGTGTATCTGTGTGTGTGTGTGTGTGTGTTTGTGTATGTGTGTCTGTGTGTGTGTGTGTGTGTGTGTGTGTGTGTGTGTGTGTGTGTGTGTGTGTGTGTGTGGTGCGTGTGTGGTATGTGTGTGTGTGGGGTGGGGTGGATCACATCCTTTACAGCCTCATAGGCTCTATATCAGCTACGATGGAGGAGTTAGGGGTAACAATTTATTGCATGTGTCTGAATGACACATGATATGGGTGCGGCTGTAAGGGAGAAGTGAGGATCATGACGTCCAACCTGTCCTTGGAGTGCACAGGGCTGTTTGCTGGGGCTCAATTGACTGTGTAATCCTTGTGGTCCTTCAATTCAATCCCACTGCTCATTATGACCTCTGTGGGTGGAACTGTGTGTGTGTGTGTGTGTGTGTGTGTGTGTGTGTACCATCCAAATCGCACTCTTTGTTTCTACGATGAGATGTCAAAAGAAGAGATAAGCATAGTGTTTTGCAAAGACACTTTTTTTGGATTTTGTGGTTTCTCAGCCAAGGGCCTTTAGAGAATTCTGTAAATTTGCTTCTGAATTTCGCTACAAAAATGCGAAACTAAAAAAAGGCAATGTTTTGTCCGTGAAATAGCCTCTTTTCCATCCATTGTTCACTGCTTTCTGGAGAACTGCGTTGTTTTTCTTTTGTTTCAGTAGAGGATCTCGGAATAAAAGCCTCTCCTATTCACAGAGTAAAGGACAATGATAGTGCTGTTGCAGATTACCTATAGTGCACCAGCAGGCCAAGGTCCATTTCCCTGAGCTGGACATGGCATACCGGTCAGTTTACCATCTGTAACTGGACAACTACCCAAAGAGACCTGCAAATATTCAGAAGCCAAAACTTTCTGAAGTTGCCATACGGATAACACAGTGACTGCTCTCAGGTCAAGTAAAGTGAAAGTTTAAAGTTGATTCGGAATCCTAATCAGAAGGTCTCTGATGATTCATAGAGGGTTTAATTGCACATGAATTCATGACCTGGAGATAAGAGGCAGGCTTTGCAGGTTTCTCCTAATGACACGTGGGGGAAGGCAGACATTACAGGAATGTCAGGAAAGATGTGACACACAGTAATGTGATTACATCCACTTCCAAAACAAACAACGGCAGTGATTACCTCATTGGGGGGGGGGGGGGGGGGGCATCATCCCTCCAGCCCTCCAGCTCCACAGCCCACCAACACTCAGCGCCTAAGCCCCAGTACTACTGTACATATGAGCATGTGGGTGTGTGACACACACAAACACAACACGCTCACACACACACATAAACACACACATACCGACGACAAGACCCAGGTGGGATGGATATTAATTTTGCTAGTGATCCTCTCCACAGCCTGGTATCTTCACAACTGTTAATCGCTGCAAGGTCCAACTAAACAAACTACTAAATAAACTTTTAGACGCCCACCCATCTCCACACACACACACACACACACACAGACACACACACACACACACACACACACACACACACACACACACACACACACACGTTAAACTGTGACAACTGCCAACCAGCCACAAACAATTCTACCAGCAGCTCACCTCCCAGCACTTCAGCAGTCAGCTGAGCAGCAGTGAGAGAGAGAGAGATAGAGAGAGAGGGGGAAAGAGGGATAAAAGGAAAGAGAGACAGAGAAAGAAAGAGAGAGGAAGGAAGAATAGATAGAAAGAGAGAGAGAGGGAAAGAGGGACTGAGATGGAAAGAGAGAGAGAGAGGAAGAGAGAGAGAGAGGGATTCAGAGACAGACTAAATTTATCACTCTTCATTGATGTTTCCTGGGCCAGGATGAGAAGCCCAACACCACACTTCCTCCTCCACCTCCACCACCACATCTCGTCAATCTCCAGCCAGGAACAATGCCACCCCAACCCCACCCCCAACCCTGACCACCCAGGGCTGCATTTCCCACAAGCGTCATAGAGCGACCATCATGACAACATGAAGAGAGTGTGTGCTCCAAACGTTAGTCCCTCTATCATTTTAATTACAGTCGTTGGTTAAAACAATGCTTCCAGGAAACGCGCCCCTCGTCCAGTGGAGTGCCCAGTAGGAACCTGGCACCTAGGGCAGCCGGTGGGGCGGGGCGGGGCAGGGGGTAGGGTGGTATTCGGTAAAAGCGTCAGGCTGTGTAAATCTGGCCGGAGCGTGGTGACAGGCGCTGGGGAAGCACTCGAGCTGGAAACTGAGAGGAGTAATAAGCTTTTATGGACTCGGGTGCCACACAGCTGTCCTTGAGTGGCTCAGACAAAACAAGTGTGAGAGAGTGGGCCGTTACAACCATGTGTGTGTGTGTGTGAGTGTGTGTGTGTGTGTGTGTGTGTGTGTGTGTGTGTGTGTGTGTGTGTGTGTGTGTGTGTGCGTGTGTGTGCATGCGTGTGTGTTGCCCAACTGCATAAAAAGTGGTTATTGGTGATTCAGACACAAGTGGGCATTGTGATTTATTAATGCTGAGCTGCGCATGTCTGTATGTCTGTGTATGTGTGTGTATGTGTGTTTGCATTGGTTAACCATTATTCTACTGAATTAACTTTCTGTCTCATTACACTCATTTACACAATACAACCTAAACAGATTTTTTTTTTTTTATGTGACTGTGTGCACGAGATTCTCTTCGAGTGTGCCCCCACTCCAAAGGCTCTCTTTGTGTGTAAAACATTGCTTTATGTCCAGTACTGTCCTTTTCCACAGCACTACACACTGCACACCTGACAGCTGCACTCAGAGATACCGAGGTAGTGAGAGAGAGAGTGAGAGAGAGAGATAAAGAGAGAAAGATGAGAGAGAAAGTCCAATAAGAGTCCACCTGTATGGACATAAAAGACAATAAACTAGCTGACGCTTGCTTGAATACTAGCTAATAATCACATGGATTTAGCAGGAACAGCTGTCGAGGGCATAAAATCTATGGCTTATGGTATTTGTATATTAAGTATCACTTGTGAAACTGCTAAAGCATATAATATTAGATTAGCCACAAGGGGGCTAGCTTCTGTGCATATCTGATGAGCCCGTAATGACCGACTCATGAATGTCATATGGCTCCATTATGATGGAGCAGGACAAAGGCAATGTTTCTTCTCAAATATGATTCATAGCCATTTATACATTGTTTGTTTGAACATTAAGATGTGTGTGCACGTCTGTGAGCATACACTGTATATGTGTGTGTGTGTGTGTGTGTGCCCATCTGTCCGTCTGTGAGCGTGTGTGTGTGTGTGTGTGTGTGTGTGTGTGTGTGTGTGTGTGTGTGTGTGTGTGTGCGTGCTCCTGTGTTTGTGTGCGACAGTTACTCATTCATGATTTTTGAGTGAAGGTTGAGCATGTGTGTTTGTGCATGTGTGTGAATAACAGTGTGTGTGTATGTGTGTGTGTGTGTGTGTGTGTGTGTGTGCGCCGATGTGGAGTAGGGGCTGAGTGACACATTGGGGTTGCTCGCTGGTTGCTAAGCAGGCTGTCGACACTGTGTCTCAGCTGTTCGCTCGCTGCAGGAGCGAGAGCGAGAGTTCCGAGCTCCCAGTCTCATGGCCTCAATTTGGACGGCACTCCACATGGCACAGGCAGCCAATCAATGTCAATCACCTGCCGCCAGTCCACAGACTACAAATCCCATGATGCCTCTCATACAGGAAGCTAACCTGAGCCACAGAGGGACACTATACAGGTAATGTGAAAAATGAATGAAGTAGTTACTATGACTTATAGGATTTTCAATCACCCTTTTCATGATCAACAGACCCAAAGTGCATTTGTGGGTTGATACCCAATTAACCCAACAAAGTAATGCTGTCTTACAGTACATTGTTAGCATGCAAGCAAGGTGTTTGAGGAAAACATTGAGCATGAAAGCATCAGGCCCTCAAAATCCCATAGCCTACTATGCTTTAAACATTCTCCAAGAATTAATGTTCTCCCCATTTAATCCTATTAGCGTGAACACCTCTCTGCTACAAGTGCCAAATGGTCCTGGGCAGTTTAATCACAACTCCACAACCCTCCTTTGTCTCATTAAACTGCTTACGTGCACATAACATCAAAATTATCTTGTGCTTCTTCCCAGCGTCTCACAGGTATTGTGACAGACATCATCTCACGGCGGATCCATATGGCTGGGGTATAATGAGAGGTGGTTTGGGTGCTGCAGGCATATGGAGAAGCCAAGGGCACCAGGAGTTCTGCATCACAGAAGATGTTTTCTCTCTCTCTTTCTCTTCCTCTCTCTCTCTCTCACTCTCTCTTCCTTCTCTACCACTCTGGGATGTTTTGTGTGTGTGTACGTGTGCGTGTGTGTGTGTGTGTGTGTGTGTACGTGTGCATGTGTGTGTGTGTGTGTGTGTGTGTGTGTGTGTGTGTGTGCGTGTGTGTGTGTGTGTGTCCAGATGCATGGGCCTCCCGTTGCTTTGACAGCATTTTAATTTCTCCTTATTGAGTCCTCAGCAGCGCGTCATCTGAAACATGACCAGCCAAGAAGAACATCTCCCAGAGGACCTCCAGATGTCTCAGTTCCGGCAAGCATGCGCATGTATGCAACACACACACACACACACACACACACACACACACACACACACACACACACACACCCCCACACACACACACATACACACACACACTCACTCAGTCCCCATTACAGAATGGTCCATAATTATATATGCACACATCCACACTTATTAATTCCGATTTTCACACTAACAGCCCTGCATGCACATACACACACACACACACACACACACACACACACACACACACCAGCATTTATGTGTGCATGTCAAAAGTTACAACGCTAATGAGAAAATTCCTCGCTGTTCTATCTCCTGCTTCTAGGCAACAGATGCGCTAGCCATTGAGGAGGGGTCATCGGCTAGACATTCTAGAGTTTTCCGTGCGTTCCTCTTTCCTTCCTCTTCTTCGCTCATCCCACTTCCACTCTCTACCCATCTCTTTCTGTCACTTTATTTTCCCTAGTTTGTCTCCGTGGCATAGGAATGGAGCCTGGCAAATGGAGACCCTGGCAGTAGGGGGCTAATAACATGAGCTACTGCCCACCATAAGTGTATTGACCCAGGTCAACATTGTAAATGTATCCCATCACTCTCACTCTCTCTCTCCCTCTCTCATTCTGTGCCCTTGCATGCCTCTTAAGAGTGGAGAGAGTGTAATTTATATTTAGCTTGATTTATATAATGGAGCTTTAATGATCGAGATTGTATCCCAGGTGATCTTTCTGTATGTGTGTGTGTGTGTGTGTGCCTATGTGTGCAAGCGATTATGTGTATCTGTATGTACCTATTTGTGTTATACTGAATTTGTTTTTCTAAATAAGATTTCTTTTTATGTGTGTGTGTGTGTGTGTGTGTGTGTGTGTGTGTGTGTGTGTGTGTGTGTGTGAGTGCATATTTCTATGTGTGTGTGAGTGTATGTGCGTCTGCGCGCACACACTTGTGTTTGTGTAAGCATCTCAGTGCCTTAGAAAGCACGAGGAGGAGATAAGTGAGATTTGGCTCGGGCCGAGTGCCGGACTATGAGCATTAAGTGCTGAGGCAAGGTGCTGATTCCCCAGCTCTTCAATAATTCACTTGTCCGTTGCCTGGTACTAAGGGCTGCTAACGAGCTTAAACGCTGCCCAGTGGATGCTGTAATTGCCTGTTATGGAGGAAGCTAGCCTAGCGCATGACCCAGTGGTGCAGCTAACGGCTAACAGCTAGCGGGGGAGAGCTAGCTTGCAGCAGCAGACCATGCTTCTCCCCAAATCCTTTGGGCTTATGGGGAAATGTCACAACCGGGGCCGCAGTATAGTATTCTATAGTGTGTCTGACTACATTCTCGCTCCTCTTCCATCCTGGGCTAGTGCAAACTCTAGCCTTGTTGACACCTTTAAGGACTGATAATGCTGAGGACTGATATAGCTGTGACTATTTCACACTGCTGAAAAAACAGCACCTCATAACCACAATCATAAATCATTTAAAGACAATCACCATTACAAAGTCATGAAGTGTGGCCAGACATAGGCTACTATATAACTGTCAAAATATTTTAAAAGCTCACTGAGGGCCTTATTGTAAATGTATTTTCTTTGTCTAAACAGATAAATCAGATCAGCTCTGATTAAAGGTGCAGTCAGGGATTTCACACAATTTTAAGCCCATTACATTTTTTGTCACATTCAGCATCATTTCCTCACTACTAGCTGTCTGTAGGCAGCCCAGGCAGCTATGTTTGTTTCCCCGAAAACATAGTGGGGGCAGCCTGTCCCCCAAACAAAAACAAAACCCTGCGTGGAGTTTCTCTGGGAATACTGAAGGTAGGGCTGAGATACCTTTCTGGCGTGCTTCGTTTGGTCTTTGATTAAAATATAATGTAAGTTTATTTTTTGTACAAAAGCATCTGCTAATAAATTTAAATATAAACATAAACACAAACAAACACGACTTCCTGCAAAATCCCTGACTGCACCTTTGAGAAAGAAGAGTATTTCGATATCTTACTGTAAGTTAAACTTGGGCTGAGAAAAGAGGCTATTTGCCAGGAGCTCAAATTAAAAAAATATGACAAAATAGCAAAAATGTAAATTGATTTTAAATTGAGCTCAATTATGTGTAGGAGAAATAAAATACAATAGACAAGGGAGAGATCTCATTTCAAGAGAACATGCAACAATACTATCTCTCAGAAAAGTACCGTATATTAAAATCAGTGATTACTGACATGCACCAAGAGCATCTTTAATAACCACCATATAGATTAATGTGGTATGTTGAAGGTTGCACCCATCTCCCTTGTCCTGAGGGTCTTTCAGTGGGAATAACAGCACCAAACTCTTATAACCTCTGGCAACCACAGTCAACATATTGTGTACCAGAATCAATCCCCATTTAGAGAGGTTGCTGACAGGTAAGGGAATTATCACTAGAAATGACACGCAATTACAATGAATACAAAAAAAGACAGGTGATTGGATTAAATTATACTCCACTGTGTTAACATTCCCATGTGAGACGCCGAGCTAAAAGGTTAACAAGGCCAAAGCTGCAGCAAATTACTGCAATCAGTTTTCGGGTTGTCTGGTGCAACCAACGTATGAGCGAACATCATATTCCCTTTCCCCTGGGGTTGCAGGCTGATGAGAATGGATTGGCTATCCTCAGACGTTCCATGTATCAGGGAGTAATAATAAAAACACACTTTTAATTCAATGTCTTTGATCTGATAGTATTTGGTCACATGGGGGCAGGAATTTCATCTGTATTTCATCACAGAGACAGACAATGTATCTCATGTGTATGAATCCAGACTGACCAACGCTCAAACGACTCAGTATTTGATAATAAGCGCCTCTCTCTAACATTAGCGTGCCGTGCATCATAATGTACGGACAGCAAATGCCAACAGCACAAGGTCTAGTAAGTGCGACTTGAAGAAGGGAATGTTGCTGTTTTTGCTTGACTCCAAGCATTTCTCTAAGTGTGACTCACAAACATGACCTTTGTGGATTTCCATTTGTACACCTGCACTTTCCTGTCTCTGTGCCTGTGACAGATTGGATCAGCGTTAAAAAAATCTCTTCAGCCTTTCTTCTGTTTCCTTATTTTTCGAGCGCATAAAAAATAATCATTCACAAAGGTCTGCAAGAGGTTTCGCTTCACGGAAGCAGTCAATCGCAAAACAGCGGCACGCAAGACTGCCCCGACTCTATGACTCTCTCTCTCTCTCTCTCTCTCTCTCTCTCTCTCTCTCTTTCATTCTTTTCTGTATGTGACTGTGATTCCAGTGATGCACAGTCCTTCTGGAGCCTCCTGTAGGAGATTAAGTGCCACCAGAAGCAGTCCAGGAGGTTTGTTGCTGTCACACGTTGCGGACGGCAGCGTGAAGCGAGTGAAGGCATGACAGATCACTCCCTGTTTAAAAGCGTGAAATGCACAAAGTGCGTCATTCCACGTCACGGCAGGTCCCACTGCGCCATTTATTTGAGCTGTTATTTCTCTCTTTCTCTTTCCCTCTCTCAGTGTGAAGAGCCTGATTTAGAGTAGATGCAAGGAACATGTGTGTGTGTGTGTGTGTGTGTGTGTGTAAGAGAGAGAGAGAGACAGAGGAAAAGAGAGTGACTTTTTGTATTGTGCACACAAATGTGTGTGTGTTTGTGTGTGTGTGTGTGTGTGCATGTGTGTGTGTGGTGTCTGTGTGCATTCAAGGGAGTATGTTGTGGGTTTGTAATATATTCTGATCTACTGTATAGTATAATCAGTATCAAAGTAGGACAGGCTTCTCATTCACCCTGAAATATGTTCCTTTTACCACATAGTCTCATATCAAAAGCCATCGTTGATTTGAGGTTGATCTGAGGTTGTTTGTCTCTCTATAGCGCATCTGTTGATTAGCATCTAGGGCAGCTGGGCAGATGCAATTGTACATGGTTTACACAACAGGACACAGAGAGAGAGAGGGGGGGGGGGGTTCAGAAAGGGGAGACAGACAGAGAGAGCCACCACTGGTGTCTCCATCCTCCTCCATCTCCTGTTGACAGCAGCCAAAGGGTGAAGCTAGCTGATGGTGTCAGAAAGAGAGAAGCCACAGGTGGGTGGGGGGTGCTAGTGTACCCCTCCACCTGTCTCTCTCTCTCTCTCTCTCTCTCTCTCTCTCTCTCTTTCTCTCTCTATCTGTCTATCTCTCTGCCGGTGGCTGTGAGAGGAAAGTTGGTGGGTGGGTGGGGGTGTTGACAAACTGATACTCTAATCAGAGCTCCACTCCACAGGACATCCACCCTCCACCCCCCAGGCTGCACCCTCCACCCTTCGCCGGCCCTGGCTGGCTGGGGAGCTACCCCCACTGGGCCCACAGCAGCGGCCCCAAATATAGATCCGGGGAGCGTGGAGAAGGGCCGTCACAGCAGTAGCGGTGGTTGGTGATGGTGGTTGGTGGTGGTGGTGGCAGCGGGAGCAGCATGAGGGCTTCCCCTCGCGGCTCCCTCCGTCTGCACGGCTCCATCGACAGAGCCGGGGACCGGGCGCCTGTCAATCGCAGAGTCGCAGCGGGAGACTGAGTGGCTGGGAATGGTTGTCATTTAGCCCACTGCTTAAGGCATGGGGGAGACAGAGGGAGAGAAAGAAAGAGAGAGGGACAGAGAGAGAGAGAGAGAGAGGATGGCTGTCCCTCTTTCTCCCTTTTGCTCTGTCTGAGTGTGTGACAGTGTGCATTTGTGTGCTTGCTTTTCTGCTTTGTATTGTGTGTGTGTGTGTGTGTGTGTTTGTGTGTGTGTGTGTGTGTGTGTGTGTGTCTGTCTGTTTGTTTGTCTATGCTTGTGTGCATTTTAACATCCTCCAGACAGTCATGCCTATTGCATAGAAGAAGCTGGGAGGTGGGGAAGAGAATAGAAGAGAAAAGAAGGCAAGAGAAGAGTAGAGAGGAAGAAAATCACTCTAGGAATCACTCAAAGGTAAATAACTTAAATGGGTGTTATTATCCTCCATCTAATTTTACCTGCCTGTGTGTAAAAAAACTAATTTGTCGAGAGAGTAACCTTGGTAACCTTGGTGCCACTTCACTTGGGCTCTCCAACACAGGACTGACATGATGATGTAATAATTACCAACTGACATGACGACTAGAGAAAAGATATGACATACTCCAGGACATGTTTATGAACAGGTTATGTCAGTGTTACGGAGGAGGGACCCAGAAAATGCTATGGTTTCCATAGCAACTATACAGTCAGGACTTACACTGTGCTCAGACTGGCTCTGTCCAGCATCATCTGCATCATGACAATGGCCAAGATCAGGACCTACAGAACAAATACAGTCCATGCCCACAGCACATGCTTGCACATGCAAATGTACTGTAATAGATGTATAACAGCACAAAATAGCATCTCTATCTAGAGAACCAGTAACTGCTATGTACTGCCGTCATTTTGTTGAGTTTTCAAAGAAAGTAGCAGAGCTGCAAGGCCAATCTGCAGTCCACATGCATGACACATGTTGCTCTGCAGCAGTTACAGGCAAACCCTGTGGAAATGGCGCAATGCTTCAACATTGCTCTCACGGCTTAAAATCTCACGGCATAAAAAAAAAATAAAAATCATTATGGCAACTCGGGCCCTGCAGCTCTGCACTGTTTCCACAGATTTGCAGAGATCCCCCCGGCTAGTGGGCTGTAAGCTGAAAACATTAGCTATTACAGACATTGTAGCCATGCCAACAAAGCTGCAGAGCTCGGAGTGTTCCCCTGCACAGTCAAGTCATCTAATAACGCTAAGTGCAGCGCAGCGAGTGAGAATGTTGGAGGATGCGTGACAGGATGTCAAGCCGCGACGACTAGCGCACAATTTGTGTCGATTTTAGACCACAAAAATGGTTTGTTTTGTGGCTAAGTTAGTCTGCTTTAACTTCTGCACTCTCATCCCCTAGTAATCTTAGTATGGTGTTTGTTTTTATTATATATTCTATTATTATTATATATTTTATTTTATTTAAGTATTTATTGCTAATGTATTGCTCCTTTGTGATGTAGCTTGAACGTTAGTCCTCACTGTAAGTCGCTATGGCCAAATGAATAAATGTAAATGTATACATTTCATTTGTCACTTTTATGTGTATTTTGTGTGGCTGTGTGTATGTGGTGGTGGTGGTTGTGGTGATTGGGTTAACTTGCAGTGTTTCCGAGAGAGAATCTCAGTTTGAGCAGCAGCATCTGGAGGGCAAAGAGCACACACAAACAAACCAACAGCCCCACTCTTCTCTTCTTTCCTCATCTTCTCTCCTCTCCTCTCTCCTCTCCTCTCTCTTCTCTCCTCTCTCTCTTCTCTCCTCTCTCTCTCCTCTCCTCTCTCCTCTCTCCTCTGCTCTCTCCTCTCCTCTCCTCTCTCCTCTCCTATCTCTCTCCTCTCCTCTCCTCTCTCCTCTCCTCTCTCCTCTCCTCTCTCTCTTCTCTCCTCTCTCTCTCCTCTCCTCTCTCTCTTCTCTCCTCTCCTCTCCTCTCCTATCTCTCTCCTCTCCTCTCCTCTCTCCTCTCTCTCTCCTCTCTCTGTCTCCTCTCCTCTCTCCTCTCCTCTCCTCTCTCTCTCCTCTCCTCTCCCCTCTCTCACTGTCAAGGTGCTTACACACAGCTGCCATCCAAAATGACCTATGTAGGTGTAGCCTTAAGAGCTGGTGTCCAGAAAAAAGATGGTTAACACTTTATTTTAAGGGCTCCTTGTTCCAGTGTACATACATAATGAAGTACAGTGTAACAGCCTACAGTATGTAACAATATGTAATATCACATACTTATGTTGTCCATACATAATGTATTTTTTTGTACCTACAGATCCTTAGTACACGTGTAATAAGAAGTGCTTGTTACATACTTTACCAAAGTGGTCTCTAGTTTAGGGTTAGGGTTAGGACACGTCTTAACCCTACAAGGACCCCATAAAATAAAATGTTACCAGATGTTTTAATTTAACCTAGCACAAGGTTAGGGTTATATGAAAACAATAATTCCACAGAGAGATGGAAGAATGGATAGATGAGGGCGAAGTGAAGGTGGAGAGAAAGCACGGTATAAAAGTAAGAGAGAGAGAGAGAGAGAGTGCCAGCTGAGGGGAAATGGAGGAGGAAAGAGTGCACTGCTCTCTGCCAGGCCCTCACCCTCATCTATCCACCTATCCAGCCGGGGTGGGGGGAGAATTAAATATTTCATGAGCTAATTAAGCTTTGTGTGTGTGTGTGTGTGTGTCAGAGTAAAACAGAAAGAGAAAGAGAGAGGGAGAGAGACAGAGAGAGAAAGAGAATGTGTTGAGAGCTGCAGGGCTTGGCATTGCTTAGGTTTGTTTGGCAGAGTAATAATTTAGCAGATGCTGCACATTATTGAACACTGGTTTGTATTTGTTCTTGAAAATGTGCTGTTGATAACATCCATATTTTATTTTTTATTTTTTATGTGAATTTTGTGTGGTTGTGTGTTTTTGTGTGTGTGTGTGTGTGTGTGTGTGTGTGTGTGTGTGTGTGTGTGTGTGTGTGTGTGTGTCAGTAGATGTGTGTATGTCAAGTCCCTGTTCCTGCTTTTCACTCAAGGCTGAAAACGCAGGGGTAAAATACCAAGTGTTATTTCAGTCTTTCTCAAGGGAACTTTCCTGTGGTGTGTGTGTGTGTGTGTGTGTGTGTGTGTGTTTGTGTGTGTGTGTGTGTGTGTGTGTGTCTGTGGTCTGTGTGTGTGTGTGTGTGTGTGTGTGTGTGTGTGTGTGTGTGTGTGTGTGTGTGTGTGTGTGTGTGTGTGTGTGTGCTATAACACATGTGACTATGCTATGTTAGTGACTATGTAGATTACATGCACCTGTCTGAATGACAAAAGTAAGACACCACAATACAATGCTCTGAAATCTACTTACTAGGTGGACAAATGGCTAGACATGACAGCTAGATCGATACACAGCTAATTAGATATACAGTGAGATATTCACAGATATACAGAGAGTGTTAGTTACTGTATCCAGACAGGTAGACACAGAGCACGATAGGAAAGCCAGTACAATAAAGAGATGGGAAGATCAAAAGATTTACGGATCAATTTGACAAATTCTTTCCAAGAAGCATTACTAACACATGTGTTCATGTTATGGCAGTGAGTGAGTGAAAGCGAGTGTGTGTGTGAGTGAGTGAGTGAAAGAGAGAGAGATTTTCTTTCTGTTGTGACACTACTGTGTTATCTGTAACACTGGCTTTGGCAACACTGTATCCAAACAGTCATGCTAATAAAGCTCCTTTGAATTTGAATTTGAGAGAGAGAGAGAGAGAGAGAAAGAGAAAGAATGAGAGAGAGAAGAGAGAGAGAGAGAATGAGAGAGGGGGGAAGGGGAAGAATGAGAGAGAGAGAGAGAGAGAGAGAGAGAGAGAGGAGAGAGATGGAGCAATGAGACTCATGGGACTGTTTATTCGGCCAGTGGGACCCTAAAGGCACTTAGGCTACTCCTACTTAAAAGAGAGCGACTAGGAAGGAACTGTCTACAAAGAGGAGGGAAAGAAAACAGCCAAAGACCTGGGCAGAGAGTGAAAGAAAGGAGGGGAGAGGACAATAAGAAAAAGAGTGAGGAAGCTCTGAGTACCCTGGAACTCTTTAATTAGAGGTCTTATGGATAAACAGTCCCAACCTGCCCTGCCTTACAGTAATTACCTTTGGGCTTGGTCCTCCACCACCGCTCTTTATATCTCTCTATCTCTACAACCCCTCTCTCTCTCTCTCTCTCTCTGTCCATTTATTTTTCCAGAGTAAAAGAAAGAGAGAATGTCTGTGCTTTATGCATACTCGAACACATGTAATAATGTCTATCTGAGCCAGAAGTGTGTGTGCGTGTGTGTGTGTGTGTGCATGCGTGTGGGCTTGTGTACATGTTTTTGTGTGTGCATGTTTTGACTCAGAGAACGTTGTGTTGTCACTGCAGCCCTGCTGTGAATTTCTATTCATACCTTTGTTTGTCCATTACAGTGTTAATATGATGTACCATTTACTAGTGTGTGTGCATGTGTTTGTGTACATTCTGGCTTGTGTGTGTGTGTGTCTGTGTGTGTGTGTGTGTGTGTGTGTGTGTGTGTGTGTGTGTGTGTGTGTGTGTGTGTGTGTGTGTGTGTGTGTGTGTGTGTCTGTGAGTGTGTGTGTGTGTGTGTGTCTGTGAGTGTGTGTGTGTGTGTGTCTGTGAGTGTGTGTGTGTGTGTGTGTGTGTTTTGTGTGTTCATTCATCTGCTGTGCATGCTGGGCACGCTTGTCTATTTTCATATGCATTGGTGGCAATAATGAGATGGAGCGGGTCTCTTACACACACACACACACATACAAACACACACACACACACACACACAGACACACACACTGCATGACTCAGGTTGTTTTTTCTACTCGGTGGCCATGGTGCTAATTCCCCCGACCCATTTTGTCAGGAGAGAGAGCGAAAGAGAGAGAGAGAGAGAGAGAGAAAGAGAGAAAGAAAGAGAGAGAGAGAGGGAGAGAGACTAGACTAAACTCTCCCCTCGGCTGCCCTACAGCAATGTTCCGTGCCATGGCCACCGTCCGTCCTCCGAAGCGAACTCCGTCCACTTCACCTCTCTATTAATACCACAAGCTCATCTGAAAACAACGCTCTGTTTTCGGACTGTAATCACCTCTGTGCTTCTGTAGCTAAACGGAGAGTCAACAATTAACAGCAAGGAGGTGATAACTTTAATTTCTGCAGTGAAAGCACATCGGTGGTGATGCAGGTTCTGTTATATAAAGCTGCGCTGAATCCTGAAGGAGACAATGGTAAACAAACAAACAATCAAACAAACAAACAATGGCAAACAACAGTGTTTAAACAGTAGACCAGGGGTTTCCAACCCTTTTTTGGCAGGTGACCCTATTTTGATGTCACAAAACATTGGCGACCCCAATCGAGAGAGCGCAACTCCTCTCTGCTATAACATCCAGACGAAAGCGTACTCTGATTTTCCTCAAATGTCCTTTCTCGCCTGGTTGTTTTGCTACTTTGTTTCAAACATTGATCAAGCATAATTCCATCAATCAAACTTGTCATGGGGGCTGTCTAACTTTATTTTTACCTAGCTAGATTGTAATGAAGGATCAGTTACTTAACTTGGATATCATAGGTTTTTCTTTATTTCATTTATGTTTATTTTTATGTCATGTACTGGTCAATTGCAAGAAACCCAGTGTCTCAGCCGACCACATTTGAATTTCAGGCCACATGGTGTCCCGACCCCAAGGTTGGGAAACGATGCCGTAGACATACAGGAAAGGACAGTGTCTTGCCTCTGCCTTCTCTTTCAAAAAGTAAGCAATCAAATAACTTTGTTGACATCATTAGGCTTTTTTGGTAAAAAATTAACTTCTATTGAGAAATTCCGCTTGACTAGAGAGAAAAGATATCTTATTTTAGAAGACTTCTTGTTATTTACACTCTGGATGGAAATGTCTACCATCATTAAGGACTGGTTATGTCATGAATAAGCAAGTGTATTCTGATTTTTTTTTATTATTTTCTAAAAAAAAACATACTCTACCTACACTGCAAACCACTATCATTTTTGGTGCCATACATACTGTATATGAGAGAACTCTGATGATTTGCACAGGGTTTATTTTGCTCTGCAGCCTTGAGCAAATGTTCAGTTCTTCTACTTGTTTAATGTTGACTGACACCTGCTGTCATCCCCATATCTGTATTTTCAAGAGAAGAGACAGCGTCCTGTTTAACAAGACCAGAGGAGTTTTCTTGAAACTATTAGCAACGCTGGCCAATCAGAACAGACATCATGTCTGACTCTCTCAGCTCCCCTACAAAGAAATCAATAGCTGAGTCAATGCACAGCTGTTCAAGAGACACGCAGAGCCATACAGAAACGCACGGCTGCCATTGCTACTTTTCTTTCATGAAAGCATTCTGCGAAAGCCTTGATATAGCATGTAACAGCTTAGGGGAAATAATCAAACCCATTAAACCCAAACTATCCTGTGTGATATCCAAGTGCCATGGATAGCAAGATAGATGGAAAGATAGAACAATAGATGAATGGGTAGAGAGGGAGAGGTGAAAGAGAAAAAGGATGAGGAGATGAACATGAAATCTTCATGAGATGTTTTGTAACATGGCCCCTATCTGATCCCCTGAGCTGGGTGTGTCGGGGGGATCCTGAAATCCAACTCCCGCTGATAACCGATGTAGCTAACCTTGCCCCAATCATTGCAGGCCTGTCATCACCACGGCAACATAGCCTAGCCCTTTCATTAGCTGTTAGCATCCCAGTTCTGTGCCTTCCATTCAGCATGCAGCGATCGCACGGTGAGCACTCCCACACAACAGCAGCATATTGATTAGTTATGTCAGAGACCGAACACGCCTACACTGTACAGTGCTTTCTTTGCCACTGTTCTGAGCATGCTAGGCAATATTTAGCAAAGCATGTTATTATCTGTATAATATATTTAACATGAACAAGAACGGTGTAGCCTAATGCAGAGCAACGTATAGTCTACTGTATATATGCAGAAGTGAGTGTTGTAGCTCAAGTACAGAGAAAAGGATCTACAGTAAGTACCACGTAATCACATGTTTTCATTGAGCTTTCTGACAACACTTATTGAGAGAGGTCTACTTCAGACAAGTCTTGCAGGCAGTGTTGGCAGTTGACTTTAGCAATAGCCCCTCTAGCATCAACTGTCATCTTTGAGGCCTAGGAACAGAATTCAGCTCAAGGGGCTAGATCGCCTTAGGAGGTCACTCCAGTACTGGAGCCTTTGAAACTTCCATTTCAAGGATAGCAGCAGATAATTTATCAACTCAGGCAAACGTCAGTCAAAGTTGTTTGGTAGTTGCAGCTGACACATACATGCACACATACACACACATGCACACACAGACAGACACACTCATTCATGCACGCATACATGCACACACATACATTATATGCAGAAACACATACGTCTGCGTGCGTGCACACACACACACACACACACACACACACACACAGACACACACACACAGACAAACACATACACACACATTTGTGTGGTCAGGGGACAGTGGGGGCTTCCTCCTCCAGATGGGGTGATTCAGGGCCTCCGACCTGTGAGACGTCTGCCCCATGACACTAAAAGCAACTGCAAATGTCAGCAGACTGCGATTTGAGCTACGTGGAGAACACAGCATATGCCGCAGGCTTCGTTTTCTTATACACGCACACACACACACTCAATTCACACACACTCAATACACACACACACACACACACACACACACACACACACACTCAATACACACACACTCAATACACACACACACACAGACACACACACACACACACACACACTGTTTAGCCAGTCTGCCCTGATACATTGTCAATCATTAAATATGACTACTGAAGCATTGGTAAAGGGCAGAGAGAGGAAAGTGCAACTTATTACTTCTTAGCAAATGGGCTAAATAATAGAACACACAGATGTAGACAAAGTATCGCACACTTACAAATATGGTCATCCGGACCGTTATCTAGTAGGACATGAACAATGGCTCTCTAAAGAGGTAGACGGATGGTTAAAGGCACATAGCTTTACATTTTACTGTTAGAATAGCTATGGTCTCCTGCACACCTGTTTTGCAATGACAAATCTTGATGTGAAAGTGGGTTGCAACAATCCATCTCCTCCTGCATAATACAGGTACATTAGAATTGCAAAGTTGCATGCTAGATTAACCACCAGGGGAAGTTCCTTTGAAATCATTTACTGAAAAGTACACAACAGTCTTCACAATGAACAGGTAAACATCAGCGTGAATTCACAGCTTCCATGTGTTCTGCTTTTCAACTTGTTTAGCACTAGAACTGCCAGGACGGGTCATATAGAGTTTAAAATCTAAGGGTCAAAATGACCTCTTCGGCAGTACTAGTAGTTATAAAATGATTGGCACTTCTAGTGCTAATTCATTTAAGGCTTTGTCCACTTTAGCCAGCATGGACGTCTTTGGCTATGTTGGACTGGGTCATACCTGTATAATGAGTAAAAAAGGAGTCAAAATCTCCACCATTCTTTACCACTTCCTTTACCAATGGACTTCAACCCAAACTAGCGTTAGCAAGATTACATAGCCAATGACATAACTGTGGGCTGCCTCTCCTCTCCTCTCCCCCTCATTCAGGCAGCGATGCATCCCTTCCGCAACTTATTACTTCTTAGCAAATGGGCTAAATAATAGAACACACAGATGTAGACAAAGTATCGCACACTTACAAATATGGTCATCCGGACCGTTATCTAGTAGGACATGAACAATGGCTCTCTAAAGAGGTAGACGGATGGTTAAAGGCACATAGCTTTACATTTTACTGTTAGAATAGCTATGGTCTCCTGCACACCTGTTTTGCAATGACAAATCTTGATGTGAAAGTGGGTTGCAACAATCCATCTCCTCCTGCATAATACAGGTACATTAGAATTGCAAAGTTGCATGCTAGATTAACCACCAGGGGAAGTTCCTTTGAAATCATTTACTGAAAAGTACACAACAGTCTTCACAATGAACAGGTAAACATCAGCGTGAATTCACAGCTTCCATGTGTTCTGCTTTTCAACTTGTTTAGCACTAGAACTGCCAGGACGGGTCATATAGAGTTTAAAATCTAAGGGTCAAAATGACCTCTTCGGCAGTACTAGTAGTTATAAAATGATTGGCACTTCTAGTGCTAATTCATTTAAGGCTTTGTCCACTTTAGCCAGCATGGACGTCTTTGGCTATGTTGGACTGGGTCATACCTGTATAATGAGTAAAAAAGGAGTCAAAATCTCCACCATTCTTTACCACTTCCTTTACCAATGGACTTCAACCCAAACTAGCGTTAGCAAGATTACATAGCCAATGACATAACTGTGGGCTGCCTCTCCTCTCCTCTCCCCCTCATTCAGGCAGCGATGCATCCCTTCCGCAGGCCTGGTCAGCTTCCTCCTCCATTATTCAGAGGCCGGCCGCAGCTGCAGTGGCAGCCCCATCCAGCCTCCCAACCCCCACCACCCCCCCCCCCCCCCACGGCCATCTGGGCCCGCCACCACCTCCCTCCACCCTTGGAAAAGAGATGTCGCTCCGCCTCATGCAGAACACCCATCACTACATCAGCCTCAGCAAGGACAGCCCTGAGGGGTCTGATTAATCAGCATGTTCCCTTCAGATAGCTCTCTTACTCTATCTCCCTTTCTCGCTCCTCTCTCTACTTCCCTCCATCTTTTTCTCCCTTTCCCTTCTCTCTCCCTCTTTTTCCAATGGATGACTGTGCACTCATTACCTCATTACTGTCTCCACCACATAGCACGTGGGCACAGCTATGATACAATGTGACACGTTACCGTGAATCCCTGTCTGGTGATGTCATTTCCTGGGCATTCATGTACTCAGTCTATGACTCAGCTGCTATGGTCACAGCTTATCAGACACAACTGCTATGGTCGTAGCTTATCCCCATACCATTTCAGCTCTTATTTGTGTCAGGGAGACATACAGCTCAAGCTTTATCAAAGACAAACACTATACTGAAAGGGATGGATAAGACATTTAAAGTAACACAATGCATTTATTTCCCCTTATTCTGCTGCTACACCGACTTAGGCCTATAATAAGAAGAATAAAGTCTGACATTGCCAATGCCCGCTTGGAACGCCTGACATAGCACTATGTAACGTTGTTGATCGAGTACAATCATGACCCTTTAAGTTGTTTTTTTGTGTTTTTTTCGTTACTGTCTTAGAGCTCAATGACATTGAATATTAACGCCAAGGGGCATAGAAATCAATTCTTCCATCGTGTTTAAAAGGGAGAGGATGGCACAATCCCAAAGCAGAGACAATACACAATAAAGAGCAGAACAATAGGAGGAATAAAGTCCCACTAAAAATAGTGGAGTGCCATTGTGATGGATATTTCATCTTGCTGTGTTTATCGAGGTTAAGATCAAAATAATCGATCCCTCGATCTTTATTCAACCCAGCAGAGCAAGCCGACGCACAGTGACGCAGGAAGTAAGAATAACCTCGTTTCCAAGTGTAGCCCTGTTTAATGGTCTGTTTCCCTTGCTAGTGAGCTATGCTTTGCACAAAGCTATACATCGTACCTCGACTTAAATAGAACAATCTAGGCACTGAACGTAATGGCAGGTTCAAAGTGTAACCTGCTGAACACTAGGCAATGTTGCAGTCAACTGCGTTGGCGTATACACAGCATTAAACATGACAGTTTAGCGGCTTATCTACTAGATAGCTTGTGAGTCATGTACTGTATTGAGTTAGCGTAAAGCCGTGAGCAAACACTGCTCTGGCTACACACACCCTTTCAGTGCTGATCTGTGTAGGAATCAACAGTAGAGCCGCCGGTTCTGCTAAGTTAATTCATTGCAGAGGCAACAGCACCAAAGAATTCCTCTGACACATCACCTAAGGTTTTTTCTACTGACCTATATGCTTGCTTGTACCAGACGTTGAAGGGTCTCAATGAACGAACAGACTGTTCTAGAACAAAGGGAAAGGTGAGGTAAAACACAGGTCTCATTATGTGACTGACAACCCTTTCATTTTTCGCTCATCATTTTGAATTTTTTTCTTGTTGAAACACAACAATGATCGCTTTAAATGAAAACACACATCTGTGTGTTGTGTGTGCTGTGAGAGTGCTGTGGGGGCTTGGGAAGGGGGAGCATGTGAGAGTGAGAAAAGGTCTGTCTGTCATTGACTAAGACCCTCTCCTGGCTCTAGCGCACAGGGAGAGCAGCCAAGACAACACTCTGTTGTGCACTCAGGATTGGTTACTATGGTTACACAACAGTTCATCTCTCTCGTTGGCTTCCTCGCACTGCCTTGACCTAGAGAGAGAGGGAGGGAGAGAGAGATGGAGAGACGGAGAGAGAGAGAGATGGAGAGAGGGAGAGAGAAGAAGAAAGTGAGTGATAGAGACAGGAAGAAGAAGATGGGAGAGAGAGAGTAAGAGACTGAGTGAGAAGGGAGGAAGAAAGCGAGAGCTTAGCAGAGATAGCTGGGGGCTTTCACAAATAGAACCAAAATGGAGGGGATTAAGACAGTGACTGCCAGTGTTATCGTGGCATTGATTGATTCACTGGTCCCACCCCGGATAGCTGGATATTCTTGGTGTCGGTTATGGCAGGGCTGCTGCTGCTGATCATTCGGCCTCCCGCTGAGAGAAACACCCCCCATGGTGCCCCCCACCACCCCAACCCTCCCGCCTCCCACCCCAGCCTTTGCTTCTCTTCTCTTCACTTCGTTTCTCTTCTCTTCGCTTCTCTTCTCTTCATGGAGCGTTGGCTTTTAGATGGCTTTTCTCATTTTTATTTCCCAATTGGAATATTTATTGAGATGTGCATAACAACAACAACAACAACAACAACAACAACAACATCAACAACAACAACAACAACAACAACAACATCAACAACCAAAGAATGCTATCAGCTGGTCTAAGGTGTGTTAGATTAGATAGGCTGCACAATAGACAAATACACATAAACACACACAAAAAACACACACACACAAAGTGTTTCTCCAACTCCCTCTCTCTCTCTCTTTCTCTCTCACATACACACACTCAAACACACACACACACACACAGAGAGAGAGAGAGAGAGATTTTCAACACATACACACACACACAGACAAATTTCTAACACAGGTACACACACACACACCCACACACACAGATTTCCAACACAGACACACACACACTTACACTCTCAACAACCGTCCTCCTTCTCCACCTACTTGTGAGTTTATTCTCCATAGCAGCCGTATGATTCCAATATTCAGCAGTGTAACCTTTGGCCACCTCGGGCTGGTGCATTCGTGAGAGAAAGCGTCGGCCTGCACTGCGTTTTAGCTCCCTGTCAGTTCTCATTCTCCAAGCATACAGGTTGCCCTAAGGCTCCATTCAACCAACATTACTTCTACTGCGGTGAGCATAAACACTCACACATACACACACGCACACACACACACACACACACACACACACATACTTAGAGAGAGAGAGAGATGACTATGACTTTGGTGGTCAGGCAACTTGCTAATGGGTACTTCAATGTCAGGCCCGCTACAGCAATTGAGCATTAGAGAGAATTGATTAAAATGTTGATTACTCTTTTTAAGGGGTCAAGAAAGAAAATCACACGCCTAGGGCACCAGCGCTGTGGCCATTGGTACACACACACAAACCCACACACACACACACACACACACACACACACTGACACGCACACACACACACACACACACACACACACACACACACGCACACACACACACGCACACACACACACACACACTCACACGCACTCACACGCACACACACACGCACACACACACACACACACACACACACACACACACACACACACACACACGCACACAATAGAGAGAGAGACTCTCCCCCGCCTGCCTTTCGGACTCTCATTCAGACGAATCCGCACCTGTGGTCACCCCACACAAAGCTCCATTACGGGAGATGCACCACTCTGTAAAGGCACATGCTGCTCACCAGCAGAGGAGGCCTGTTCTCTTGGTTGATTGCTATGCTGGTGAGACAGCATACCTCGGCACAATCCCACGCTATTACCATAAATCTTTATGGATGTATGCACTGATGCATGCAACGCTAAACTTCTGCTGGGAAATTCAATGACGTGTGGACATGGTTATGTAGAGAGAGAGAGAGAGAGAGAGAGAGAGAGTAAGAGAGAAGATGGCCATCCTTGGACTAAACATTTTAACCACAATGCTATTTTTTCCCTAGGAACCACAAGAAAACTGCGGGACGAATGCTGTGATGGTGCAAACCATAAAGCATGTTTATTTGCATACGATTTGTTACCTTTATGGTCAAAACACCATTGCATTTGTAAACCTAATTGTATTAGAACAAAGACAACATATTATAGACTTACAGCTATGCATATGTTGCATATTGAGTGTTCATATGTACTGTACACAGGTACACGTATCTCTGAATCCCTGTGTGGTGTTGTGTGTGCATGCACAAGATTATGCAAATATGAACCACCAGTCAGACTGAATGGTGTTGTGACTTCTCCTTCCTGTAATCCACTCTAAAGGATGTGGTGTGTTTAGCTGTCTCTGTCAAATGATCCATTAGTTCCCTTCCTGGCCGGCTCAGCACAGAAACACAGCGGATGTGTGTGTGTGTGTGTGTGTGTGTGTGTGTGTGTGTGTGTGTGTGTGTGTGAGTGTTACGAGTGTGAAGTTGGTCAATCCGTTAGCTTGATGTCCTTTATGAGAGGGGCAACTCTAATGCCACCCCACAAATCAATCCTCTTCCTTTCCTTTAACAGCGTGGCTTACCTAACACCTGCTAGACTACATGTACCTCCCACACACTTCTCACATCAGTCTTCCCCTCAGTCTGTGTGTGTCTGTGTGTGTGTGTGTGTGTGTGTGTGTGTGTGTGTGTGTGTGTGTGTTTGTTCGCTCAGCTGGAAAAGAATCACAAACCTCTATCTGAGAACTTGAGCAAACCTTAAAGAAAAAATACATAAGGGGCTTCTCTTGCTCTGACACTGGGAAGATCCCCCCCCCTTTCTTCCATGAATGCAGCTGATAAACAAAACAAACACTCCATACACGCAAAGGTGGACATGCCTGGTTCAGAAAGTAAAAGTACTGCCAAGTATTTGATCCAACCATTTAGTAAACCAGCTCATCCTAATTAGCAGCCAGGCAGATCAGATAATTGGTGATATCACCTGTGTTAAGTGAAGTGCACAGGTAGAAAGAATATAAGGCAGGACTTTTACTTTCTGGACCCGGGATGTCTGCCTCTTCATGCTCGCCATGGATACTGGACCACAGGATGAGTTCTATGAGACTTTAAATTAGGATTACAGTGACCAACAGGAAGGTCAGTTGAGAGGACAGCATGTACAATTGCATACCACGGAGAAGTCCTGTGTGTAATTAACATGATCAGGGTGATCAGGGGAGCTCTTTGGAGACCCATGACTGAGTCTGCTCTCTTGACTACAAAAGATGAAGAGCACGGAGGACAGAAAAAGTGTGTGTGTGTGTGTGTGTGTGTGTGTGTGCGTGTGTGTGTGTGTGTGCGTGTGTGCGTGTGTGTGTGTGTGTGTTGAAGAGCACACCATGTAAACTACCTGTAGCCCAGGGACATCCTGAGAGTTAATGACCTTTTTGGCTAAAGCAATTACAGTGACTTGTTCTAAATTTGACTAGAGCACATTTATTCCTAATGTGTTTGCACCGCAATGGGTAGAAACCGGAAGTAAGGGTAAGTTACTGTATATAATATGACTTCCATACTACATTTTCACACATTCTTGTGGTCTTTTGAGTAACAACCACCTCAACCCCCTCATCCTCTATCTGACACACAAATGACCACATAATGTGACCACACTCCCATATCATAGAATGGATTTATGAACCACAATCATCACATAATGTATTCGCCCTCCATTGCACAAGCACTTTATAGCAATAAATAGGACATCAGCCCCCAATGAGCTGCACCAATATACAGTATGTTTCTTTGTTCTTTATTCAGCTTCCTTTCTGCAAAAAACATCCCCATTGTGTTTCTTTGAACACCTAGCTGCAGGCTATATTGTGGAAACTTAAATACGTGCCCCCTACATTAATGGGCTGGCAACATTTTTTCTGTGCCACCCCTGACTCACCAAGGGGCAGCTGGCACATAAGAAATGACATGAATATGCCCAGACAGAAAGGTTAACCATGGTACGACTTTGGGGACAATGAAATGGAAGTGGCCTTTTAAAGAATAGAAAATCTGAACCTGAGTTAATGTGACACCAATTTGGAGTACTGCCATCTCATTTCATTGGAAATGATATATTGCATTGCTTTGCTCCTGGATCTGAATCACATTGTACTCCAACACCTGTTTCTTCTTATGACTCCATGCATCTCTCTCTATATATATATATTATGGTTGAGGGATCAATTATATCACTAATTGTGTTTTATAACTATAACCTAAAGAAAAACTATTGTTTATCTAAAATGAATCCTTTTTCTGTGACAAGAACATTCTACAATGGTGCAAAGGATCATGTTGGGTATCGTCATCGTCTCTTTCTCTCTCTCTCTTTCTCTGTATGTGCTTGCAGTATCGGTATATGCACACATCTCACAAACAGTAGTCTATATGTGTGTATACAGCACATTGTATGTCCTTCTCCAACAATCTCTTAATCTCGTCTTTCCTTTCTGTACACAAGGCATTTCCCCCACCCATCTGCTCTTTCACTCAGCACATCTCTCCATGTCTCCCTCTCTCTCTCTCTCCATCTCTCCCTCTCTTTCTCTCTCCATCTCTCCCTCTCTCTCTCCATCTCTCCCTCTCTCCATCTCTCCCTCTCTCTCATCACATCTCCCCCTTTCTCTCTCTCTTTCTCTCTCCATCTCTCCCTCTCTCTCTCCATCTCTCCCTCTCTCTCTCCATCTCTCTCTCCCTGTCTCTCCATCAACACCTCTCCATTTCTATCCATACATCCTGCACTCTATTCCCCTCTGCCTGCCCCCCTCCCTCTCTCCCTCCCTCCTTCCTGAATGAGAAATCAATGTTCTTTTCCTTGTTTCTTTTTTTTTCTCTTTTTCCAGGTAGCCTGATTCTGCCATGCTTATGCAAGCAGTTTGTCTGTGGACACGGTAGGTTGAGCACACTCAAGGTTATCTTTTCTAACACAGATATGCACACCTAGTCACCCAGACACACACACACACACACACACACACACACATACACACACACACACACACACACACACACACACCTCACACACACACACACGCACACACACACCTGTTATTCAATAAAAGAGAGGTGACTACACTGGATTAAGTATTATGACAAAACCCTAATTAGTCTTCAAGGGAAGTCAGGCATGAATACATTAGAGTTACAGTGAAACATTCTTCAATGGCATTCCAAAAATAGCTTCTCTTCTTTATTCTGAGTAGCCTCATTGGCATGGGCCGTGACCTGCCTACCTGCCTACATGCCTACATGCCTGCTGCAGCGCCACAGAAGATCTGTGTGAGACATCCGCATAGGGACAGGTGGGTCTGCAGCATATCTGAGGACTGGGTCTGCAGGTGGGTCTGCAGCATATCTGAGGACTCGGTCTGCAGGTGGACCCGCTGAGGCAGTTGTGTGGGGGAGGGGTTGTTGGGGGCTGGAGGACATTAAGATATGCCCTTTGCCAAATCCTATTATGAGGCAAAGAATGGTGGAAGTTTATCCTGGCTAAGGAGAGGAAGAGGGGGATTAGAAGGAATGACAGACAGGGAGGAGTAGAAGAGGGAGAAACAGAGAGGGGGTCAGCACGGCCAATCCAGATAGGATTAAGGCAGGGAGTTAGTATCTCCCCCTTCACACACCCTCAAGCACAACTGAAATACACACACACACACACACAAACACACCAGTGCATATCCCTGAGCAATCCGCACACATGAACACACACACACAAACCCATACTGCACACACACACACACCACCGCATGCCTCTGTGCAGTCTGCACACATGAACACACACAAACACATATACACACACACACACACACACACACACCCACACACACACAAACACAAACACAAACACAAACACACACCGTCACACAGACATAAATCAGCTCACTATATTATTCTGCAAAGAGGAGCTTTTGCTCATCAAAATTCAATGATGGGTCAATAATGCATGAAGGTGCTGATGCCGGGTGAGTGGTGGACAACAGAACACATGCACCCTCACAAACAGCACGCGCTCTCGCCTCTATTTAACCCACTCACCTGCAGCAGCCACTACTGCTCCCATCTCACACCGCACACACAGGACAGAGAGAGAGAGAGAGAGAGAGAGATGAGGGAGGTGGAGAGAGAGAGATGAGGGAGGGGGAGAGAGGGAGAAGGGGATGGAGAGACGTAGAGCACAGAAAACCAGAGAAGAAGAGAGCTGGTCCAGGTTGTATCTTACAGGGCACATGTTCTGAAATCAAGCCGAATGCTCTCAGGAGAAGCCTGTCTCTATGTAACAGTGCACAGTCAGTAAGAGCATTAGAAGTCAAATAAGTCAAATGAAGTTAAATAAGAAAAAGAACAATACTATTGGTTTTAAAAAAGCTACAAATGTTGTGTATATGTCGGTCTGTTTAGATTGTGGGCTCTAAAACTGCTATAACCATAGCCTACAAATGCTGAGTTAAGTTTCAAAGACCTCGGTTGCCATCTTACAGCAGGATAAATCTAATAAAGACACAAACAAATCATCATTACAGTAAACAAGCGTCAATCACACCATAACACAGCAAATGCAGTGAGATTTAGACAATAAATATCAAGCAGTATAATACGGAACAAAACCTGACACAGCTGTAGCCTGTGATAAACGCAGGGGGAGGGTTTGGCCACACACAGAAGAGACATAATAAGATAGACTTCAATGAGCTGAGATGGAGAGAGAGAGAGAGAGAGAGAGAGATGGGGGGGTATAGAAAGGGAGAGAGATGAGGAGGTGAGGAAGAGAGAGGGGAAGGGAGGGAGGGAGAGGAGAGATGGATAGGGGGTGGAGGGAAAGAAGTAGGAAGATAGAGAAGCAAGGGGTGGAGAGAGGGAGGGAGAGAGAGATGGAGAGATAGATGGAGAGGGAGGGAGATAGAGAAGAGATGGAGAGAGAGAGCACTGCTGGTGGCCGGAGGTGATGGATGTATAGAGTGTCACAGGGCAGGATGAGAGGGTTTGTCCTCTAATGATTTTTCCCTCCACTCCTCAGGTGAAATACAGCCCTCTCTCCAGGACATACACACACACACACACACACACACACACACACACTCTCCCACCCTTAAATGATCTCACCAGAGAACACACACAGTATGGACACATAAACGCTCCTCCTACACAAAAACAGCATAAAAAAAAGTCTTCGATCTAAAACACAAATTCACACATCTGCAAGTGCACACACACACACAGAAACACACACACACACACAGACGCTCCATGATTTTTCTCTTTCATGTTCAGCACTCTGCTGAGAGGGGTTTCTCTTCTCTTCTGTCTTCTTCAGAATACACCGTTTCTCTTTCTCTCTCTTTCTCTCTCTCTCTCTCTCTCTCTCTCTCTCTCTCTCTCTCTCTCTCTCCTTCTCTCTCTCTCTCTCTCTCTCTCCTGGGTCCTCAGAACACTGTGCACCCATTCAGAGTGGAGCAGAACAAGAGCTCATGCCCCCTTCTTCATCTTAGCATGCCGTTCCTACTTTCCTACTTTCCTCCCACAGCCATGCAAATGGGATTCTATTTTTCATCCGCAGTCCAGTCCAAGAATCAAGCACAGATGTTAAAAACTAGCATGCACATCGACTGCACAACCCCCCCCCCCCCCCCCTCACCTTCACACTAAAATACCCGCCTAATACACCTTCGACCACGGCTGACGGACAGCCTGTCATCTCTCAAGACGTCCTAAAAGTTTTCCTTTTTGTTTGGCCGTGCCGCTGTGTCTACTCGCTGTGCCCTTCAGCGTCTGCGTGATTGACTGGGCCCGCGAGCGGTACCGACGTTGGTATTTCACAGCGAGACCCAGGCAGGGAGTCCAGATCCGCCAAATGCCTGGGGCAGACAGGGGTGACCTCCCAGTTACCCTGGCGTCACACAGGCCCTCACTCCTAATGGCCCAAGAGGACGAGTATGAACAAAAATAACTAAGTAGCACAAACATGGAAGTGTCCATGCTAACATATGCAATCTCCTATGCCATACGCAATACGTAATGGCTGTTCTAAATGCTCATAAGCAAATAAAAACGTTATCTTTACGGTCTACCAAATGATGTCAGCAGCATGTTATTGCCTTCGCATACAATGCTGAATATTCATGATTCATCATACAATGCTGAATATTCATGATGAGAAGTTCATGATGAATGTTGGACATGATGGTGCCAACAGTCCAATCAGATATACAGAATCTGAGCATAACAAAAGGAAACAAGGGCTAAAAATTCTGGTAATGAGGAAAGTATATTTTCAATATGCCTTACAAGTACAATACATAGTAAGCAGTTTAAGCCAATCTAAATGAATATCTATACCCATATGAATGACTGTAGCTGATGAGGATACATGTATATTTTTGTAGAGATCAGCTATTGCCTGACAGTAGGCAAATAGCAGAGATTCCGCACAAACCCAGAAGTATATGATCTGAGCCTCAAACGGCAAACACACACACACACACACACACACACACACACAC
>NW_027468718.1:31893372-31918372 GCF_046254945.1 Alosa pseudoharengus
GAAACCTTGAAAGTACCCTCCAATCAGGGCCTCCTGTCAGGTAATAGCTCACAATAATGCAGCTGTGGGTTCCACCCCACCCCTTTCAGAGTGTGTGTGTGTGTGTGTGTGTGTGTGTGTGTGTGTGTGTGTGTGCGTGCGTGCGTTTGTTTGTGTGTGTGCGTGTTTGTGTGTGTGTGTGTGTGTGTGTGCACATGTGATTCTATGTCCTCTGATAATTAGAGGACATACCTGTGTGCATGTGTGTGTGTGTGTGTTTGTATATGTGTGTGTGCGTGTGTTTGTTTGGGGAGGATGGTTAGCCATTGGCTGTTCATGGCTGCTAATTTTGAACGGTGTGTTTCCCCATGTCATCTAATTAGCAGCTATCTGCTTTTACTGAGCAGATAGCTCAGATCAGATAGCGGCACTCCCAAACTCACACACTGACAAAAACAGAGACTGCATCTCAATTGTGACATGCCAACTGAGAGTGGCCCATAAATTCTACTAATGGCTAGGGCCAAACTGACCCCAACACTAGAGATAATGGCCACGTTTTTGTGCCGACCTACTTTTGTAGACTTTGCTTGACCTGCTGGTTAACTTGGGCTTTGAGCAAGAAACTATTTCCACCTTGAATGAGCTTGGCTCAAAATATCTCAATGGGCCTGTTTCTCTGCCCTACAATGGATGGACAGAAGGATTTTTATCAATCACTTGGTAGCCTCCATGATTGGCTTCGGTCTGGTACGACATCCTTCTCTCTCTCTCTCTCTCTCTCTCTCTCTCTCTCTCTCTCTCTCTTAACAAGCATTTTCATCCTCTCTCTCCTTCTCTGTTCTCCTCTGCTCCCTCGCTCCCTCGCTCCCTCTCCTCCAGAGTGCAGGCGCTCAGGCTCCTCTGAGAGGCGATAGGGATCTCTGCCTTCGGCCCGAGCTAATAAAAGGTTCGGCTTGAATTATGGAGAGTTCTGGAAAGCAGCTCCTCGTGTCCAGGTCAGTCAGACTGACGGAGGCAATAGTGTCTTTAATGAGACACAACAGCATGCCGCAGATCAAGTGCATATCACAAAGGCATCCGCCTCCATAAACATTAAAGGCCCATTCAGCAGCCTGGATGGCGCCCACCATCTTTACAGTAATTCAACCACGCAAAGCAGGTGTTTAGAGTAAAAAAAAAAAAAAAAACAATATATATATATGTATATATATATATACACACACACACACACACACACACACACACACACACACACACACACATATACACACACAAATGCACTCAGACATAACAAATGCATAAACGCCAGGCACCCACGTCGATACAAACACTCAAATGCTTGTACTAAGGTCCTGCCCTCTCTTCCTTTCCCACCCCTCCCTTCCCCTCCTCTTAAAGAGGTGAATAATTTGTTTCCGTCGCCATGATAAACAACATTGAATTTGGAGCGTTAATACGATTCAGCAGGGGCCATTATTTCATTGGGAGTCATTGGCTGCAGTTGGACCCTGGTCCTGGGAATGGGAGTAAATGGGCTGCTAATGGTGGGGGTGGTGTGTGTGTGTGTGTGGGGGGGGGGGGGTGCTGGATGCTTTTCTCTATGTGTCACACACACACACACGCACACCGGACAAGCCGGCCCATCTGTGTCTGGCTACTTTAGGGTGGCTGGGCCGACAGGCCCGAATCAATGTCATGTATTAAAACAGATGAGGACCATCTCCGGCTGCTGAGCGGCAGCAGTGCTCGCCACAATGTGTCTCCGGATGAAGAAAAAGGGCCTGGCCATGCTCGCCAGAGATTAGGAGGGAGGATAGGAGAGAGAGAGAGAGAGAGAGAGAGAGAGAGAAGGAGAGAGCAATAGAGTGAGATAGAGATAGAGAGAGAAGGAGAGAGAGAGATAGAGAGAGAGAGAGGGAAAGAAAGAGAGAGAGAGGGAAAGAGAGAGACAGATCAGATGGTGGTAGGAAAAAGAAGGATCACAATTTAGAATAAATTAGGACACATACAGTGGATATAAACAAATATACACACACACACACACATACACATCCTGTATACTTTCACACACATCGACATATTGTAAATAGGCATTGAGATGGACGCGCGTGGTGGGAGCGTATATAAAGATGCTGTGGTGACTGTGTGCTAATGATCAGTGTGTCCCCCCACACTCGCTCATCCCTCTCTGTCTCTGTGTACGCCATTAGCGCTAAAGGAGGCGTTTAGCATTGAGGCGAGCACAATGGCCACTCACACGCACACCGCTGTTCGCCTTAATCCCATTCCCACGGCCTAATCCGTTTGTCACACCGGGCCCTGGCGACGCCAGGCAACATGGCGGGGGTGGTGGGGTGTTGTGTTCTAGGAGGGGGGGGGGGGTGATGACGGTGGTGGTGGTGGTGAGGGATGATGGGAAGCAATGGGCATCACGGTAACGCGTAGCCAGGAAGTGTGGTTGTGGAGGAGTACGTTTCCGCCTGCATGCGTGTGTGCGTGTTTGTCTGCGTGTGTGTGATGTCTGCATGCGTGAGTCTGAGTGTGTGTGTGTGTGTGTGTGTGTGTGTGTGTGTGTGTGTCTGCATGCATGCACAGTAGAAATAAATGAAATGACAGGAAAAGCGTGGGCGGAGGGAACGGATGGCAGTCGCTTGGCTCGCCTATCTGCCGTGTCACAGGCTCAACAGCTGATATGCAGGAAGATATATGACATGGCAAACAGAACAGTTCCAGGTCTGCGACAGCGACAAACAGGCTCCCTGATCCTCTACATAAAAACGACAAATCAGCCACATCCTGCCCGAGAGACTGCGTATGACTCCTTCAAATCACCCTGACTAACAACACTAACGACAAAACCCCCCCCCCAAGCCTCACGATCGAAGCTCGGGCTCTGAGCAACAATACAACCTTGGAGGGAACTGTCATCAACAATGTGAACATGGCTTAGCGGGTGGGGGAGAGTGGGGGGCGGGTGTGGAGTTAGCGGAGGCGGAACACGACTGGGCCGATATCAGCGTTCGACGGCCTCGTAAACGGAGGGGGGAACGGCACACGAGGTGCCGAGGGACGCGACATGACGTGACGGCAGGCCTTATCGACGGCCCCCTCTTCAGGAAGAGACAAACACCGGGCGCTTAATATGATGTGGAGTTCCCCTGCCTCTCTTTGTGTTTGCGCAAGGAAAAACCAACAGGCCTGTAATTAAATTAGACTGCACCTTTGAGAGAGGAAGACAGGGAGCAGAGGAGAGGAGAGGGGAGGGGAGGAGAGGAGAGGAGAGAGAGGAGAGTAGAGGAGAACAGAAAGAGAGGAGAGGAGAGAGAGAGAGAGGAGAGGAGAGAGCTCAGGAAAAGAAGTGTGTGGAGTTAGGGTTTGAGAGAGAGAGAGAGGGTGATAGAGAAAGAGAATGAAAGACAGAAAAGAGAACGAGAAAACAACAACGGATATAGAAAGAGAAAGAGAGAGGGGGAGAGATGAAGTGCAGGAAACGGTAGCGCTATAAAGAGAGCCAGTGCTGACTCTATGTAGGCCTGCTTCCGTGGGAATAAATAGTAAAACTCAAGCAGATGGCGGTGGCCTGGCTTCAGCTCTGCTCTGCATGAGACCTGTTGAGCTCGAGGCTTCACTAGTGAGCACAACCACAGCCTCCACCATCCCATGTAAGGGCAGGGTGAAGCCTGCAGACCATATTAAGTGAGGGCAGATGGGTTATAATGTGTGGATCTGCTCGCAGGCGAGTGTGTGGGAGTCGTGGGGGAAGGAGGCTTCAGCTTTCTCTCTCTCTCTTTCTCTCTCTGTCTCTCTCCCTCTCTCTCTGTCTCTCTCTCTCTGCTTTTTCTCTCTCAGCACAACCACAGCTCACAACCTTCTTCTTGCAGGCTGATGAAATATGATGAACAGCACATAAAGGTGCAGAAGATGAGGAAATTAGATTTTTTAAGCTTAAACTATCATTCTCTCTCTCTCTCTTTCTTTCTCTCTCTCTCTCTCTTTCCCAGGAGTTCTGGGTAATGAGGCCCTTTGTGTTTCCCTCGTTACTCACTGGCGTCCGCTCTGTAATTAATTAGCACCTACAGGACACAGGTAATAAACAGCACTCATTGTCCCCATGTAGGATTGTCAGAGAGACACACGCCACGATGCCTGGTGTGGTACACACACGCGCGCACGCACACATGCACACACGCACATACACACGCGCGCGCACACACACACACACACACACACACACACACACACACACACACACACACACACACACACGGTTAGAGAGATGCAAACATTGAAAAGACTAGCTATGGCTTGCACCTTTATGAACTTTGTAACTTTCCAACATTTATCTAATTTATAAACTCTGCTCTCCTCTGACTTCTGGTCTTGTTTCTTGCCTCACATTAGAAATCTCTGTCTGAGCAGCAGTTCCCTAAATAATTCAGACCGCTACTCTGTGGCATTTTGTTTTCTTGTTCTCTCTCTCTCTCTCTCCCTCTCTCTCTGTCTGTCTCTCTCTTTCTGTCATTTTCTCACTCCGTAACTACAACAGGCCTCTGGGTCCATAGTCATCTAGTTTCACAGTTCACAGTCACAGTTCAGAGTAGGACATAAGAGACACTTATGAGTGTTCCTTCAACCACTCTGGGCGATGACTTAGACTTCCTGTTTGAGAATGAATGGCATCCTGATTTTACGAGAGTCGGAAATAAAAATGGAAATCATAATGATTGAGTATGTAGTTATTTGTTTCCCACTAGTCAGACTACCTAACATTCATCAGTGATATTACAAGGATTTAAAGCAGGAGGAAAACCAGGGCTACAGAAAATGTCACATTGTATGTAAGTGCTGACTCCAAATCAAATCCTACCAATCCAAACCAAATAACAGTCACTACAAATTCATATCACAACAATGTGATGCATGTATGGATGCAATCCTTTATTATGTATTATATTATTATATATCATTACACTATTCACGTGCCACCTACGTCACTATCAAATAGAACGCCACCATATTCACGACCGATCTCGCCCAGTATGGCCGCCCACACTGTATTTTAATGTGTGAGAGAGAGAGTGGAGAAAATTTCAATTTTAGGCTCCGATCCTTATTTTTTACCCCCATATTTCTTTTGTCCCTTATTATCTGCCCCAGGCTTGCCCCAATTGGTTTTCCACGATACATCTACCTTCATAACCCCTCCCTGTACAGTGGGGATAGCTTGAAGGCATTCAAGAGTAAGGAAGAGCAAGGACGATTGAAACACGGGACGAATGAGTGTAATGATGATAGACAGACATCCTTCGGTCAAAACATAGAGCATGTTAACCTTCTATCAGCCAAATATCTTCCTGCTATGTCATTGTATCACGGAGTTAGGCCTATAAACGAGTTTTTCATTTAAAGGTTCGACTTAATGCTTATTCAGTAGACCATTTAGTGTTCTCCACAATCCCAGACTTTCATATCGCATGCTTGTTTAGCCTACATGGAAAGCAAAACAAGCTATAGTGACATATAGCCTAGTCTGTGTCGGGACGATTGAAACAAGAGCTTCATATACACGCTTCATGATGATGGCAATGAGTTGTTATCAGACATGCACGAAGACGTATAGCGCTGCAACAATCTATCTAAAATAACACCTATTGGGAGTAGCCTACCATTCATGATATGTAGTAAAATTTTGAATGTTGTGAGACGTTTACATCGCTTAAACTGTATGTTTCATTCGTCCCCTTATGTTGTTTCAACTGTCCCGACCAGTAGAAGGAAACATTACGCACGTTCCACTTTTGCTGTAGCCTAATAATTCCTGAACGGTTTTGTTCAAAGCTGAAAATGCATTTGTATTTGACAGAGGACAGATGTAGGTTACTAGTGACCAGATATTAGCTATCAGTGTGGTACGATCGGTTTGTAAATTACGTTTAATTAAAAAGTGTTTCAACTGTCCCGGCTCTCCCCTACTGATGTCTAGTAGATGGGTCAAAAACGTGAAAGTGCAGCACCTGACCACCAAGGATTTATATTTAATCATAGGAAATGTAAGTATTATGTAAAAACAATTCAAATGTATGATTTTGGTGGTAGTTTACTCTGACTAGGTAGCAAGTTGTTAGCTAAGTGGCTAACAAGTTATACAGTCCATGGTTTATATTCATTGAAAGAACATGAAGGGAAGGGAAACGAGGCGATTGTGACTTTATGGGAACAGTTTGTGGTGGATTATCAGCTATTAGCCGTCAGACGGTCAGCTGTTGTGACCACTGAGCAGCTGGGCGCGAATCGGTCGTAAAGATAGCGACGCAAAGCTACAGTGACGCCATGTGACGCGAATGAATACATAATAATGCATCACATATTATGTACTAAGGCTGTATTGAGGCTAGGTTCTGCAATTGTTGGTGCTATATAAATAAAATTTAATTAAATTACAATACGCCCAAAACTTGTGATTGGTGAACATTGGTCTGTCAATCACAACTACTTTATCCAATCTTTTTTTTCCGAGCCTGATTGCGTCAAACTGTATGTGGTATATTTGTTATCTGACTTGTTGTAGTCTACACATCTGCAGTTAGACTGTGTGTACACTGGTTGAACACCATATGTCCTGATCTGTTATGACTGTGTCCCAGCACACAGATATTGGGCAGAAATACGACCATTTTTCCTACATTGAAAAACGTCGATAACATGCCTGTAGTTCTCCTAATCTTGCTCCAAAAAGAACAGTATTTAGAGAATAGCGGAGAATTCTGACCAGTTCGGAACAATTATATACTCCGAGAAGCTTGATAACTCTAAGCCATAGTATACCAGAAGGCCTTTGTCTACTGATAGAGAGGAAACAGCTGAACCCAAGTCAGCATATAAATGCACAGTCATTTGAAAGACTGAGAGCAAATTGTTCTTGAATGAAATCATCTCTTCATTTGCATCATGCATTCACACACCAGCCATCCCCAGCCCTTCGGAAATTGGATTACATATTGTATGCTTATTATCTGGTGTTTGTATGATGTACCATGACTTACCACATTTTTACACTTGAAAGCTAGGATCTGTTTGACTAGGCGGCAGTTCCTAATGGCTGAGCTGTATGGCGTGTGTAAATAACTCCTATTGGTTAATCAAACAGATCAAATGAACTAGTCCTGCAACTATATCCATAGAATAAGACAAAGATGGATTATGTGCACAGCTGGCATCTGTGCAGCTTGTATAAAGCCCAGTCCAGGTGTCTGCTATTCAATTGAAGCTAAGGTTTTGTCAACAGCCTTTATCAGACCCTACAGAAAACACATCTAGACCACAAAGGCTGATCTAGCAGTCACAGGACACAGAAAGAGGGAGAGATAGAGACAGTGAGAGAGTGTTCTGAAAAGAAAGGGTGAGATAGATTGTGTGTGTGTGTGTGTGTGTGTGTGTGTGTGTGTGTGTGTGTGTGAGTGAGTGAGTGAGTGAGTGAGTGAGAGAGAGAGAGTGTGTGTGTGTGTGTGTGTGTGTGTGTGTGTGTGTGTGTGTGTGTGTGAGAGAGAGAAGGATAAATAGAGTTAGAGAGAGAAAGAGAAAGGGTGCACATTAAAAGTGAGCGACAGAAAGTGAATTAGACTTGATTTCAGGCAAGGAGAGAAAAGAACAAGGTGGCAAGAGAGAGAGAGTGAGAAAGGAGAGAAAGAGAAAGAGAGAGGGAAGGAGAGAGAGAGAGAGAGAGAGAGAGAGAGAGAGAGATCTCGGCCAAGTTTGAAGCTACCTGCGCCAGAGTGGACAAGGTCTCTAATTGAAGTGCAGAACAAGAGAGATCCATATCTGTCATGTGACACTTCATGAAAACAGGAAAAGGCTTTCTGATCCCTGATCTCCTCAGACAGGGGGGAATAGGGTGGGCGAGAGGGAGAGAGGAAGAGAGGAAGGGTGGGGGACCCCGGCACAAATATAGCACAGGTTACTGGGAGCTTGGGGAGAGACAGATAAGATAGAGATGTGGACCTGAAAAAAGAAAAAAAGAAGAAAGAAAAAGAAGAAAGGAAAGACATGATAAGTAAATAAGAGGATAAGACTCAGAGAGAAGAGAAGAGGAGCCTGTGAGATGAACGGTGTTGATTTGAGAGTGACATTTGACACTTCCTAATCTGACACAATATGAGTAGGCCATGTACAACAAGGGATTTTCATTTCCTGCTCCTCTATTTCCCCTTTCAGCATTTTTCAGCATTTCTTTCCCCTTTCAGCCTTTCTTCATATATTGTCGGTCCCTACACGGTCTTCCACTAGCGTAGCCCCAGCAGATGGACTCGTCTGCAGATAAACAGTGGAACAAAAGGGCCTGTGGACCCAGGAGAGACGTGCCGAGCAGACAGAGACAGACAGCGGCCCGGGAGGAAGGCCTGCCCACAGCACCGGGGAATTAGAAGGGCGCAAATTCAATTACACCGGAAGAGAAGGCCAGGTCTGGACCTGCTGAAAGGCACTGCACTCTGGAGAGAGTGAGAGCGAGGGAGAGGGAGAGAAGAACAATTGTGGGATTACGTGTGTGCGTGTGACATTGGTTTGTGTTTGTGTGCATGAGTCAAGTATTCAAGACAGACACTGCACTGAAATAGCTGGCGTCATACATGTATGTCTGTACAGATAGATCGATAGATAGATAGATAGATAGATAGATAGATAGATATATATAGATAGATAGATAGATAAATAGATAGATAGATAGATAGATAGATGGATGGTAAATTTAATAATCCCATTAGGAAATGTACAGTTCCAGCAGCTCAGTGCCACAGTAGTCTAGGCATGATGTGTGTACATGATGAGAACATACTGTGTTGTGTACTGAAGAAATGTGGGAGCAGATTTGTTAAACTGAATCAATAACTGGGGTGTGTACACTTCCTGTTTGTTTATCGCGTGTGCAATACATTCAACTCAAGGTTGCGTGCCAGAACTTCAATTGTAGTTAAGCAAACATACACACATGCATTCCACATTCAATCAAAAATAACTAAAAACATTCAAAACTGTGTGTGTGTGTGGGGGGGGGGTTATTGTTTGTTCAGCGGTCTAATGGATGCTAGCACAAAGGCCATGGCTCATTTAGATTTTAAGGGTGCGGACTGGAATCTCCTCCCAGAGGGAAATAGCTCATATCAGTTATTGAGGTTGTGAGTGTGAGTCGGATGCCATGAGCCTGCTTTTCCTGATGGCTTGTCCACTTTTAAAAATGCAAAGAAATTAGAGGCACAAGGTTTTCTCTGGCTACTGTATGCTTTTAGCACAAAGGTCTACCAGAGACACAAACTACAATGCAAATATTAAATCATTTCAAATCAATGAATAAAGTCTTGTAGAAAAAAAGCATCTTAGAATCTACTGGCTAACCCTAACATTATTTCTTGCTTAAAACAATGGCCCACAAATGTGCAATCATCCCAGGCTTATGCTCTAGTCTTGTCACTCCAGTCCTGCCCTAGTCCCTGAGGAGGCCTAAGAAGCTGCAGCAGAGAAGACTGTACATCTCCACTCAGACCCTGACCCATTGGGCCTGGCTAGTTGGCTCCACAGTTGAGGTTGATAAGATGGCTCCTGGGACCCGGGGAAAGAGCACTGCACGGCCATGCTTGGCCTGAGCTCTCTGAGATGGAGAGACCCTTTCCCTTCCTTCCCAGCCAATTCTCATCAGCAGTAGCGGAACCAGTTGCCCCCGCAGGAAAAAGGTTTAGGAGCACTTGAGCACGTAGTATTGATTACGGCCCTTTGGAGGCTCATCTAGCTGAAAAGGGATTTAGGAGCTGCCTGCTGCTCACACAGTTGCAGGGGCCAGATCAGAGACCCTGAATGTTTTGTGTGTCTCTGTGTTGTGGTGGAGATCATTCTCCTTCCTTCTGTGTGTGTGTGTGTGTGTGTGTGTGTGTGTGTGTGTGTGTATGTGTGTCCATACTACAGCAAAAGATATACATCACAAAGGGGTTAAGAACCATACTCTGAGGGACGCCCAAAGCCTCCTTGAGATAGTTCTTCTCACTGTGTGCTACTGCTTCAGCCTTTGATAAGTAACATGTTGAATTGGCCAACACTGGAGAAGCTGAGGCACTGTTGGACTTCTGTCATCTGTGCTAATGATCTGTCTCCTACATCTGTGCTAATGATACATTATGTCTCCTAGTCGACCTTGGTAGCTGCCATCCACATGAAAAAACAAACCTGCAGTACTGCCATTGAACTCTTCATGTTGTCATCATCCATGTTAAATTTAATTTATCTTCAGACCACCTGCTGCATGGCTTCATATTGCCACAAGACAATCTCTTCTCAGTGATGGCAAGGGAATTATCAGAAATGTTAATGCTATATTTCATTATGCTTCTCTTTATTATGGAATCTCTAGCTATTATCAATGTTTCCTAAGACATGCTCATTGGGTCATCTGGTAAGAATGAAAGAAGAATTCAGTCCTTTTGTACATTTACTTTTCTGTGAGACATACACACACACACACACACACACACATAGTGTGTGCTGGAGAGAATCAGAAAGACAGATATATAGGGATATAGAGATATATGATATCCACATGAACAGATAAATACTGTATATTCAGATATAATATAATGTTGTGCATACTGTCAATAACATTTAGCATTTACTGTACCTGCTTGTGTGTGTGTGTGTGTGTGTGTGACTGTTCTTATTATTTACTGTTCTTTTCACACATTTTACAGTTGCTTAAAGCCATGATCTGCCATGCCCACAACTACTGTCACCGCTAACAACACTTGATTACAGGTCACATTCACAAACCTCTCAGATCCAATGTTCCATAAAAAAAACCTGACAAACAAAATTCTCTTCAAGCATGGAACTGTACTGAGCTGTGGTCGTGTTTGCCAGAGGAATCTCTGGGTCAGGCTCTGAGGCCTTTCTGCCTCATTAGCTTCCATTGCCAACACAGTTCCAGCAGGAGGTGGGCTGCCTCCCCGCCTGTCGCTTTGGTCACATACATATTTAACGTACCCCCAGGTTTCCCACCCGTCTCCATAGCAAAGGCAGTCAATAAGGGGGTTGTGACACTATGAAAGGAGCTACACACACACACACACACACACGCACGCACGCACGCACACACACACCACACACACACACAGGCAGGCAGGCACACACGCACACACACACACACACCTCACCTTCCCTCATTATTATAGTCAGCCAGACCAGTGCAAATGAGAGTGAGAATCCAGAGGCAGTGTGGAGGACAGAAGTGGACAGACAGTGAGACGAACAGACAGTGAGACGAACAGACAGTATAGTCCAGGAAAAAGTGATGACTAGGGAAAAGAAGGGAGGAACATGATCGCACCCTAAAATTATAATTTCACTTCCGATGCCGATGGGTTATTAAACTGACATTCCGCAATTGAAGCCAAAAGTGCTGTGCTTATGTAAAGGTCAGACCAACATAAGAACAGATTAGCAATTTAGATTGTGTTAAAAGGCTGCCAACTCTCCAGATCCAGATTTTTATTTCATTACGTGCAAAGCTGGGTCTCCTCTATCTTGGGCCTGCATATCGGATACTGATTAGGCGATGAAAGGAGGGAGGGTGACTGGACTGCTTATGCACACACCCTCACACACACACATGCACACACTCACACACACACACACACATACACACACATACATGCACAAACACACATATTTCGTCAAGAATGTGAATCATGAATGATGAAATTGGATACTTAATTATATCAAAAGGGAAAATTGGGCTTGATTCCACGATCAGCACGAGCCCCTATATACTAACTGTTTGTATATACTCTTTTGATCCTGTGAGGGAAATTTGGTCTCTGCATCCGTGAATTAGTGAAACACACAGTGAGGTGAGGAAAACACTAATCCTGACCCAGTGAGCTGCCTGCTACAGCGGCACTCGGGGAGCAGTGAGGGGTTAGGTGCCTTACTCAAGGGCAGCCGTTCCTACTGGTCAGGGTTTGAACCGGCAACCCTTCGGCTACAAGTCCGAAGCCCTAACCAGTAGGCCACGGCTGTTTGTCTAGCAGAGGTGTAAAAGTCCGGCTTCAGAAAGTAAAAGTCAGAAAGAAAGTCCTGCCACCTTTTTGTTCCAACCATTTACGTTATAAGCTAATTAGCACAATTCTTAAGCGAAGTAGATCAGCTAATTAGTGAAATCATAGCGCACAGATAGAACCAATACATGGCAGGACTTTTACTTTCTGAAGCCGGACTTTTATAGCCTGGTAATCTAGAAAGATTAAGGGTCTGGCCACGAACAATGTAATGGTCCAACTCGAGGGGCGGCAACAAGCATGCATTTAAAAATCTCACTGCACGCAATTGGATAACACTAGACCATGTTTACTCTGAATGATTTCGGACTTCGGAATCTCAGAGACGCAATCGGATAACACTATGGCCAATGTGTACTGTCCTCCAACGTTGCAGCACTGTCTTCATCAGTTTAGCTGGGATATCGGGGTAAAAGTAACGTGCATCATTGCTCATTGCCAGAGTGTCTCGCAGAGACAATTCCATTGTGCTCTCGCGAGAACTCTGGATTTCCAGGGTAGGACTTTTACATTTCTGATGTCTAATGCTATTTCAATAGCTGGTTCCACAGTATGTCTGACTGTCATACATTAATTCCCCCAGCACAGAGAGGGGAAGAAGGAGGGTCTTAAGGCTCATCTGGGGAAAAGTCAAAACTGACATGCTTCTCCATACACATTAAAATGGCAGCACACACACACACACACACATACACACACACACACACCACACACACACACACACACATACACACACACACACACACACACAAACCACACACACACACGCACACATACAGTGCTACAAGCAGATGGGGTGTTATGCTTCCAATCAAATCCCCACATCTCACTGGTTTCAGCCTAAACCCCATGTCTTAACAGCTCACATCGCATCAGTTTACCATCAGAACCAGATCTTTGAGCACAAGAAGAAAGACAAAAGGAGAAAAATAAGGTGATCAAACCGGTGGTGGTGGTGGGGGGGATTGGGGGGGGGGGGGGGTCTCAAACCCTACACCTACTGCTCCTGAAATCCAACTCGCTTGGGAGCAGTATCCATTGCGATGTTTTGATAATTGAACCACATTGAACCACAGTGTTTTTGTTAAAGGTCATGAAGTTATTGACTCATCATCAGGATACCCACGGTGGAGAACAAATGCATTCAAATGTGGGGGCTCCACATTTCAAATGGAAACTCTACCTGAGATAATATTCATGGCCAAGCTAAATTAAACCAAGTCGTAAACATCAAGTCTGAACAGTTCAGAAAATAACTGAAAGATGAGTTTGAACTTTCTCAAGTAACTCCATTGGCCATGACATGGAGTTACACCAAAGTCCTTTTAGGCAAGTCCCTCCACTCTGCTTTTTAGGCACTCATCTGGCATCCATTTCGGCAGAAATGCGCGTGCGCAAGGCTTCACGACACCAATCTTGCTCCAGCGGCGAGATCACAACACGTGATTGGCACAATGTCTTCACAACACACCATATGATTGGCTCAATGTATTCACATGTCGACGTTTTGCCGAGAAAGGGGTGGGATATGTGTAGACAACGGCCATATTGACGTGACAAACTAGCCCCATGCATTTCTATGGAGTATTTTTTGAGTGCTGTGTCTCCACATTAGAAAGTCTCACACAGAGGTTACACAGAGGGGTACTTCCTCTAGGCTTTGTGATCTATGTGCAAAGTTACAGGGCTACAACCCCTTTCCCAAACAAAATGTGTTCCTCAATTAACAGCAATTAGATGGAATCACACTCTTAAAGCTGCAGTCACAATATACAGTCTTCCTCGCCCACCTTTGATAGAATATTGATAGTGTGGTGGGTTTTAAATCAGAATGCAGTCTTTGTAGTACCTGTCCACCTCCATGCATCTTCGCAATCAATGCATGTAGTGGAGGAAACTGAAGTATGACAGGCTTTGATTCAGCTGACCTTTTGATTAAGCTGTCTATTGCATGACGTTGCCTCAAACCACCTCCTGCCTGCCAGGCCCCAGATCGTACCCAGCATAGACCTTGCACTAGCAGTTGTTAACAATCCAGTTTAAAGATAATGCCGTCCACAGACAGCAAATGCACTATTAAATGTTCTATTTCTAGAACTGGTCTGTACACTGAATGCTATCTTATGCAGTATGTTTAGACATTCACAGTCTACTAGAACGCAGCCTTCTTGAGACCTGGGCAGGGCCCAGTGCTGCTGGAGCTGCAGGGCACACTCTGTTGCGTAAGTGCCATTTTCATCACTTCACAGGAGGTCAAATGCAAAGCTGCGTCTGCTCTACCACTCAACCCTCCAAGCAGTCAAGTCACCCAGCTATTATGGGCTGGGAATTAATAGTTTGTTCAACCATCATGCCCTCGTATACTCAAAACAATGGTTTACACAGGGGTGGGAGGGAGCTGAGAGTGCAGTATAGATTACATGAATTACATGATCAGAGTTAGACTGGTGTAAAATGTTACATCACAGCACTGGAAATGACACACCTCTGTAGGTTACTGACATAAGGACCTCCACGTGAACCTTAACAGAGGTGATGCATAACTACAGTCTATAATCTACCATGAAACCACGGAGTTGCCTTCCCCAGGAATGTAGATTGGTTTCAGCACCATGGACAGCGATCAGTGCTTATGCAGCTTGACTGCCTTAACTTTCGATGCTGTGGTCATAAATTAGTACAAGGGGTAAGAGGGCCATCCATAGAGGCCTTTACATGCATCTGGATTGAAATGACAACAATTTCGTGTGACAATGACAGAAACAGGCCTACAAAGCCCCACCTCTAATGTTTGCAACAAATGTGGAGTAGAAATCAATGCTATGACAAATAACCTAATGATTTTGCAAAAAGCATATCTAGTGACCTGAACCGAATAGACCTCTATTGACAATGTATTTGATTGTCACTAAAACAAATTAATCGTCCCTGTGTAATGGGGAAATCCTGGACTGGTCAAGATTTACACAACTGACCTTAAAGAGGGTGACTGCGGGTATACTGTTTGTTGCCTTTCAACACACACGATACAGTGCAAACTGACAAAATAATAGTCGCCACATAAAGGACACAAGCTCAGTGTTTTTCGCTAATACACGGATATTATTTTTCAAAATAAACTAGCCTACGTTCTACAAAGGAAATGCCAGGCGTCCATCAGAACGAGTAATGACATCTAAAATCACCTGGACAATTACAACAGGGGGAAACAACTTCCGGTGGATTAGACTATGAATTACTCTCGCACTATTAACGTTATTGAAATCTGGCATTGAGCAACGCCTCTCTCTCCATTTCTCTCTCTCTGCAGCCTGAACGATACTAACCGAAAGGGGGAGGGGATGTCACTGAATAAACGTCCCCTCACACGCAGTTTCTGATGAAGACAACATGCGACAGTTGACGTCTTACATTATCATTAGTTTTATGCTGTATGACATAGCTTATCATTTTATCTTACGCCGTTATCAAAATAATGACAATTTTGTTGTGGAGAAATATTTGTGTGATCTCAAACACCGTGGAAGGTGGCATTTCCAGAGGAGATAGGCTAAATAAATACACCAACCAACAGAAAGGTTGAAAAAATAAAGCCATCTCCACATCAAAGTGATCCACAAGTGCGCGCTCCCTGAGACGCACGCCGGCGCGCACGCAAAGGGTAACTACTGAGCATGGAGGTACATACTGCGATATTTAGTGCAACACCACACATGTAATGTACAAAGAACTCTGTATTTGGCACTTTTCATCAGATACTTTCTCTAATAGAAAACGGTATCCAGGGCTACCAAAAGATGTAAATGCAGTCACCCCTCCCATCCCTCTTCAACAAGAAAATCGATGCATGCCTTTTGCCCACAGCTTGCACCCTACCTTGCATTCTTCCATGCATGTCCGCACCGAATATACATCCGTTTCATATTTGTGAATGAGAAGCTCAAACTCTTCGTAATTCTCCTGAGCTTGCTGGTCGGAGAGTTGAAAAGCCTGCAAGCACCGCTTGCAACCTGCTGGGTCACCGGCCACCGCCATACTGCAGTTCAAACTGTCCTGACGGGAAAATCCGCTAAACAAATCCAAAAGAGAGTACGAATTACAAAAAGAAAGGTATAAATCACTCAGATTCCACTCGGCCGACCGCGTCCCCCCCTCTTCCGAGAGGCCGCTACACACGGCTTTCGCGTCCAGGAAAGTGAAGCAGTTTTTGGAAACGCTGTCGGGGTGACAAGTTTCAAGTCGCCACAAAGGTGGGGTAGAATTCCCTATAAAAATAGCATCTTTATTTGTCGCGGTGAGGCCGCTATAAGAGTGATGAGAGCTTGGTGGTGAATGTGAATGGTTAGTGTATTCTTTCGTGTCCATGGAGTCTGAACTCTCCTCGTGTCGCTTGTCTCGGGTCCTGGTCAGTTTGGCCTCGGCGCAGAACCACAAGTGATTAGAGAGCAGGACGGTTATGAAAAGCAGAGAGGCCAAAGACAATCGCCATCTCTGGGCCCTCTCGGAGTCGGTGAATGGCTTCTCGTTCTCTCGGGGTGCAAACCAGATGTTTAAGCCGTCATCTTGCTGCCGACACGTCCGAGCACCTCTGGTCATATTTTAGGAAAGCGCTGGCAGCACTGGCCGACTCCACCGCGACGGCTCCTTTGCCACAATATGCATTGACTTGGGGATTGTCTCGTGTTATTTCTCCCTCTTATACGATGGATTTGTCCGTATTCCCCGTCTTGACGTGTTCCGTGTCGATTCCGTTATGACCGATCAAGTTAGCGCTTTTGCAGAGATCAAGCCATGAATTGTCATATCCCCTTTTCCCATGGCTCTTCGGAGAAAAACCTACTTCTCAGTGACAGCATCCCTCTCTCCCTTCCTCTCCTCGGGGCCGCGCGCTCTCTATCTCTCCCATAGACCAGCTGTTGCAAACCCGCCGCCTGCACCCTTCCGTCGATTCCCAGATTTTGTTATGAGAAGGCGAGGTCCTCGCGTTGGAGCCAGCTGCTTTCCCTCGTCCGTATCTGGGCAAATTGCCTTGGATCTTCTCTCACGATCGCCACAGTCATCTTGGTCCTGCATTAAGTTGCCGCCATGTTCGTCTTGAAACACTTTTTGCGGGAGCTGGGTCGTGTGCGTCATCTCCAGCAGCTCTGCGATCGCTCCATCCTGGCGCATTTGCAGATCTGCCTACAAGCAATGGATACACCAATTCATGTTCTCTCCCTCTCTCTCATACACACATGCACGCACACACATACACACACAGACACATACACACTCTGCCACACGTACACACACACACACACACACACACAGACACACACACACACACACTGTGTGTCACTAGCTCCAAACGTCTTTTAAAACGTGCAACAGACATAATGTATTGTTCTGTTCATTGAGGGCAATGAGGCAATAAAGACCAAGGACACATACAGCAACGGACTTCAACAAAACAGTTCCTACAAATGACACGCAGGGTTAATGTTTATCCTGTCAGATTATCAAGCCTGTGTTGCGACAAATTCCACAATAAAGTAACGGTACATCAAGTGGAAATCAGTGAAATAGCACGCGCATTGTCACTGACTCTGGTGGAGAGAAAAAGCGTGCAGTGACAATAATGTGAGAACTCTTTATGATAGACTGTCATTGTATATACATTACATTTACGTATGCACAATGTTATTTGGAAACCAAAGTTGTCTGAATATCTAGAAGGTCTCGGTTAAAACTTATAAATTGGATGAGCAGGACTTCACCATGTGTTCAGGCTCCTCTCTTTCACTATTTCCTCTTTTTTAGAGAGTAATGGTTTGCACCGGATTAGAGTTTATTATGCAGTGGAGAAGTATGCCTGTGACGAGAGCAGCTAAGGTTTAGGTGTCCGTTTGATGACCGGTACACCAGAGACATCTGAGCGTCCAACAGGCACGTTTGTCGACTAGAGTGGAAACGTGAGGTGTGTGTGTGTGTTTACTGTACGTGTGTCTTCCACTAACCTTGCACGGTCGTGCTATTGGCGTATCCCTATTTGTTCTCCCGTTGCAAAGCAAACAACACGAACGTGATAGCTTTAGACGATGGAGGTCGGGCAATAATGCAATGCAATCCCGTGTGCGCATCAGAGGGTGTGTATGTGTGTGAGAAAGCGGGTGACTGAGTGCACGCGCGTGTGTATAGGGGAGGACCGGCTGTGTTGAATGTAAAATAAAGATAAATTGTGTATGTACATTTTCAGTCAACCAGTGATCTGCAGTTGTTGTTATTGGTTGGCCAATGGTTTGTTTTTATAACTTCTATAAGTTATTTCAGGAGATCTTTGAAGTGCTGGCAGAAATCACACTGACATTGTTTGGTTGAGAGGAGATATTCTCATACTTTCGTTACATTACTTTATTTTAATTTAGCCTAGGTGTTAACTGTAACAGTACACTAGGCCAGTACCACTGTTTATGTTTTTTACAGTGTGTTTGTGTGTGTGTGTCCATGTAATTAAAGGTCCACACTTGTTTTTGGGCAGGTCATTTGGTCCACATCATAGCCGAATTCCAATTTCTATTTGTGTACTCTAATCCTAAATGTTGTTCCATCAAATATTCATCAATGCTAAGACCAATTACCATATACCCAGCTAATACAATCACGGTAATGTCCTATTAAAGTGAAATGCATGCACATGTCTTATGGTTTGGTCAAGGATCATATGTGGTTATATTTAAGGAATACGGATAAATACAGTATGACACCTATTGTACAATTATGCAAAATTATTTAAACTGCCTTTATTATTTAGCATGTGCAAAATAATAAAACGAGTCTTGCTTGCATGGCACACGTGCGCACACACACACACACACACACACTTCAGCGTGTGATCTTTTTTACGACGCAAGGGCTTATCATGACGAAGGGTTTCTCTTGTTTTCCAATCGATGGGTAGCTAAGCGGCTCCAATGTCAACTCGTGCCCAGTGGGCAGTAAAATCTAATGATATAACAGCTCAATAAACCCCCTTCAAACAAACATGCTTCAAAGAATCGGGGCCATTTTAGTGAAACACATTTGCCAGTCTATGGGATGAATCCTCAAAGGTAGCCTAGGCTACCTCAGTCCTTGGTTGCACGTACGTTCCCAGAGCCCAACTTCATAACCGAACAATAATAGCACTCGAAGAAATGCACAACATATTTACTCTCATACTGCTTTCCGATGTCCCTTCGGAAAGGATGTAAAATCTTTTTTTTTTTTTTTTACTTTCTCTTACAGTCAGTGGCTTTATACAGGCAGTGATGCAGGGGTGCCGATCACTGGTCTACTGTACGTTAAAAGTAGAGGTCATCTGTTCAATTGCACATGTATGTTTCAATCATTGAAGAATGAAGCATACATATTTAAAGTTATGTCTAACAGTTGTTGCTGGGCGTTCTTCCCTGTCTTTTTCAGTTAGCGGAACTATATTATTAAAAGTAGGGCAAATAGTGGCTTTTTACCTTTAACATTAATATAATAATTCATAGAAACGCCACCGCTAGTAGGCTACGTATCGCTTAGCCATCACCACACAATAGCAATAGCCTACATCACAATTCTTCACTGAGTGGGACTCCCAACATCTCCCTGGCCTGTTTTGTAAATGGAATGACTGAACTCACTCCCTGAGTCAGCGCAGCAAGACAGCTGAAGCTGAGGTGATGTGCAGATAACCAGTCTAGCCAATGTCAATATGTATTATGCTATGTGAAATGACACATGGCTGCTGTTGAAACGATGGCCATATTGGTCGGATATGTTGGATAATTAACGTTTCCGGTGGCTTGCTTCAGCTCGTAGCCTGGTCTAGTCTGGATACACAATGCATAACCCTTTACCTCAGACAAGAAAAATGTCCAATCAGCGACGGCAAGGGAAGACCAGACCGAAACTTATTGTGGAAGCACCTGCAAACGTCAAAAAATGCAGTTGGAAAAATGCAGACATTTATTTACAGTAAAGGTTGACCCACATAGGCCTACATTGTTCCCTAGCTGTTGATGCCATTGTTGGGAAAGTTCACATTTTACATGAAGTAGTTCAAAGTTCAGTTTATACATTTTAAAATTAGGCCCTAGTTCAGTTCATAGTTCATGAGTTCTCAGTTCCAAATATGAACTAGCACATCGGTCTTTTTTTCTATATTGTAACGATCACACCCGCAGACAGGGATCACCTTTGACTAGAACGGTCATTTATTGAAACAGACATCAAGACATAGGCCTACAGGGAAAATGTTTAGGGCAACACAGGGGTAGTTTCAGCCGCACATGTAACACGCAATAAGGGCTCACCCCACACATCAACATGGGGATAATCACATGACCATACAACCAAAGAGACTAAACATGCTAACAAATACACAACATGGTAAACGCAAATACAACTATTATAACCGATATTACACATTCTATCATTCACTCGCACTGCATTCTGGGAGACACTCATACAACATTAGACATTTACATGACGCTACAATATGTTAACCTGACTCTCACCAGATGAATTTCGTTCCGCCTAGCTCCACTCACATCCATTTGGGATCGGTTCCATTGAGAGTGATTTCAGCATGAGATTGTATGGTAGAGCCAATCAGGACGCAGGGCGGGAGTTTCATAGATGCGACATAGCGTAGAAGCACTGTGACCTAGCGTTCATGGGCTTCGGAAAAACCTTTCTCCGAGTGAAAACATCATCATTCCACGTCATTCACGTCACGTAATGTGTGAGTCAGAGGTCGGAAACTGGGGCTAGATTTTGCTAACAGAGTTGCCCAGTTAGGGGCTCGTCATCACTTTTGTCATCACGTTGTAGTTCGTTTGTAGTCCATGTGGCCTTTCATGTCCAACATTTTTAATGTGAACTTGGGAATTTGCCGTTTTTGTCACTTGAAAGCTGCATATCTTTCTTTCACGAGCGTCTTACACTATATTTTTTAAGCAAATACAGTTGTTTGTTTAGGATTAGTGAGTGTATGTTTTAACCTTTGTTGTGGCATCCGTGTTTGTCACCAGAGGCGTATCAAGCTTTTTAAAAGTGTGGGGGTTGTGGGACAGGGACGTTGTAAGTATTTTCTGAGAGGGGTGCGGACTATATTGGTGTCCGGGAGTTTCTCCCCCGAAAAAAATTGAGATTCTGATTGCTTAACACACCATTTTAAAGGGACACCAGGCAAGCCTGATGCTTTTTCTCTACGAAACTCCCCCTCGCTCGGTCTGAAGCTCTTTTCCTTTTCTTTGCATCTTCCGTCAAGGGTTTTCGCTGCTTCTTCGCCGGCTCTGCCATTATACACACGTTTGCAACAATCGCTAGCGTTTCGTTAGCCTCCCTCTGTGCTGTGGATGCAGGATGGAAACTGAAACTGCTTCGGTCGCCGGGTACGATACACTGAACTTGCAAGTGGGATATTCTTCCTACAGGCAGTAGGGGCGGGCGAGAGAGTCTTCATTCGCCCTGTAATGAGTCATTTAACCATATAGCGACTTACGAAGATGAGTAATTAACACGAAAACGTTGCCTGGTGTCCCTTTAATGCAGTTTGGGAGGGACAGAAGAAGCAGCGCCTATGCGTGGCTCATGTGACATGTAGGCCTACATGATCTACCTTCTATCACTTCACTATTTGACACTACCCTACATGGAGACATATCTCATGTTATAAATCAAGAAATAATTTCAGAAATAATTTTTTGTGCATATGGGTTAGCAGGCTACAATAAATTGCCTAACAGAAAACAGCCTAATTTCGAGGTACCACTAATACTAAATAAATGTAAAGGACACAGAATAGTGACAGAACTGTAAGCTCAAATTCAAAAACGTTTGAAGTCTACCTAAACATATGCAAAGGGAATAAATAAATTGTGTTGCATTTAGCCAGCTTAATTAATGTCAATTTAAAGATTATTATTAGCAGTTTCTATGGTTTTTCCATTGATAGTTACAGGAAGCCATGTTGTTGTTTAAACTATTGTTGCTTCTAGCCCACGTTACCTCCAGTTTCACTTGCTGCAGGGATGCACACGTTCTGTGTTAGTGGGGCACATTGAATGAGCGCTCATAAGCGTTCTATTTGAGTTCATGCTGGAAATAGATGTAGATGTGTCTTGACGCCGCCGTGTAAGATCAAAATAAGATGTTCTAAATGGAATGCGATCTCCAGTAGATGTAGCACTACACACATTGACAGTGAATGCCGCCTACGTTTGTAAAGATCAGGTCAAATAAGACGTTCTAAATGGCGATGTAATTAAGCTGTTCAGATCTTTTCCAAGCGTCTTGGAGACGTATGTGTGCTGAATGGGCTATGTCTATATAGTTGATGACACCAAATTAATAAGTATTTCTGATTGGGGAAACTTAGCCTAGTTTTTTTTTTTTTTATAAGTCTGCGGTTCCATACAATCTTGCTGTAAATGATCAGACGTTAAGCACCGGGCATAACTTTCACTTTGACTCCCTGCATTTCTACATTGTGACAACAACTGTCAGTCAGACAGTGAATTTTGGTTTACTAAACTAGCATAATGCGGTAACAATTATCATTTCAATTCTACCTGAAATCTGATCACTGCAGACGTTATAATGCAGACCCAAGCAGCAGCATAACCTTGAAAGACGCACACTTTGAATTTGATCAGAGCGGCTCTGGTTCTTTACTGGCTAACTTGATTGGCTGGATGACCGTTCAATCAAATCAGCAGACCTATTTGTGTCTCTCTGTGTGTGCGTTATAGTAGATACGGTTCCAACTCTTTACGGGAGCGTTTATTTCCATATTTTACTTTCATTTTAATCTGACAAAAAGTGTGGGGGATAGAATCGTGTTCCAGCAAAAGTGTGTACGTTATAACACCCACATCCCCCACGCTTGCTACGCGCCTGTTTGTCACACATTCCGACGGCAAAGCACTTGAACACTTGCTGTTGGAAAAACAAAGTAGCCATGGTGGCGGTCCTTGTCATTCCAAAATGCCCTGAATGCACCATGAGACCTCAGCGTCACGGGTTGGCTTCGATGTGAGTGGTTGAAGTACAGTAGCACGTCAATAGATGACGGACAAGTGGCTTATCCAATCTTATGCAAGGATTTTTTAATAAGGCCCAGCCTTCTGAAGCACCACTTCAATGGATCGATCCCAGATGGGTGGAGCTAGGCGGCACGAAATTCATCTGGCGAGAGTCAGGTTAACAATATGTTGCTGCGAGCTATTATTTTTCAAAATTATTGCCACAGCCCATTTGGACCACAGACAGCAATTATTTTATCAGTTTTAACACTGAAACTACGTCAGATTTCATCTGGCCGGGTGGGTGCTTCAGTTTAATGTGCTGTTTCAGGTTTGCTGCGGATTTTCTTTTTGGAAGCAAAGTTTGCACAGAAATGTAAGATTTTTCCCATCCTCACCGATCTTTTTTCCCCATTTTTTCCCCCCATTTTTTTTTTCATTTTCCCATCCTCACCTCACCGCCTAGAAATCTAGACGCACCCTAGCGGGGCTAGTCTAGCAACTGAAACTCTCCCAAATGCGCATCTCGTTGGTGATTTGCTGGAACAGTTTGTTACGTTTTTACAAGGTTTGCCCAAGTTGTTTCGTGGCCGTTTTTGGAGCCAAGGCTGTCCAGGGAGACCGTGGGTTTTTACAGTGTATTCAGGGCACAGGAACTAGCGGATGGTGAGGTGATGTTAGCTGTATGTAACAAAAAACGTTTTAGCTTAGAAACAGCGTTACATCGCTCCTTTAAGGTCTGTTTACGGTGTGTTTTAGCCAGGTTTTTGCCTGGAAGGCTCTATAGAAATCTGGCACCCTATTGAACGAATTTAGCGTGCTGTTCACAGACACCAGAATGAACGAGTTCACTACATTCATCAGGCAGTAATACAGTATGTTCAGTTCATGTTTGCCCAAAATATGAACGAGTTCATGAACTATAGTTCAATGAACGCATTCAGGCACAACACTGGTTGATGCTGTTTATTGTCAGTTTGTAAAGTTTAGGCGACGTAGGAAGTAATGTTAGGAATATCAGATCAATGTGATTTTTGAAGCTGGACCAATGGTTTCAAAGCTAGTGCCCGTCGCGATGCAAGTGTTGTAAACATTTCCCAGTCGAGAGTCACCAGACTCTATTCACTTTGTGATTGAGTTTGGATTTTTCCAGGCTAGCTTTCTTGGCCTACTGTATAGAAGAAATACTTATAGTGGAAAAGTGGAAGCACCAGATTGGAACTAGAATAACAATGGATTTAAAGTAGCATAGAAGTAGCCTAAGGTTTTTCGTTGAAATCTTGCAATCTAAAAGGAAAGCAAAACCATACAATATCACTTGAATTTACCACTCTGTTCATCACCATCTCTGGAAATCATATCAAACCCAGGGCCTTCAGCAAATCCTGGTCTTCTGCGTAGAAATATAGGCAGTGCGTAAATAATGTATCCCTCACAAAATATAACTGCAGTTTTTTTTTCAAAGTACAGTGCAGTTCTTTTCTGTAAGGGATGTACACATTTAGGAATGGACAGTTTTGCCTGACTTGCTGCAATGTAATTGTGGCAGACGTTCACCTGCGGGGTAGGCGCTCACAGAGGTGCCATTTTGTTCTTGGCTGAGAGCACTTTGCTATTGTTGTTTTGTTGGCAGAATGTGTTGCAGAATTCATACTGCGCCTGTGAAAGTTTGTGTGTCTGTAATTTTCACCTTTATTCTCTCTCTCTCTCTCTCTCTCTCCCTCTCTGTCTCCTCATGAGTGTGTGTGCTGTGGGCAGGCGGGTGTTAAGAGCTTGTGTGAGGTACATCATTTAGCTGGCCTCAGCTATTAGCTAAAGGTCGGGCTCATCTCTGTTGGGTTAGGAAACCTGCAGCTTGAAGCCTTGCAGAGATGAACAAAAGATTTGGGA
>NW_027468718.1:31923372-32225872 GCF_046254945.1 Alosa pseudoharengus
AACCAATATTTTAAGATGACAAAATTGTCCCCACCAATATTTTAGCGAACTCATTTGTGCTGCTGATCATTCCGACAGCCAGCACGACAGTACAAGAAACGTCGTCATTTGATTGGCTGAAAAACCGAGGGGGAGGGGGAAGAGTTATCCGACACGCATGCTGCACACACATTGCTTTATTCTTGCACTGGTAGTCAAGAAGCGAGCGGGTGTGTCAACGACAACGGTAAGTTACCAGGGCTGTCTGTCAATATATAGGCCTACCCCATGAAAGGCCAGAGTGAAACATTTTGATATTCCCTTTTCCCTTCAGCATACATACAAACCCCTTTTTGTGGTGTGTAGATCAGCTATGCCACCCAAGAAGAAGAAAGGGGACATACGAAGCTTTTTCATAAAGCAGAGTGTAAGTAAGCAAAATAACTAGCCACACAAGCTAGCAGTGGTAGTGACCAGGCTTTCAAATTATGCAGATTCTATTATGTGGAAAAATAGTATTAACTGATGATAGCATATGTTACCCAGGATATTGTTAAAGATAAACCTAGCTTCTGTAATCTTTCAACCAAGGTCAGGAGTATTGATTAGGGGTGTGCAGCACGGTCGCATAGAAGTCGCGCTATCACAATAGATGCTATTACCAAGTCAGCTGAATGTTAATTAGCCTACCTTAAAAGTTAGAATCTTGGCAGTCACAATAAACATTGGATTTGGAAATTGTTCGTTTCTATTCTGTTTATGTTATGAATTTCTGAGTGTAGCCTACACAATGCAGAGAAATAAAAGGGAGACCCAAATTCGTTTGAAGGACTGTCATTGCATTGTTATGACACATGCTGTAAAAACGTGTTGGCAATGTGAATAAGTTAACACTGTTGGTTATTCAAATATAATGAATCATTATTTGATTAATAATATCCAAATAACACTATCATATGCAATATGGTAGGAGGGTTAAACTCGCTAGCCAAAGGATAGGCTACAAAATGAATTAACCACTTTGTATGCGGGAAAGACAGCATCAAACCACTACAGATGGAAGGCAGGTTGAGGAAACAGCATCAGGGCTTCAGGTGAGGTTCTAATTATTAGCCTATGTCAAATTGTCAATAGACCGGTTTCAGGTCCCTAACAACCGTCATTAAGGACGAACTCGGAGGACAAGCAAACCCAGAGCCGTATAGCAATACATTGAGAGAAAGACGCAAGGAGGTTGAAAATTGTTAACTTTTGGCAGAGAAAAGCAGACGGAAATTCCCCTGTGTGGTACAGGAGACATTTAATTTTTTGTGATGTGTCCGTTCAAAGCTAAAAAAAAATTAAAACGCCAATAAAGTAGGCAGGCCTAGGTGCTAGACATTTGGATACGAAGCATGCATTATGAAGCTACGAAGTTATGCCACAAATGTTATCTTCATGCTCAAGAGGAAAAACTCAAGTCATGTAGGCTAAATAACATAGGGTAGTGACGTTAACAAAGTGTTTTTTTATCATATTCCTCAGCATATCATTTTAATGAGAGACTTATGATCCATGAGAACGGAGGCTAACGTTAGCCTACATTTCACGCAAATGACAATATGCAGGGTAGCCTAAAGTTAAAGTTGACACTCCATTTGAGTTGTTTGTTTTAGAAAAGAAGACATGGGCTTGCAAGTAACGTTATTGCATAGGCCTACTATAAGGTAGCCTATCTTATAGCTAATCCGTCATAGGCTCCTGTCCTGTCAGTTAACATCCAGCACAATGCATTTTGTGCATTGTAACGTTATTTCAGTCAATCGTTCAATGTGTGGCCAGCATAGGCTACTTTATCAAAGTAATTATCCTCTGACCTCAGGGGGAAATGATTGTCCACCCCTGTCATTATGTACCCTTTGAGTAGGTAATGTTCTCACTAAATCTAAACTAATTGTTTCTGCCATAGACTGTATATATAGAACTGGACAGTGTGGCTGCATTCTGCAGTGTTCTATGGAATTGAAACCGCCGAGGCGATGCCATCTTGGAAAATTTGGAGCCAATTTGAAGTGCGGCTGCGCAGCAAAAGTTGAAGCATGCGCAGTGAAGAGGAGTCGCGGTCAGGCACGCCCACTCAGTTGTCACTCAGCGAGTTAAACACGCCCCTTGTCAAGTGAAACCCGCCCCCTTCTCCTTTCCACAACGCAGGTCGACTCGGCGCCGAAGGCTAGCTGGCTGGATGAATTTTGCGGCTGTGAGTTAGCTAAACAGTACAAACAACAATCGGTTTGTTCTTGTCTGGTAAGTGTTGCGTATCAACTGAAAAGTTTTTTTTTGTCTATTGGTGTTCTTAAATACGTCTAAGAGAGCTTATTATGTTGATTATAGACTGTGACAATTTAGTATGGTGAATACTAATGAGCTAACAACAGAAATACGGACAGCGAATTACATGCTGACGTTAGCAGCTACATTAACGTTACCGTTAACGGGAGGCTAAGTTAGTCGTTGAAGTGAAGATTAGCACACAGCTCCCGTAACAGTCGATGCATGATATACTTGGTTTTATTAGTTGTTGCTGTTTTCAAATATCTCAATGTATGCCATCTCAACATGGAGTAACCATTGACTGTACATGGGGATTAATAACACTAGACAGTCAGTACAGTGTGTGATAAAACAACGGTATGATGTGATAAAGCAACGCAAGTTAACGTTAACTTAATGTGAAGCATGGACCTCATCAACCTGTCATGTTAATGTAACTACTAGCCAGTTTGCCAGCGTTGCATTTTTTCTAACGTTAACGACAGATACCTCTGTTAGAGCTACTTCTGTGATGGTAGGTCGGTAGCATAGACTGTAAAAAATAGGTCGGTAGTTGTAGACCGCATAAGTGAATGATCGATAAATGAAACGCCTGCATTAAACACTACGCCAACAACCAGTCACTTCCAAGGGATATCGGTGAACATTTGAGAAAGACCTTAGTTTGTCATCTAACGTCCATGATCAGTCATACTGACAGTGTTGGGAGTAACGGCGTTTAAGTATAACGGCGTTACTAACGGCGTTAATTTGTCAATAACGGCGTAATCTAATTAATTACTTTTTACAACGTTACAACGCCGTTAACGTTACTGGACGTTAAATGCGGTGCGTTACTTACTTTGCATTGATTGAATAAACTGTGTAATCCGAACGCACCCCTGGCTCACAGCTAGTGAGGAGGTGGGTTAATAACGACGTAAGCGATTAGGATTGGCTAAGGCAGTCATGTTTCATGATAGCCAATCCCTGAATCCACGTTGAATCAACCTCCGCCGCTTCAAACAAACGTGGATTCAACCCCCCTCAACGCCCCTTTGCTATCTGGGATCAGAGCCAGTGTTTTTACACACTTGCCAGCACACGCGCCACACACACGCAACAGCTAAAGTAGAGATTCGATGAAACAGCAGAGGTCAGGAGCAATCCGATGAAAAGTTGGCATTTTCAAGGTGGAGATATAAGCACTACTTCAAATTCAGGCAAGAACGTGCATTTAATGTGTACATTATGTCCAGGAGCGAAGACTTTGTCGACATCCGTTGTAAGCAACTCTAATTTAATGAGGCATCTCACACACGCTAGTGGCCAAAAACACCGATAGCCCCCCTCCACCAGAGATGATAGCTCGCCATCCACTAGCAAAGAAGGACTCGGAGCAATGTCCTCCAAGCAGCAAAAGCTAGATCTTTCTGCCACAACAAAAACCGTAGGTCTGTCGATGTACAATTTCCCCTTGGGGATCAATAAAGTATCTATCTATCTATCTATCTATCTAATAAATATCGAAAGTTATGTAGCCTACAAACACCTGTTCTACTAATTTCAACTAGCTTTTCAAAACTGCTCAAAAAATCCAAATTCTTTGACATATAGCAACTTTTTTTTTAACAGTAACGCAAATAGTTACTTTCCCTGGTAACGAGTTACTCTTATCATAGAGTAATTCAGTTACTAACTCAGTTACTTTTTGGAACAAGTAGTGAGTAACTATAACTAATTACTTTTTTAAAGTAACGTTCCCAACACTGCATACTGATAACGTTATTTTTCAAGCTGACGCAAGTTAATAACATTCACACCGCATATTTAAATGTGTAGTTAACATTAGGTAGGCTGTGAAGTTTATTGCACACATATATTTAATTAATTGGTATTACTAGTGGTGTTGAGTGCCTGATTAGATGCTTTGTAATGTTGTAAAATTGTCTGACTAACTTTATTGTAACTTTCCTTTTTGCAGGTAAGATATGGGTGATGGCTGAATGTACTGGAGGTGGCAGCAAGGTGGTCTCCATGGTCTACATTACTCTGCAAGCAAGGGAATGCCTACGTGTAGTGGTTTGGCTGGGGTGGTCTGAGGTGGCATGTCCTCCCCCTTTCTCCAAGTCCCCTGACATCCATCTCCCTGACATCATCACCCACCGTCACTGGATCAACCTGAAGCCCCTTATACATGGGACATGGCACAGCACCACTACGTTCTGAAAACACATGACTTTCAATAACTTCCGTGGCACCAAGAAAGGTCTGCCGCTGCTCTGAACCTTCTGTTAATGTGACATCATTCATACTTGAGGCTGTACACATCCCTTTGTTTCTATTTTCTTTATTGATGTCACCCAAACTTCAACTTTCTGTATGCCCCTGAACTCACACAAATTGTAAATTGCAATGCGCCATTTAACCAGTGGTGTAGTCTAGTTAGTTAGTTGTAGTGGTGGGTATACTGTGAGCAACCCCAAATGTTATTAAATACGTATCCTTGCCTATTTTAAATGGGTATACTGAGATGATGATGCTTTTCAAATGGGTTTACTGTGTAGTCCTGTGTATCACGTAGACTATACCATACCACGGTCATTTAACTGCCTTGGTATTTAAGTCAGAGGCCATTGCTTAGTATTTAACTGTAGCCTACACAAAGATGTAGACATTACAATAATATTAATATCAGAATAATTATTGGTTGATACTAAATCAATATTGAATGTTTTTTTTATTTCTTTTGTGTGATCTATCATTCAGAATGCTGCAACATGACTGGTCTTCAATCAGCCAAAGAGGACACATCGTAACTCCTCTCCTAGTTACTCTCCATTGGCTCCCTACAGTAGCCAGAAATAAATTTAAATCTCTCACTTTGGCCTATAGGACACTGACTGGATCTGCTCCTTGTTATTTTAATTCAATGATCAAGATATACATCCCCAACCGCCCACTGTGGTCTTCTGATGAGCGTCTTTTGTGTCGACCAGTCTTAAACGCTAGGTCAAATTCAAGACTCTTTTCCTCAGTGGTTCCATGTTGGTGGAATGAGTTGCCCAGTGCTCTTCGTTCTTGTGATAGCTTTTGGTCTTTTAAGCACTTATACATTATGGTTTGTATGCAGTAGTACTGTTTTATTTTCATTATAGGCTGTTGATTAATTTGACATTGTTTATTATTGATATTCTCCTTAATGTAGTCTTACCATGTTTTTGTTATTATATTATTGATTGAATGGGCATTATCATTTATTATTGCTTTCCCCCCTCATTTTCATTGTTTATTTCATTAGGCTATTGATTGATCCCTGTTTTAAGTATTATATTGTTTTGTATTTGTTAAGGGTAACCATAACCATCATCATCATAATGTGGTATTTTCTTATGCACTTGAAACAAAGAATAAAAATGTTTCTTTAAACGTAGTACCACTTTAAACACATCACACACTGAACAGCAAAGTAGCTTCCTGATTATGTGTAAAATGTTTACAGAGTATCCTGATGTAGTAGATCCATGTTCTCATATTTTTACAGCTGACATGAAGGCTGCAGTATTACATTTTTGATTTATAATGGAGCACCCTCTCTGGTGAAAGACTAGCGAGCATGTGGTAGAGGCATACGATTACAGACATATTGAGAGAGCCTATCAATGAGTTGTCACAGTTTTCAATTTAGACGTATTATTTTGAAATTATGTACGTCTACGGGAGGATTTACACATCACTGGCAAGACCTGATCAAATCATACCAATGCAAAATGCTTCTCCAGCAGTTCAATCGCAGGTAACAACGATACCTTAACGCATTTTCAGATACCGCTGTTCTGAGCATACTAATCAAATTGGCCATTTGTAACTTTGAATCCCTCCTCACGTTAAGCTATGGTCCAATAATGTGTTCACTAAAACACAAGTAACGTTATTTGTCGGGCTGATTCATAAATGGGCATACCGAGGTTGTCGACCTAGCAGGCTAGGTGGCGTTTATTGCCATTCGCAAAACTAAGCAAGAGTTAACGTTAATGAAACTTAACATCGCCTTCTCCAGTGACAAAGTGTATTCAAATGAAGTTGCAACTATGATGGCGGCAATCACTGGTTACGTTATACCATTTGAAACAAGTGGCTAACGTCACTTCGGATCAATATAGCAAGCAGAGCCCTTTTACTTTACCTATCAACTGGCTAATGCTAGCATGATGTAGCATGCTATGAGCTAATATACTTAGCAGCTAGCATCTACGAAAGAACAGCACATATCTTTTTTCACAAAGAATCGGTCACAATTAACAACGATGTCTCTTACAAACAACTACACAATGTATGACTATTAATATGTATTTAGTCAGACTGTGATAAGATATAGCCTAATGATAATAACAGCAACACTTCTTTAGGTTAGATTATGTGTCGAAATCAGGTGTCGTTAAAATAAGTGAGCGATGACGTGGTAGTGTCTGCAGCCTAGACAGTAAAACATAGTGGACAAAGCGTCGTGTCTGCAGCCAGCCAGTTGTCAATCATATGTGTAAACACGCCCTTTTTGGATTTGTTAATATAACATAAAAAAAAATAATTTCAGCGAGAAAAGAAAAATTGTGTGTATTGAAGCATCTTGAAAACTATTTTTTCAAATAAAAAGTTGTTGATACAAAAAATGTTTTAGGTGAGAAAAGTGACACGGAAAGTTGGCTACTTGGCCATTGAAATACATGGGGGTGGGCGGAGTTACACATTGTACTGCAGCCAGCCACCAGGGGGCTCTGGACTAGCGCTCGCATCACTCTTAACAGACGGCACACTGTCCAGTTCTATACAGTCTATGGTTTCTGCAGTCAAAGCCCTAACGTTAACATTAGCTTAAGCCTAACCTAACTTTACAGTGACTGGCCACATGTTTAGCCTACCTTCCGTAAAATCCGTTGCTTTTTCATAGGTAAATCCGCTACACCTCTAGATGAAAACAATCCAGACTCGGCTACACCGAAATATTTCGGCAATATGTTTTTATTCTTCATCTTATATCAAGTTCAGCCAGCTTGTTTTATATGCGCTGTCAGTGTAAACAACTAGTGCTTGTCCTCCGAGTTCGTTCTTGACTACGGTTGTTAGGGACCTGAAACCGGTCTATTCAGTTAGAGTCAGCAGCATTGCTGTACAATATAATGAGATGGAGTAGATTCACTTCTGTATTGTGATATTCTGTATTGCCAACAGTCTGAAATAACAAAGGAAATCGCCATTAAGGCACTGGTATCTTACAGCAAAATAATTCCAATTACAGTTAAGCAAATACAAATATAATTTAGAGTCACATAAATTCATAGACATATTCAATCCTGTCTATTGACAGTCTGACTCTTGTTAGTAAAAGTTAACTTTTCAGCGGGGGGGGATTGGATGTCCCCACCAAAGCTGAGACCAAACCTACGCCCTTGGTGTGTGTGTGGTATTGTAGGTATATGTCTGTTTATTCACGTGTTTATTCATTCATGCATGTGTGTGTTTGTGTGTCTGTGTGTGTCTGTGTGTGTGCGCATCTGTGTGTCTGTGAGTGTGTACATAAGGATCTCTCACAAGCCCTCTCCTCCCCCTCTCCTCCCATCCTCCTCTCCTTGCCGGTAGGTTGTGTGTGCTGATGTGGCCTCACAATTCAATCAGGATCCCCCACCAACTGTCTCTGACATAAAAGGGGGGAGTTCTTGCTGGAACTGACAATCTCTTGCCCATCCCAGATCCCAAAGGAAGTTACTGGAATACCAATTTGGTTTGTGCTCTGACGCCTTCCCTTTCAAACCTTGGCAAGGTCTTGGAATTTTTTTGTCTTTCTTAGGTGCAGAATTCCCTCGACGGGTTGTCTTAATTGGCGTTCCTTTATCTATGCCTGGGCTAGTGTGTGTGTGTGTGGGTGTGTGTGTGTGTGTGGGTTTGTGTGTGTGTGTGTGTGTGTGTGTGCGTGTGTGTGTGTGTGTGTGTGTGTGTGCGGTGAGTGATTCACGATGTTCCGGTGTAGAACTGCGCAACACAGCAGTGTTTCACTCTCTCAGGTGCTGTTGTGTGTGTGTGTGTGTGTGTGTGGGTGTGTGTGTGTGTGTGTGTGTGTACGTGCGTGTGTGTGCGTGTGTGTGTGTGTGTTATTTTTTGTAGGGTTTCCACTGGAGTGTGGAGCCAAGGGAAAGTGCTTTACCGAAGGTGGGGGGGGGGCGACCAAGAAAAGTCTTAACTGAGCCGAAGAAAGGAAGAAAAAATAATATGTTTAATCAACCTCTGTGGCCCCATCTGCTTTGATTAAGTTTGACTCATTAGCAGCAGCAGCAGCTGTTTTAATTGCACGCTCTTCCCCAATCAGAGTTGGGCGCGTTCCCTAAACAGCCCGCTTGAGGAGTCTCATCGCAAGTACCATTGAGGGAGGATGGAGATGGTGTGGTGATGGTGGTTGGGGTGGGGGTGGGAGGGTGCTGGTAGAAATCACTGGAGATCTGATATTTTCTTCCCCCGCTAGGCTTCTCCATGGGGGCGGCGTGGAGATGGAGGTTTCGGAGTGTTGGATTAGACGGGGCCTGTTGGTTAATGGAATGTTTCATTGCTACCCATCTGCATCTTTCTCTCTGTCGCTCAGGCACTGCAGGAGAGACCACTGTTAAACAGAACAGGAGCTTAGATCCCAGGCCAGATGGAGGGAGCACACACACACACGCACGCACACACACATACACCCATGCACAAACACACACACGAACACACACACACACACACACACACACACACACACACACACACAGACACTGGTACCCACAATAGCAACACCCCCCCACCCCAACCCGTGAGACCAACATGGTAAACAGCAGAAGGCCTGAGCTCCAGGGGCGCTAGGGGACCAGCCTGCGCGAGACCTTGGATCCCGGCCCAGATTGTCTTGGTATCAGCCTCTGGTTCCGGAGTCAGTCTGCTGTACCTGATTTGGCCTACCTATCAGGGCAGCCATGTGTAGAGCAATGGAATGTTGCTTTTAAATAAAAAAAAACATGGATTGGTGTCTTTGACAAATGTGTTTCAGCTGGTTTGCAGCACAGTAGGCTCTGGTGCAATCCCTTGTAGGAAGGGTGTGGAGGGAAAGATGAAATGTGCCTGGATATGAGCTAAATTTGTTCTTTTATACACACTGCGTGCTGATAGTTGAGTGGCAATACAAATTAACTGGGTGCATGCCCGGCTGCTTGCAATCGTTAATTCATAAGCCTTATGTACTGCATGCTTTGGTGTTTGTTATTCGGCCATATTCTCAGGCCATAAGGATATACAGTATATTGGCATACATTATGAGAGGGTCTGGCTCAAGGGCAGCAAATCTCCAGCAGAACTAAACCAGCCTGTGTCAACAACCTAAGACTATATGCTCTGCGCCCTGCCACAAGAGCGGATATCCAAATGCCTGTTCAGTAAATAAAAATGAACGGTAACACTTTACTTGACGGGTGAGTTCATAACATATTCATAGCAGCTGTTATAAACTGCACATAAAACATTCATGACTGTTTCATGAGACATGACTAAACATTCATACCAAACCTTTCATGAATGTGGAAGACAGAACGATGACAACTTGTCAAAATAAAAGTCCAACAATCAAATACTTCACAACTTGATTAGTAAAGTGACATTCAATGTAGACTTCATAAGATATTCATGAAATATTTACAAAGGCTGGAGAGATTAAATTAATGGTATCCATGTTACACAAATATGGGTCAGCTGAATGTAGGCTAGTTTACCTCCCAGTGTTAAGTCAGGTTAAACTCCCAGTAAAACTCAGGTTTTGTTGGGCTTTTATTTTGACAAGTTGTCGTCGTTCTGTCTTCCACATTCATGAAAGGTTTGGTATGAATGTTGAGTCATGTCTCATGAAACAGTCATGAATGCTTTATGTGCAGTTTATAACAGCTGCTATGAATGTGTTATGAAACTTACTCGTCAAGTAAAGTGTTACCAAATTAACACTGAAGGGTTTTTGTTTCTTAGGAATACACATACTAATGACTACATTACAGTAAAGCTACTCTCTGTAAATGCACTGAGCTTGGGAGCAATGCCCATTTTCTGTATTTGATCTACAGTAACCTAATGCAGTTTAGTTTAAATAACATTTACAGTAAATACATTTGGTACAAGATTTATTTAATTTGTGATTGTTTATTTATTTTGGGGCTTAAAGCAATTTATTTCTTTGTAGATTCAAATCTTTACAGGAAGTCTATTACGGGAATGTGTCCAAGTGATAATGTGAAGTTGCTCACACTGTTCTACAGATGGTTGCACTGCTGAAATATAGGTTACAAGTTAGACAAATGTACTCAAGTAAGGTCATGACGAAACCAAATCCTGGGAAATATATGAGGCAGCTGTTTGGGCGAGAGCGAGGGAGAGAGTGGGGTTATTTGAGGAGATGGAAATACCAGACTAATCTGCACTGTCACTGAAAAATACCAGTTTTGACGAATGGAAGGATGACATTTTTCTCTCTCTCTCTCTCTCTCTCTCTCTGTCAAACTCTGAGTGTGTGTATGTATTTGTGTGTGTATCATTGTGTGTGTGTGTTTGTGTGTGTGTTTTTTTCTTTGTGTGTGTGTGTGTGTGACTCTGTGTGTGTGTGTGTCTGTCTGTCTGTGTTTTTATTTTTTTTGTTCTGTGTATGTGCATGCATGTGTGTGCATTGTGTGTGTGTGTGTGTGTACATGCGCATCAGTAAATACTGTAAGAACCCAAAGATGAAGAAATCCACCCCTTGCAGTGGTGGTTCCTCAGTCCCTTTGAAGCACTGGGAACTCAGTCAAGAGCTGCCTGCCCTGAGCTGCCAAAACAGAGCAGCGATACAACCCTCATCCAATTACTAGGCCGTTGATGGAGATGAAGCTCGAGTACACTCGCATCTTTACTGGCCTGTGGGCTCCGAAAGTACACTCAGGGTCACTGGCCTCAAAAATTCTTGGACCGGACTGTCCGAGAGTGGAGAGAGTCTTCAGATCTCTTCATTTACACAGCCCCCTATTTGCCATCTGCACACTTTCTTCCACCAATGCCCATCACCACTCCCCTTGCTTTTCTCATCATTAACCCCGACGCTTCCACCAATGCCCATCACCACTCCCCTTGCTTTTCTCATCATTAACCCCGACGCTTCCACCAATGCCCATCACCACTCCCCTTGCTTTTCTCATCATTAACCCCGACGCTTCCACCAATGCCCATCACCACTCCCCTTGCTTTTCTCATCATTAACCCCGACGCTTCCACCAATGCCCATCACCACTCCCCTTGCTTTTCTCATCATTAACCCCGACGCCGATTGCACGCGCTGCCTCATTTCCAATTAATACTGCAACAGTAGTGCCCAGTCAGGAGAGAGAGAGAAAGAGGGACAGAGAAAGACAGAGAGAGAGAGAGAGAGAGGAGGGGGAGAGAGAGAGATAGAGAGAGGGAGGGAGAGAGATGGGTGGGTCCCTGGCTGCCATCTAAGAGACATGTATACGCGAGTGCGTGGTAATTAGTCGGATGGAACGAAAGGTGCCGGTTTCCCGGAGCGGAGAGGAGCAGGCCCAGATATATGGCCCTGTGGCTGCGTGCTGTGACAGATGGATCTACAGGTGACTGCATCACCTAAGTGGCTAATAGCCGTGCAGAAGTGCAGCTTTAGCACCCACTGGGTGGGCCGGTGCTCTCAGTAAGGCCAAGGGAATGGCCAGTAGTTTTGCACTGCCAAACCCCACAGAGAGGAGAGGAGAGGAGGGTTTGCTTAAAGTGGGATGATCGATCACTTTCAGTGGAGTGCTTCATCAGCATCATTTGTTATGTGCCGGGAAGTGTTTGTAGTAGCGTAGTAATGTCCTGAGCCAATTGAAAGTGATGGCACCTCACAGTAGGAATGGCTAGCAGTGGTGCGTGGTATTCACAAGCGGCCTGCACTCGCCCAATGTTTTAAATCAACCCAACTGCAACTTGAACCGCGAATATTGATTAAGACAAAATGATACCCGACTTGCTTATTTCCTAAAGGTGCACTTTTTGTTAACGTAGCCTGACATGCCGTATATGCTTATTGAGAAATGTCAAACTTTCACAAAAACTGGAACAGAAAACCATCCTTAATCATGTCAGCCTATCTGTACCCATGACATCCCTTAGTCAAATGCCACATAAACACAATGCATTTAAGTTTATAACACTGACTGTAGGCTATAGCAGTTCAACAGGGATCATAAATACCTGTAGGCTACGACGAAATTAAGGTGGTAAAGTGGTAAAAGGTGGTAAGGTGGTAAAAAGTTATTTATTCTGCCTTCTCATGATGTTTTATACATTTTCATAGATTTATATACATATCTATTTCATTTTAACTAGCCCGTCTGCAAATTACCCGAATATCATAAAAAATATTTCTGGCTGACTCCAGGTGGCTGTGGGCACCGGCTCAATGCGGATCAGCCCACGCATCACTGATGGCTAGTTATGTTACCTTGGCACACTAGGGTGAAGACAATCACTGTTGGCCTTTACAGAGGGACACAGCATAACTACTTGGTGTATGTGGTTCATTTTCAAAGTGGTTAGATGCAGGGGAAATAAGCACGCCTCAAAATGAATGTCATTAATTTCAAACAGGTTCAAGTCTTTTGAAGGTCATTGAGCCACAGTGGTGTTTGCCATTTATACAGGATGGAAATATCAACAACTCTCTCTCTCTCACACACACACACTCTCTCTCTCTCTCTCTCCCCTAATCCATCACTCTCCTTATACATCCTTGGGTGGTCTGCAAATATGTTTTTGGCTGACAGAAGTAAAGTTTAGGGAAAGGTCAACATGTAATCTGCACAGTATGTCACACACACTCACACAACACTCACACAACCCCAGAGCACCACTGCATGTTTGTAGCTTTAGAGGGCTGTTTCCATTCAACACAGGGAAAAAGAGCAAGAGAGAGAGAGAGAGAGACAGAGAGAGAGAGGACAGAGATAAATGAGCATCAGGTGGTGAGAGGCCAGGAAGAGGCCTGCTGTGCCCAGGTGCGGCTCACCCAGGATACCTGGCCAGTCAGCTGAGAGTGTCACCACTAGAACACTCGGAACGTTCCGGACACAGAGACAGGAGGGCAGCCAAACTTCCCCACAACACCAGAAGTGAGCAGATGATGTATGCTTGGTTGCAGAGTCTGTAGAGCATGTAGGATTGCAGGATAGAGGTATTTAAAATGTAGCCTTTTTTATTATTATTATTTTAAATATGAAACTTTTTTCATAATTTCTTTACATTTATTTGGACATTTTATGTGAAGACATTTATCGTAAACGTGCTAATTACCAACCATTTCGTTAGAAAATTCTAAAACAACGATGTGTTTTAATACTTCAAAATAACATTTGATAAATGAACCTTGCATTTTTCAGTAGCCATAGGTGTGTAGATTTGAACAAAATCTAGTTTGGTTCTTACCGGGGCTTTTAATATCTGATTTTGTTTACCACGCTCGGAGTTTAGTGCTGGCCTGGTGGGTGCCTATTCCCAACCTTTCTCACAGTACATCAACGGTTAGCACGAGAATTCTCGTCGCAATTCAAAATTCCACTGAAGCTCCAAGCAGAACTTACAAGACTGTTTACAGCTCTTCAAGTCACGGTAAAATGTAATTTTTGGTACATAGCTAATTTAGATACACTTATGGTGTGGGTGCTTGCGTTTCTTTAGGAATCCGCCGTCTTGGTTTGTATAGAAATGAATATTAAGTAACACATACACGTATAAGAGGTTGGACATACGGGACGGTTGGTAATATGTGACGGTCTGATAAAACACATCTGCAATTTCCTGAAGATGGACTTTATTACAGAACTTTATTACACCCCTAAATCTCTAGTCTGTTGCTCTAAAGTATACATTCAGAAGTTTTTATTTAATGAAAAAATCCCCTTAGGCCTTATGATGATTTAATTTAAATGTCCTCATTTGAGGAATTGGAACCTATCTGGCCTTTCTACACACTGTTCACAAACTACTGGAAGCTGCCGCTGACACAATATCTAGTTTTTCCTATGTGTGTTATGAAGAGTACTCCAGATTGGTTCAGTGCCCTTATGACGGTAATATAAAAGACTGCACTTAGAATTATCTTATTGATCAACCGTAGATCCCAAGCAAAAATCCTCAGCCTGCTTATTTCACTCATGGTATGCCTTATAAAGCAAGACATGGTCTTTAATGGCCCCGTCTTTTTATTTTGTGGGACACCCTGCAAAAACATATTTTACAATCAAATATATCATTAAAGTATGACATTTTGATAGCTACCTTAGGGCAATTCCATGCAAAGGTCATCCTTACCATGGAAAAAAAAAGTTGTGCATACGCAAATAGAACTGTTGTTAAAATCTTCATTTAGGTCTATATTTTATTGTTTGTAACTGATCTGATTGAATTTGATGGAGAATGACACTCTTTTTACATCATAAATATGGTGTGCAACCATACAGAAACAACAATATTATACATATTTCAAAAGTGGATAAATGGACCCAATGTTCAAACAAATTGTGTCATTTGACAAATTCCAGATTGACAAGGGAATGGTAGAGCAATGTCTATGCTCAGCTTGCCTTTAAGAGCACAACTCCTAACATTTGTAAGGCTTTTGTTTTTAAGTCAGCAAGTTCCATGGCCATGTCACATCCATAACGTTTTATAGGAAAAGTTTATGCTACACATACAGTGTTGATGCGACAATGTCCATAGTGTGCAAAGCTGATTTATATCAATGTAAGTGTGATGTGACGTTATGGATGTTACATAATGTGAATTTACAAGACTGGGGACTTTATTATACCTCAAAGCCGATAAAACGTCTGTTCTGGTGGCATGTCAGTTTCAACGCATTTCAACTTAGTGTTTACAACTGACATTTCAAAGATTATTAGGTTGATCAAAACCACAGGAAGGCCTTGCCTAACCATTAGCAAAACAAACATAATATTAAAATACCTCCAGTGATTAGCCTAGCCATAGCCTATTTTCAAGTGGCCTAATAACGAAAATCTGAGCGATTATCTTCCTGTAATTATCATATTAATGTTGTACAGTAACAGGATTATCGTGTTAGCTGGTGAAGATGGCTGACTTTGCAGCTGGAGTTAACATAGCAACCTCCTTCTGTTGCAGATCTGTTCAGCCTGCCGTTCACGTCTGCTTAACACAGTTTAATTTTAAATGTGACGCGATATGACAGCATTTGAAGTGTCAGGTCCTCTGTAGCCAATACCCACAGAGTAACATGAGTAAGGGCAGCAATAAACTAGATGTACCGCATAGCGGTACAAAATATGACCGCCTCTCAGTCCTGCATATTCTCTTCGCAAAAATAAGAGTGTGTGTGTCTGTGTGTGTGCATGTGCGTATGCGTGCCTGTGTTTGTGTGTTTATGTGTGTGTGTGTGCATATGTGTTTGCATGCCGACATGCGTATGCGTGCCTGTGTGTGTGTGTTTATGTGTCTGCATTCATGTGGGTGGGTGTTTGTGCATGTGTGTGTGTGTGTGTGTGTGTGTGTGCTTGCCTGTCTGTATGTGTTTATGTGTGTGTGTGCTTGCCTGTCTGTATGTGTGCGACTGTGCGTGCGTGCGTGTGTGTGTGTGTGTGTGTGCGCATGTGCGTGTGTGTGCATGTGCGTGTGTGCACGTGCGCGTGCATGTACTTTATGTGTGCAAATCACAAATGAGTGGGTATGGGTTAGGTTCATGCGGGCTCTTGAGACTAACATACCATCAATATTTTGTCATCTTGGGTGCAACGGTTCAGGTAGGGCTAGTTATTTAGGGGAGTGGCCACCAAGTTTCATGTTCCCTGGTGTTTCAGTAACCCGGGAATCACTGACCAAAATTGATGACTGTAAAAGAAAAAAATTAATTTCTTTTTTATATTTTAAATTACTTGTTGTCCTGATTCTTCCTGTGGATCTTAGTGGGCACTGAGGAAGCAATAATTTCATCGCTAGTTTTTAATGATTACCATTTCAATTGTTTCATATCAAAATTCACTACTTAGTTATGTGTTTTATGTAGTTTGTCGAGGACTGGTTCAGACACGTCACATCCATAACGTGAAACCGTCACATCCATAACGCCAGTTTTTCCTACATAATGCATTACAAAAATGACGCATAGTTTCAAAAACATACTTTTTGTGTTCATTCAAGTCTCCTTCATGGTACATATATCATAGTTTCGGTTTGTAGAAAACCTGTAATCTCTCACAAAAGTGTGTCCATTTCATGTCACATCCATAACGCTGATAAAATGCCTTGTATTCTTAGGATGAAATTGATTATATGAAATTTGAGGATTTCTCAGTATTCAGTGGACAGAGGTTACATTAAAAGTTATGCAAATTAATTCACTGATACTCATTTTGCCCCCACTCTAAGGCATTTTGTTTACCAATATGAGTCCAATTGTCACATCCATAACGCTGGAACTGCCCCTTTTCTTATCAATGTCTGCTGTGCTGCTGGTGGTGTTTGTGCATGGTAAGTGTGCAGACTGTTAGCTAGTTAGCTAGTTAACGTTTTGTGGAAGATAGAGATTTATACAGTAACAAAAGGGGGAAACAAAGCCAGAGAAAGGGGGAGTGAAATTTTGAAGCCACTAAATCAAAGGGATCCCTAAGCACAAGGTTTGATGGAATGTCATGAACTCCCATCTTGCTTTGGGGTTGATTTATAGGGTCGCCTGTGGGTCATGGCCATGAGTTGTTGCAATCTGGCAGACTCCATAGGGACGTCAGCGTCACACAGGAGGATAAATCCAGGACAGTCCACTCCACTCCCCACACCGTGTGTGTCTGTGTGTGTGTGTGAGAGAGAGAGAGAGAGAGAGAGAAAAGCAAAGAGGTACAGGTGGTGTGACTGGGATTAAGAGCATGATGTGTGGATATATACTGTAGGTGGAGACAAGGCAAAGACAGAGAATACACACACACATACAAACACACACACACATACAAACACACACACACACAAACCCCCGACACACACACACACACACAGACACACACGGACACACACACAGACAGACACACACACACGGGCACACACACACACACACGGACACACAAACACACATACATATGGAAACACAAGAACAGAAACAAGAGACACTGCCGTAATTTTGTAATCGCTACAGTACCTGCATTCCATGCTTTATGTTTTGTTTTGGTAATGTCCAATAATCTGTCTCCAGCGAAGCTCCCTGCCTTAAACTGAATTAAATCAAACTGAAATCAAGGTAATGATATTAAACAGGGGGTACCTCTGTGACAGAGAGAGAGAGGGTCAGAGAGAGAATGGATGAGATGGGAAAAGGGTAATGCCAAATGGAAAAAGAGGAAGAGAGAGAAAGAGAGGGGATCTTTAATCTCTTTATGACTCTCTCTGTTACATCAATCTTAGCACACAGCATTCCTAATAGACCCACCCACTGACACATACACTAACGTGCTGCAGGCACACACACACACACACACACACACATGTAAAGACATGGACTGGTGCTATGTTTGTAGTATTGTAGTAGGTAAGACCTTTTCTTTAGATTAACTTTTGTTTTGAGAAAGGAACATTAATCATCTATTTTATCATCTAGGGAGAGCCATTCAAAGATTAATCATTCTCATTATTATGACCGCCACACAGCGAAGGTTTAGTCAGAATTTTATTTATTTATTTATTTTTTTTCGCATGCCCAAATTTCCGTCAATGCGTCCCGGGACACTGAAAGACCGGGCTACACGAAACTTGGTGGGCATGTAACCCCACATGGATAGCATGGAACCATCGTTTTTCGTTTTGATCTGTAGCCCCCCCGCTGGACTGGACCCCCCGAAAGGAGGGTAGGGCAGACACAGTTTTCTGTGAATATCTCAAAAACCGTAGGGTTTAGGAGGACCATTTTTTTTTGTATGTTGATCTCAAGGGGCCATATCAACCCATTCCATAACCACTCATTTCATGTATAGCGCCACCTAGTTAAACACAAAAAAGTAAAAATGAGGTGTTGTAATTGAAGGTATCTTTGACCTAACATAGTCAAAACTGCACGAAATTGGAAGTGTAGGATCATTATGACACCCTCTGTATGCACGCCAAATTTTGTGGAATTCTGTTCATGGGGGGCCACACAATAAATTAATTTATGTTACTATACACCAACTGGCCTGTAGGTGGCCGGAGACAGTTTTCTGTGAATATCTCGAGAACCGTAGGGCCTAGGAGGTCCACCTTTTTTATGTATGTTGGTCTTAAGGGGGCATGTCAACCCATCCCATTACCACTTATTTCATGTATAGCGCCACCTAGTTAAAAATTAAAAAGCTTTTCATCACAATATCTCTGGCTGACAAGGTCAAAACTGCACGAAATTAAAAGTGTAGGATCATTATGACACCCTCCGAATGCATGACAAGTTTTGTCTACTTTCATTCATGGGGGGCCTTACAATAAAATCATTTATGTGTACATTTAGTGACGTACACCAACAAGGATTCCCGGGACACTGAAAGACCGGGGTACACAAAACTTGGTGGGCATGTACCCCCACATGAATAGCATGGAACCGTCATTTTTCGTTTTGATCTGTAGCCCCCCCGCTGGACTGGACCCCCCAAAAGGAGGGTAGGGCAGACACAGTTCTCTGTGAATATCTTGAGAACTGTAGGGCCTAGGATGACCATTTTTTTCCGTATGTTTGCCTCCAGGGGTCATGTTAACCCATTTCATGTGCACACATGTGCACAAACAGATACACACACACACACATACATTCACAGTAATCATACGTATGACACATACTCACACAGTAGACATATGTACGCTTGCATGCACAGGCACATACGCAGGCACACACACAAGCACGCACACACACACACACACACACCCACACACACACACACTCACACACACACACACCCACACACATAACATAAACATAACACAAACAATCAAGAATTTCTCAGAATTATGAACAGGCAAGATGGAGGTGGGGTTGTATAAAATTAATTTTACATGTGAAATCTATGAACTAATCATGTTTTGGTACTTGTTGTCTAGCAGATACCAGTGAGAATTGAGCGTGGATAATGCAATTTAGTGAGACAGTTAGAATCGCTCTGCGGTACATCTAGTTCTATTCTATTATAATTATTTAAGCTTTCTTGATTGAATTTGTAAATTGCGCTATAAAAATAGTGTGCAATGTGGCTGTAATGTGAAAACCCATTTCATGAGCATGTTAGCTGTGAATGACCTTTTGACCTTGTGAGCTTGGTTTGGACCTAGCAACTTTCTAGCAATGTTTCCCGAAATCAAAATGCAAAAGAGCTGCTATGTTACAGGAATTCAGAGAGATTTTGTTCTTTGTTCTACAGATTGCTCAGTGCATTCCCTGTATATCTGAGTTATACAGTACTTTTACGGAACCCTGGAGGGGTCATTTTTTATATATATTTTATAAAGTTGTATATCCAGAAAACGTGCCCTCAATTTAGTAAATCGTGAGCACATTTTACTAATTTGTGAGCACGATTTACTAAATAGTGTGCACATTTTACTAAGTAGTGTGCTCATTTGACTAAATTGTGCTCTCATTTTAATTTTTGTAAAATGAGCGCACGATTTAGTCAAATGTGTCCAGGATTTACTAAATTTAGCGCACAACATATTAAAATGAGACCACAATTTAGTATCACGAGAGACTAAGTAGTAAAGCGAGCACACAATATACTACATTGTGCACACAATCTAGTAAAATGAGACGACAATTCAGTAAAACGAGCACACAATTTAGTAAAATGAGCGCACATTCTCAAAATATCTTGCAATGACACCTCCTGGGCTCCGTATACTTTGTTGCAAAAAATGCATATTTAGTTTCTTTATTATTGCGCTTTTCAGACAGAGGGGGACCCTGAGAGCAAATCCTGTTAAGGGTGCCTTTAAATGACAGACTTTGCTTTGGTTTAGTAGTGGCAATATAATTAAACTCACCCATCCACACACACACACACACACACAGTTTTTTCTCTCTCTTTCTCTGCAGTGACTGATCAAATTGATATTTCTTTATTCTCTTATTTTTGTCAAGTATCTCTCTGATTGGTGAAGGTGTCCTGTTGAAAGCTAGCGGTATGTTGATGACATGTATGGGACTGACATGTATTGTGTAAAGTGAGAGAGACAATGTGGAATGAGGATCAGGCGCATGCAGCTATGTGATGTGGTCCACTGCTTTCCAAGTATCAGCTGTGAATCTGACTCTCTCTCTCTCTGTCTCACTCTATGTCCTTCATTCTTTTTCACTTTCTCCTTCTCTGTCTTTCTCTGTGTCACTTGTCAGGCCTTTTTAATCTCAGAGTGATAAATGACAATCTTTATGTGAAGTGTGTGTTGGGCACTCAGCCAACAGTGCGGAGAGGAACAGTACCAAAATGCCACTCTCTGTCTCTCACACACACACACACACACACACACACACACACACATTGATGAGATTGCTTTAGAATAAACATAAAACTAATCACATTTCTGATATAGTCTAATTGTTCCAGCAATTCACCATTCATGCCTGCTCGCTGTTTTCATAATAACGGCACCAGCCATAAACGATCACACAAACTGCCCCTTAAATTCACGCTGTTGTTCCCCTGGCAGTCTGTGTGCCACTGCGCCAAGTATCTCTCCTCACCTTCCGCACGATTTCTCGGAATTGAGCCCACTTGATATATGTTTTTCTGTCTCCCCCCTCTCTTTTCCCTCTCACGTGGCATACAAGCCTTAGGCTCTTGTCTCCCTGAACTGCATGACTGTGTGCCTCGTTCAAAATGGACTTCCTGTCTTGCTAGCTCACCCTATTAAAAATGTATCCATGCGTTGGCAGAGGGATGCATTTCATTAAAATACCTTTTCATCAAGACCATCTTTCTGCTTGCCAGCAGAGGAAAGAAGGGGAAGGGGTGGTGGGAAGGTGGAGGTGTGTGGTGAGGTGGAGGTGGAGGTGTCGGATGGAGAGAGGAGGAAGAATTACACGTCTCCAGCTCCAGGGTTTAAACCAGCGCAGATAAATCAGAGGGGCCTTCCCCCGGCAGGAAGCAGAGCACTAACACGCCACCGGGCTGGAGATTGGTGAAGAGGTGGCCAAGAGATCACACACACACACACACATACGGACCTGGGATGAACCAATGAAGGAGGGTTGAGCTTTGTCCACTCAGGGTCTTGTTACTGTGAAGTGCTGTGTGTGTGTGTGTGTGTGTGTATGAGTGTTAGTGTGTGTGTTTGTGTGAGTGTGTGTGCCCAATCCTATAGTTAATCAGGCCACATGCACAGTAGAGCTGACGGGGGGGGATTGTTAGGTACACGTCTAAAGCCAAGGTCATGCAAAGGACATTATGTTTTATTCGCCTCATCTGCGCCAATGCAGAATCGTGGGACAGAAACAGTGTCTGTGTACTTGGATTCTTTTGATCAATAAAATATAATGGAGGCATGCACGTACACACACACACACACACACACACACACCGACATGTACCTGCATACTCAAAGCCCTCACCTCACCTAACCTCAGGGTCTTTCCCTCGCCACAGTGCCCACTAGGCATGCTCAGTGAACATTTCCCATTTCCCACTGCACTAACATTGCCTTTTAAAGAACACATCAGTCCATTCAACAGACATCCACCAGAACATTGCAATAACCCAACAGGGTCGCGAGAGGCTATGATTATGTAAGCGTATGCAAATAGTGCATCAGCAAGCAATTCAATTCCATTTCACTTATATATTCCTGTCTAATAGCAATAATCTTTTTAGCGTGAAACAAGCAGTCTACTTTGTACTGATGTCATATTCTCTTAGAGGCTTTGTGCAATGTGTGTACATGTTTTATACCTAGAAGTATCAGGTCAAACCAGGTGTTGATTTTCCTCCTTTTTTTGTCTCCCTCTCTCTCTCTTAATAATCGCCCACAGATGAACTCAGAAAGCCCACTGTCTGTACCTGTGTTATGCCATTCACAGCGGTAAGGAGTGCTGGGCTCCCTAATGAGGTGCCATTGTGTGTGATTTTGTGTAATTTCCTAATAAAAGTTTGACCCGGCCACTATTCACCGAAACGATCCGGGCTTTTTTCAAGTAGAGGGCAGTGAAAGCTCTGCAAAGCAGGCAGATGAGATCATCCCTGCTCTGCTCTTCTCAGTCGAACACACACAGCTGTAAAGCTGTGGCACTGCTCCAGCAGTGAGACCCTGCTTGGCACGGCCGTGTAAAACATTGCGAGTCGTGATAAACCAGGCATGTCGGTCTTAAATAAAGACTGGCGATGAAAAAGGAAACCTGTGTCGGTGGTTATTATGCAAAACTAATTGGCTTCGTTAGAGAAAAAAAATGAAAAAATGAAACCCTGCCTCTGCTAAAGGAGTCGAAAGTGTGTGTATCTGTTTGTGGGGAAAGCCCTGATCTGCAGGATCAGATGCAGAACAATCAGTTGGAGCTTGGCACAACATCAGTCACTTCTCTGTCACTGGGTTTGGGGCCAAACATGTTGCGGCGGTGTCCGGCAGGACACTCCGTCTGGCCCATCGGCAGCCCTGCGGCTCTTTTCAGGGCATGTGACCCAATAAACACTGACCTGGTCATTCATCTGATACTGCATTGAAATGCATTTTTTAAATTAAGCTTAAAGTTGAGCTGAAAAATAACTTTCCTGTGCCGGCTCTATAAATATTGATAAGGCATTTTGTTGTTGATCTAAACATTCAGACATTCAGAACATTCAGACGTATTATTTCATGTGCACACCAAAATTGTGCACTGCTGACCAAGTCTATGTTGTGTTAGTTTACAACATTTTGTAATGCTTATGTAATATAATGTGTTATTATACGGCTCTTCACAATGCTAGTAGAACGCTCCATTGACTTGAATGGGATTTCCCAACGTTCTACGGTAAAATAAATTCATGTAATTACCGCTGCAAACATATAATTACCGCTGTCAATGACAACGGGTTTTGTGCTGCTGATCATATCACTCCGCAAGTATTCCGGTCACTTCTTGCATTGGAACTTCATTCAAAAGTGAAAGCAGACGGTTGATCAGCTGTGAATAATGCTACTAAAGAATGTTTGATTCAAGTTCAGCGAGTGTTGCGTACTATTTGTTTCTCAGCAAAAGCGACGTCGAAACGGTAACAAATAAGTGTAAAGAGACATATCGTGGAGTTTATTTTTTCGTTTTGGCAAGTAGCCGTATAATAAGCGGGATAATGTATAGAATGCCGGTCATTATGGGAAAATAAGTCCCTTCAGGGCGAAACAAAACCCCTCCACTGGCGCGTCGGGCTCCGGTTCGCCCTGTTCCCGACTTATTTTCCCAATAATGACCGGGTGAAGAATCCGGAGGGGTCTTGTTCCGCCCTGAAGGGACCTTGAGCATGAGCACATGAGCACAAAACCCATTTTCCTTGACAGCGGTCTGCTATACTTAGCAACGGTCTGTTATCGAGAAATAGCAGACCACCGAGCGTTGGGAAGGCTCATTCAAGTGAATGGAGCATTCTTTAGCATTATGAAGAGCCGTGTAATAATCATTGTTGACATTCAACTCTTCATCAACAGTCTTGAAACTGTTATAGCCAAACAAATTTAATCTAACTTCCCTCACTGTGCTATTAGCCATTCATCTTTCATTCATATGTCACCAGTGTAGCTGTTACTCAATACTAACTAGCTAAAAGTTGTGTCTGTGCAACTCTGAAGTACGATAGTGTCTGTGTGTGTGTATGGTACTACGTGTGTGTAGTAGGGGGATTGTGCAGGTAATATTCAGTAAGGAATAGACCTCCGCAAGTCCCACTGAGAGAGCACGGAGGCCTCCACTGACCCGAACCCTACAGTCCTGCACTTAATCAACTCCGCTGGCAGGGATTTCATGACAAACTGACTGTGCAAAATCATTTCTTATTGGATAGAGCTGCCCTTCATGGAGTCCGTGTTCCCTTCCGCCAGTGTGCAGCGCAAACATTCATGGAGGGGGAGCAGTGGGAAGTGACCTTTCAGAAGTTGAGAGTTTAGACCAGGACCAAGTGAAAAGAACAAGCTTGAAGTAGTGCCTACTGGTAGAAGAACAAGAAGAAGAAGAAGAAGAAGAGGAACAACAACACCAAGAGGAAGAGAAAGAAGAATGATGATGATGACGATGTGATGATGATGATGGTGATGATGTTGATAATGATGATGATGATGTGAAGATATGATGATGATGATGATGATGATGATGATAATGATGTGATGATGATGATGATGGTGATGATAATGAGGATGAGGATGGTGATGATGATGATGATGATGATGTTGATGATGATAGTGATGATAATGAGGATGATGATAATAATGATGTGATGATGATGGTCAGGGGCGCCTTAATACCACCCGAGGCCCCTGGGCTATATGTTTTTTAAGCCCCCCCCCCCCCCCCCCCCAACCGCAAATATTAATTATGATTAAATGATACCCGGCCCGCGATCTGACCCGACACATAGCGTGCGCTTTTGGTTAATAATATGCAGTGTAGCCTATTATTCAGCCTATGTAAAACCTTTACATAAACAGGAACAGAATGCCCTCGAATCACGTCAGCCTACCCATGACATCGCTTATCAAAAAGGCTAGCCTACTGCACGAAAACAAGCGTTGAACTTTTACAACACATGTTGTAGGCTAAGTTAAGATGGGTAGGCTACACATTAAAAGCTTTTCAAAAGTGCGTGTTTGTCGTGTCGGGGGGTTCCCCAGGAGTTTTTTTTTAAATGCTGTCTACTTAACACACCAGTTTAACGCAGTTTGGGAGGGACAGAAATACTTTTAGCCTATAACAAGCTGGCTCATGTGACGTGAACATGGCTACCTTATGCATTATCACTACACTACATGGAGACATATCTCACGTTAACAAGGGAGACAACATAACATAGACTATTATATGTGCGAATGGGTTAGCACAAACTTAGCTGTTGGTGAACGGAGATGCAGATCTAATTCATGTCTTTGCGCCACAGCCCATGTTCAAAGTTCACTCCAATTAGACAAGTGAAATACATGTTTTTAAAGCCGTTTCATTCCAGGCTATTTGCTACGATATTTACCTGCTATGCCTTCAGTTTTCATGGACAGTTACAGGAATCCACGTCATTCGTTTATCGTTGCTTCAATCCTACCCACGTTATCTCCAGAGTTTGTATGATAAGTTTGTCAGTCAGTTTCAGCCTCTCCTCTAGCTCCTCTACACCCGTTGGAATTTATTACGTTTTGTTACATTTTGTTACACTTTAGAATTGGAGAAGACAAAGGGGGCCTCTGCATGGATGTAAGAGCAGTACGATGTGCTCAATTATTTAGGCTAGCTCCAGAGTATAATGATGCCGCGAATACGGACACGCCGTTTCCCCACTAACACAAAACGTTAAGGGAACGTTCGGGAACGTTAGTGTATGGTTCCCTAAAGGGTAGTTCGAACCAAACCAAAAACTAACGGTTAGGGAACGTTACCTAAGGGTTTCTTAACGTTCCTAAACGTTAAGGGAACCAACCAACCAAAACGTTTTCCTGTGGTTGCACAGTACCTTCACACAACGTTCCCGTTTAGTTGTTATTGGTTGTTTTTGGTTGTTCTGAGTGCACCCCCACGCCAGTAGGGGGAAGACGCCTGGTCTGCATTCAGAACCGATTGCAGTTTCACGTTGGATTAAACAAACAATAATACTTCGGTAAATAAAATATAAAATATTTTTATAATAGTTTTCTGCTATCACTAGAATACATTCAGAACATGTTTCATTTGTTCCTGTAGCCTACCATTACCATTTTACATTCACACATTTTACATTATTTGCATTAGAGGCTTCTGATTAGGTGGCAATGACGTCAATGGTAATGCGTCTCTATTCATTCCAATTCCATGCCGTGTTAAATGTGTTGGCATTGTGTGATTGATTGCGCCTCTATCAGCTTTAGAAACTGGAGACAATAACAGCTATAGTCGATACTAACACAAGCTCCATTTCAGTTTTTGAAGTAAGATACAAAATGTTTGCAGTCACTTGATTTAGATCCACTCAAATGATTGGTCTTATAAAATCTAAGTAAGGTAAACATCATATCAAGATAATATTTATTTTAGGCTAATATCAATTTTACTAAATAAAAAATATATACTTTTGTGCTTTTTTTTACGTATTAGGTGAACTTTAAACAAAAATCTATCAATAGAACACTTTTCACAACTAAGAAAATTCACTTCTTTCATTTCACAATTCACTTCAGTTCAATCAGACAGGCTCTCCCTTACACGTAGGCCTACCCCCACGCCAGTAGGGGGAAGACAGCGCCTCTGCTTTCAGGTGATCGATTGAAGTCTTGTCCTGACTTCCGAAAAACGGGCTCTGTTTGAATTCCGTGATTCTTGAACGCCGCTGGAAGAAGTCTTGGAATGGATTACACTCGTCTTGAATTCGATTTCACGAAAGTAAGTGAAATATGTTACAGTTTCATGATGTAGGCCTAGTGGTTGTAATGCAAGAGTTTGAGGTTTAACCTTAAGTCCTTTCACTTGTAGGGCTTTGTTATATTCCGATTCTGCCAAGTTTGTAATTTACCAGAGCACATTGCTCGTTCGTCTTTGTTTGAACTGTTCTCAACGTGTTATGTTTTGCAGCATTGTATGTTTTGTGTCATCGTGTTAACCTGCTCACGTTGATGTTACAAATAATAGCACTAGGCTACCGTTTCTTTTAATTAGTTTTAGTGTACAGTCAGTCCTTTTAGGCAAGTCACTCGGCAGCAGTGGTGTAGGCTAGTGGATATAGGCCTACTCTATGTAGCTGGATCTAGGCTACTGTGATGTAGGCTAGTTAGCTGTAGTGGGTAGGCTATACTGTGATCAACCCCAAATGTATCCTAGTCTATTTTAAGTGGGTATACTGAGATGGTGATGCTTTTTAAGTTGGTATAACCTACTGAACAGTCCTGCATATGTAGGCTACACTAGAGCCATAGAGATGGCTATAGATAATGTCAGAGAATGTCTAATAATCCTTAGAAGGGCTCTGATAATGTATAGGCTACAGTACACTGTCGGCGGCCATTTTGTAACACAGTTGATCGGATAGACGATTCAAGTGAATAGACCTCTGAATTTTGCCTTCAAAAAGCTGAGATCCGGTAGCCTATCTTGCAATTTTTGCTATGGGAAAATAACATGGGGAGAGAATTATTGCACTCTCCCGGGGACGAAGAAGTCTGAAATGCAGACATTTTGCTCAACACACGTTTGTCCTCTGCCTTCGAGTGGTAGGCTAACTGTGATCTTCAACAGGCCTACGTTAAGACAGCAACTTAGATTTTTGCTACCCCAGACCTAACTTGCAATGTAACTTGTCATAGGTAGTTAGGTTAAATTAACACCCTGATCTCCTTATAGGCAAAGATGGCAGTTTTGGTTCCTTTTTGTAGGCAAACTTCAGAGGTCTGTTGGGAAGCATACAGGAAGGGGCGGAATGTGTGTAGTAGGCTATACACAGCTGCCATACTGGCTTTACAAACTAAGCCCATGCATTTCTATGGATGCTGTGTCTCCCCATTAGAAATTCTCTGGGCTACAATACAAAAATCAAGTCAAAAGCTGGGCCAAATATCCAGTCAAGAAAATCTGGTTGTGTACAGATGACTGATTGCTGCAATACTATCAATAATAGTTTTCTCTATATGGAAATACTGCTTTGCTCTACTACTGGCTCACAAAAACGTTGTTCTCTTAACGTAGATTCATACACCAAAGCTATGGAAAAATGTCAGCGGCTGATGGACACTTCTAGCATTGAGGCGGAAGAAGATGCGAGCGTCCACAAAAGGCAGTGCATGGTCACGTGATGGTAAGACCTCTTAAATACAGACTACATTATTTGCACAATTCAAATATTCTTTTTGCAATCAGTGCAGATTGTATGGTCTTTTATTTCAGATGAATCCGTTCCGCAAGCAAGAAAGCATTCCAGGATGGTGCGTGTGCCTGGAAGCCCTGTCTGTAAGTTAACATTTATACATGTATTATTTAAGAAAACCAGTTGAGTCATATTTCCTACCATGGAACTACTGACATTCATGTTTATTAACCTAGTGCATATCATGTTACTGTTCTGATGTATTTGTCTCTTCCTGCCTTTTATTAGGTCAGCAGATGTCACTGCCTCCACCACCTGCATGTGAGTTTTTCTTTTTAGCGATTGTTTAATGTAACAGCATAGGTTTATCTTTTGCAAATGTCATGTGCAAGAAACCTACCATAAATTAACTGACCAATATTCATATTTACTTTCTTTTTAGATGAGTCAACACCACACAGGCAACCAGCTCATTGCCCAGAGCTGGATGGGTCTATTATAACGCCTGCCACTTCATCTTGGGACCCAGTTGAAGGTACAGTGTCTTTGAATTTTCCATTTCCAAGTAAATACAATTTCATGACAAGGAACTTGAGAGTAAGTAACTTTTTTTGTTGTTGTAAACAGCACAAGTGACTCATCACACAGAGGGAGGTGGCTTGGCCATGGAGACGGAAATAAGAGGTAAGAAGACTCACTTAATTTGTTCACATATGCAGGTATATAATGTATTTAACAACTAAAACTAACACCATCCATTTTCCATAGCAATAAGGACAACCATTACCGCATGGCACAGCGAATGGACGCATTTGAGGAGAAGATGGATGAGCTGCTCATGCTCTTAAGGAGCTCCCAGTCACCTCCCTCTGCTCCAGTCGATGACATATTGCTGTCGTCCTGCTCGACAGTCACTGAGCTGCAGGAGAGGAGGAACAAAATGCCCTCCATCCAGGACTTGGGTGCCAGTTGAAGGTACAGCGGCTTTGAATTTTCCATTTCCAATTAAATGCAATTTCATGACAAGGGATTTGAGTGTAACTTAACTTTTTTGGTTGTAAATAGCAGAACACGTCGCACAGAGGGAGGTGACTCCTCGCACAGAGGGAGGTGACTCAGCCATCGAGATGGAAATGAGAGGTAAGAAGACTCGCTTAATTTGTTTACATATGTAATTTTATAATGTATAACAACTAACACTATCAACTTTTCCATAGCTGTGAGGACATCCATGGTCCGCATGGCACAGCGAATCGACTTGATTGAGGGCAAGATCGAGGAGGTGCTCAGCCTCTTAAGGGGCTCACAGTCACTTCCCTCTGCTCCGGTTGAAGACCTTTTGCTGTCCCCCTGCTCGACAGTCACCGAGCTGCAAGACTTGGACCAGAGTCTTGGTAACCAGGAGAGGAGGAACAAAATGGTAATTAAATGGCCATAGTCCTGCCCTTAAGATAAACACTATGTAATTGCATAAATTCAAATCATTATAACTGAACTGACTTACAATATGAGATTGTATAAGCTCTCCACTTTCTATATGTTGTTCTATATAATTTGTATTTCTATGTTTTACAGCTACTTTTCTTGGCGTCCCTTGGAGGGTTGACTCCAGGTGCTGCCATCCGTCGTATGCTACGGTGGGTGGCAACCAACAACGTTCTAAAGGAGTACAGCCTGCGGGGCAGGAAGGCCAAGAAATCCTTTCAGGACCTAACCCTCTGCAGGGTTTTAACAGGCAGGTGTTATTTTATTGTTCACATCAGTATTATGCTTAACTTGGCTGATAAGAAGTTTTAATTGGGGGCCAAGCAGCGAAGCTGCGAAGGCACCCATTGTGTTTCTATGATTTCTTATTATTATTATTATTATTATTTAACATCTTTCCTCTGCCATTGGAGTCTATGGCAGCCTATAGAACCGTCTGGTGAAAAGTTGTGAAATTTGGCACACTGATTGGGAACAGGCCAATGATTAATTTCACCAAGATTCATGCCGGCACCTTGAGCGCTCTAGCGCCACCAACAGGCCAAAGTTGGACGCGCGTTCACACACGTAACTTTTGACCCATAGGCCCAATTGTCAAAAATGAGGTATCGTTGGAATCCTTGGACCAAGCCGAGTTCAACGCACCATATGACATCATTTTCCGCCATGATGGATTTTCCGCCATTTTGGATTTTAGTGAAAGTGAAACTAATTCTTCACAGGTCACAAATTTTGTCCGATCGTCACCAAACTTGACACACATGATCTTCAGCCCAAGCCTCACAAAAGATACTCCTTTTCGTCTTCGGAACTCAAACCGTTCACCCGTAACAGCCAATCGAAATATGCGGCGAAGCCGCCAAACAGGAAGTGAGCTCACATCTCAGCAACCCTTGCATGTATCAAAGCCAAACTTGGTGCATGGACTCAGGACCCAATCATGGGGACGTCGAAGAAATCTGGTGACCTTTGACCTCTAGGGGGCGCTGTAATTAAGAAACATGTCATTTGGCCTGTAGCTGCAGTTGTGCTTAGAATTAAAATGCACTAGTGGTGTCTGGTAATACTGTTGGAGGTCCTTAGGCCGACCCAAGCCAACTTGTGATGTCATCATAATTGATTCGGCCGCCATATTGGATTTAATCAAAAACACGTACAAATTTTCGCAGGCCACAAATTTCAACGGATCCTCACCAAAATTGGCAGAGACCATCTTCAGACCATGCCTTATCAGTGCATCGCTTTTCGGAACGATTGACAGTAGCATTCGGCTGTAACAGCCAATCGAAACTTGCGGCGAAGCCGCCAAACAGGAAGTGAGCTCATATCTCAGCAACCCTACCATGTATCATAACCAAACTTACTACATAGGTTCAGGACCCCATTAGGAGGATGCTCAAAAAATGTGTTGACCTTTGACCTGTAGGGGGTGCTGCAATTAGCAATATTGCATTTTGATCTGTAGTTGCGATGTGTTTTATCGATCTTTTATTTTTGGATGTGAAACTGATGACAACATGTTCCATCCAGTTCATTCTAATGCGTGTGTGGTAGGGCGGGGCGGGACGGGGTGGGACGGGCAGGGGTGATTAGGTGGGGGGGCTGGCTGGCGGAGGCTGTGGCAATACTCAGCCCTGTTTCAACCCTACAAAGTCAGTTATGTTTGATGTGACACTTGTTGAAAGTGTTGATCACGATGTCTGCTGAGTTCTATCTTGTCGCCGTGGCTACTCCGGCCTATTCTGCTTGGCCCCCTCATTGCTGCTTGCAGCTATATTTTGACTTAACTTTTCTCATTTGTTGATTTCTACTATAGCTGCGGCCCAGAAAAACTTCCCTGCGCTAAATGCTGCAGAGGCGGAGGACCTGATTGGGCTAGCACTGAAGTTTGCCCCACACAGACGGTAAATTGAAATTTGTTCATAACAATCAAAGGAATGGGAAAACTACTTTTTTTGTGATCAGAAAAAAAAGGGTTGTTAGTAAGGCACTTTGTCTTGTTTTTTTCAACATGTTCATTCTTAGTATGACATCAAACTTTTTTTTTTCTTTTTAGGCAAGCTGAGGACTGATCTTGTTGAGACTCGACTCGGACTTGAAGGACTGGAGCTCTATTTTTTTTTAATTATTTTTAAAGCTTTTGTATTTTTTTGTTGTTGTATTAAACCTTTTGTATTTTTCTTTAATTAAAGCTATAGTATTGTCTATCAAAGCTATAGTATTTTTTTGTATTACAGCAATTGTATTTTTTACACACAAAAACAACCACACACAGGAGCAGCTTCTTTCGCACTGTTATCACTCTGTGGATAAGTGGAGTCATCCCCACTTTGACCACACCTGCACATTACTTACTTTATCATTCCAATATACGTCTTGCACTCTACATTTGCACTATTACTTTGCACTCAACAGCCCACTCCATGTGTACTTGTATTGGTATTATGTCTTTGTATATTGTGTTGGTATCTGCCACAATGTATATTGTTGTCTATTGTACAGTGTATATATATATATATATACAGTGAGGCCTTTTATATTGTTTTTTTTGTCTTTTGATAATTTTATATTAAAGTTATAAGTTCCATCGATTTTGCCTGTTCATTCTTTCCTGCTAATATATAATAATGCATTCCTGCTCGTGCTGTTTAAAGTAATTGGTATGCAAAGGTTGCAATGTTAGGGGAGGGTTCCCTAAAGGTTGCAATATTTAGGGAAGGGAACGTTCCCTAAATGTTAGGGAACGTTATGGGAACAGTTAGGGAACGTTAGGGGAAGGTTTTTTAAAGTTTGCAACGGTTGGGGAACGTTAGGGGAAGGTTCTCTAAAGTTTGCAACCTTTAGATAACGTTAGGGGAACGTTCAGGGAACGTTTTATATAACCAAGAACTAACGTTTCCGGAACGTTCAGCAAACTTTCCATGGGAACCAAAACTTGCTCAAAAACTAACCTTAGGGTAACGTTTGGGAACCAAAAACTAACGTTTCCGAAACCAAAAACTATGGTTCCCAGAACGTTTTGGAAACCATAAATTGTTAGCTGGGTTATTATTATTGATTATCATTATTATTATTTGGAGGCCCCTCATTGGTCGAGGCCCCTGGGCTGAAGCCCAGGTAAGCCCCTGCATTAAGGCGCCAGTGATGATGGTGATGATAATGAGGATGATGGTTATTATGGTGATGATAAAAAATGAGGTAGGAGACAGATGATGGAAGATGAGTGAGATTAACGTAAATATCGGCTACTTAAAGAGGTCTACCCATGTATATATCTATGGGTCTATGGAAGAATATTAGACTCAAAAGTTTTGTACGTGTGTATTACGTTTTGAAACTGTAGACATTATTTGTAACTGTAAAAATGATCTGTACAAGTAATTGTCAATATCACAAATATGCCCTACACTTACAAATCTATTCTACGGGTACGGATCGGTTTTACAGCTACAAATCATATTACAGTTAAAAATATTTTACCATTACAAATATATTCTACAATTACAAATCAATATTCTACGTACAAAAAGTTGTCCTACAGTTACAAATCTTTTCTGCAGGTGCACAGACTTTTGCACCACCTTAGGGATAAGAAGTGTCTCATATGTATTGTGTGTGTGTATCAGGATTTGTAACTGTAAAAATGATTTGTGATTTAAATACATGATTTGTGACAAAAAATAACACAAACGATTTTAAGTATTACTCATATGTCCTTCACTTACAAATATATTCCACAGGCAGTGTTGTGTGTAACGCATTACAAAGTAACGAGTTACAGTAACGTAACTACTTTTTCAAGTAAAAAGTAGTGTAACGCGCTACTCCTGAAAATTTGGTAATGTAACATAGTTCCTTTTTCATATCAGCGCAACGTTACTTTTCCCAGGGACAGGGACTGCTTTCTCAGCTGCGCGCTTGTGCAATAGGCACGAGCTCCACACGGCAGCCTACGTGACAGAGGCTGGTGGCATGAAGTGCAATCATAGGTCCACACGGTACGTGACAGAGGCTGGTGGCAATAGTAGAACTTTATGTAGGCCTACACATTTAGGAACAGATATTGGGTTCTGCCCAATATCTGTCGAGCAACATAAAAGTAACGTAAAAGTAACAAGTAACGTAAAAAGTTACTTTCCATAGAGGGTAACTAAGTAAAGTAACAGGTTACTTTTTTGAGAAGTAACGAGCAAACACTACTTTTTAAAAGTAACTTCTCCAACACTGTCCACAGGTACTAAACCTTCCACAGTTGTTGTCTTTCAATTATGAAACTATTCTGCCATTACAAATCTCTGCCGCTCGCACAAGTATTTTTTGCAAGTATACGAATACTTTTGAGACTGTTCTGGCACTTCCTGTTGAGTAGCCAATGGCGATGCTCAGGTTAGGCTAGCCAATCAGGAAGTTCACTAACCAATCACAGAGCCAGGAGTGTGTACCAACGTGGGTGGGTTGTGTTGGTGGTGTGTTGTGCTTGCGCTGTGCACGTAAACTCCATGATGGTCTAAACTCTAAAGAGAATCTGTGATGCTGTCATGATGACAAACGTCTCTCCATTGATCTGTTAACTTAGCTCGCTCTCGCATCTCAAGCATACAATGACCATACACATCATATTGTGTTGTTTTCTAGGCGAAATTATGTCCATTTTTCTTCCAATAGCTGGCCTCATGCAATGTGGACCTTGGTATAAACTAGCAAAATAACCTAGCTATCAAAACGTAAACGCCATAGGCTAGTGACCTAAGCTTAACATACTAAGACTTCTCTGTCATGACAATCCTCAGTACAATTTAAGTTTTCCGGAGCAAATAGGCCTACTGTATATGGTCTCAATTTTCTCTTGCAACAGCTGGCCACTCGCGGCATAGACTATATACTTACCTTATAATTAGCTAACTATGCTAGTTTTCGACACATACACGACATGGACATACTTTTGCCCTGGAAGAAAGCAGTGACAAGTAGCCTAAGCCTACTATTATAGGTGACAGGTGATTATCTTTTTTGTTAGCCTACATTCACTGTGTGGCTCATGAATCTGCTTAGAATATGGGACAGTTCACAGAAGGAAGTAGTCATTTTCAGATAGATCACAAGACTTAAAGCAAATTCCATGTAAGCTATATCGTTTTGTTAGCGTGTCTCCCGTGTGCACCATTGTGAGCATAACATCCTCGTTCTTCTGACAGTCGATCCTCTTCAACCCACGTGGGGTGGGGTGCGCTACCTCCTGACTCGTATTGGTTAGTGAACTTATATTCCTGATTGGCTAGCCAAACCTGAGCATTGCCATGGCTATTCAACAGGAAGTGCCAGAACAGTCTCAAAAGTATCCGTATACTTGTAGAAAATACTTGTGCAGCGGCAGAGATTCGTAAATGCAGAATAGCTTTGTAATTCAAAGACAAGCAACTGTGGAAGGTTTAGTACCTGTGGAATATTTTTGTAAGTGAAGGACATATTAGTAATACTTAAAATCGTTCGTGTTATTTTTTTGTTAAATCACAAATTAGTTTTACAATTACAAATCTTGATGCACACACACACAATACATATGAGACACTTCTCATCTCTAAGGTGGTGCAAAAGTCTGTGCACTTGCAGAAAAGATTTGTAACTGTAGGACAACTTTGTACGTAGAATATTTATTTGTAATTGTAGAATATAAGTATATATAGTATATATATATACTTTTATATATATGTTTGTTTATATATATGTTTATAATGGTAAAATATTTTTAACTGTAGGATGATTTGTAGCTGTAAAACTGATCCGTACCTGTAGAATAGATTTGTAAGTGTAGGGCATATTTGTAATTTTGACAATGATACACATGCGTACAAAACTTTCGAGTCTAATATTTTTCCATATGGGTCTACCTCAATTGAACCAGATAGAGAAGAAATATCCAATCATCCTGAGAATGATATTACCGTAATTCATGATGATGATGATGATGATGATGGTTAAGAGGAGGACATTGCTATGGAGGGCAGTTTTATACTGACCCATCGATTTGGACTGACCTGTTGTGATACTTCATTTTTATCTTTATTTCTGTCCTCGAAACCAGATAGAAGGCAATCAAATTCTTTCTGAAAACGGACCAGTTTTCAGTGTCAAAGTCAATATCACTTAATTCTGTGGCTATTGGACTCAATATCTGCATCCGTAATGCCCTAGATCTAAGAGTGCTGTAGTATTTGAAGTCTATGCAGAGAAGAAAACTCACCCCTAGCCCTCAGGAGATAGAAACCATTGTATATATACTGTATATGTATAGTAATACTGTATCATTAAAAGTTTCATTTCTTATTCTCTCTTTTTAGTTTTTATTTCTTTTTATTTGTAATCTTTATTTTTTAAACAGATATTGTATCTGTGTTGTTTTGTTATATGTTTGCTTTGGTAACACTGCTTCATTGAGTAATGCCAATAAAGCTCCATTGAAATTGAAAATTAAGAGAGAGAGAGGAGAGAGAGAGAGAGAGAGAGAGAGAGAGACTGTGTATGGTTACCACTTTGGATATCTTTCCCGAGACCATAGACGTGTGATGATTTGTGGCGATGGGTCATACCATACGACTTGGAGAACAAATGATTCCCAACATCTAAGGAAGGAATGCCAATATCTGGTCCCAACAGATGGTAAAAATCTACACGTGAATCAATGAGTCTTTTAATGTCTGTATTGGCTGTGTATCTCAGTTGTCAGTTACCAGCCCATCTATAATTTCGTTGCTGTGCATTTGTGATGGATGATAGCGAGTGTGATGGAGAGAATCAGAGTCACTTTATTACGTGAGATCTGATGTCGATATCTACAGGGTATCTCACGTCAGGTGACCTTCATACCTTACTTTCATGTCAGAGAACAAACAGAAGAGCATTACAGCACTCTAGCAAACAAACTCCCACAGCAAAATAGCACACCGATGGGATTCTACAGAAAAAAAGGTAGAGAGAGAGAGACAAAGAGACCGGGAGACCTTCCTTTGATCCAGTAAGAGACAGCTGTGTGACCTCCTTTGTGTTTTCCAGGCCTGGACTCTCCAGGGTCCGCGGGGGGGGGCGGCTCTCGGAGATCTTTATCCACCCGGCGAGGTGCTGAAAGAGGAGATGCTCATTTGCAAGGGAGATGTTGCCTTTATTAGTTAATGTCTGCTTTCTCTCTGTGGGTGGGGGATGGGGGATAATTGCAGCCGAAGACATGCACCAATTTCCAACCAATTTATTCCTGTCATGGCCCCACACACACACACTCACACACACACACACACACGCACACACACACACAGCATACAGTACATGAGGTAACCCTCATTACTGTCAAGTGAAGATATGTCTAATTATTTGCACTGTACACTTACATTAGTCTGTTGTGATTGGCGTGGAGCAGCTTGACTGAGCTCCCCACGACTGAGATGAGGCACATTACGGTCATTAGCAAGGTGACAAACCAGCACGCAGAGAAAAGCAACTCCTGAGGAGGCCTGTGTATGTCTGAGGGCTCCACTGGGAGAAGCAAAATGATTATCTTTTTGTGTGTACATGTATGCAGGTATGCAGGTATGTATGTGTATGTTTACAGCATGTCTGAATGTATGTGTGCATGTATGGGGAAAGGTAAAACATATTGTTATTTTAAAACCTTACAAGCACAGCAAACAAACAAGCTGGACACCAGAAAAAAATCAAGACTTAATTGCATATTCACATTGTATTGACCATTGATGGATTTGAAAGGTAAGGTGATACGTTTTCAGTTTTAATTCCATATAGAACACATGTTTACTGCAATCATTGATGTGACTTGTTGTGCTTGCAATGATAATTTTCCACAAGAGAGAAACAGAAAGCTTTTACTGTGCCATTAAGTTTATTATGTTCCACATAATGCCATCACGCCAAATGTTATAGATCCCAGGCATCACATACAGAAAGGGAAAAACAATTATGTGGGAAAGAAAGAATTAGCCTGTTATCCATCTTTCTGACACACACACACACACTCAAACACACACACACACACACACACAAACACATACTGTAAAAACAAACACACACACACACATACTGTATAAACACACACTCACACACACACAGTCTGTGGGTGGCTGCAGAAGCCGAGGGGAGGCAGTGGGCTGAGTAGTGTGTCTCTCAGTGTTAAAATATGGTGTTGCTGCATCGCCGTGGTCCCCCTCCCGACAGAAAGGGGAAGATTTTTTGTTTCCACGGTAATATGGATCGACAGATCGTTGGCCAGGGACAACCACCAGCAGTTTAGCATCTCTGAGTAATGCTGCCTAATGATGGCCCAGTTTGAGGAAAACATTAAACCATAAAAACAAACACCCCCCCCCCCCACACACACACACACACACACACACACTCAAATGCCACTTACTTGAATGACAGTTTACATTTGTCAGGTGTTAGATTTGATGGTGATATGTTCTTTTATTCAGAGGGAACCCTTTCTGATGATGTGTAATAGCTGTGATTCGTGTAAGGAAACACTGAATCAGACAGCTCTGGTTTCCATTAGCCTGCAGCTGGAGGGTAAGAGACAGTGTGCCCTGGACCAAGACCTCTCTGCGCTTTATCTAGGAGTCATCAGTTTAGAGCATTTAAAGGGGTCATAGAATGGATGAAGGGAGCATTTTACCTTGTTCTGTGATGTTAACACAAAAGGTATGCAACTTGGGTCTGTCCAAAAAATGCTCAGATGTAATTGCTGAAGCCCAGTTACAACCCTAAAATTAGGCTAGGGAATAAAATGGTCCATTTTGGCAGATTTAGCGCCCCTCATGGTTTTCTGGACATTCAAATGAATAATTAATTACCTTGCAGCCAATAACTTCTCACTTCAACTTCTAGCTTACATTATGCTCCAAAGCCAGTTTAGCCCAGTAGCAATAGCCCCATGGAAATACACATGGAATTGGAGAAGGAATCAGATACTGAGCAAGAACCAGTCTCTCAAAGATTGGAATTAAATGTTCCTGACTGTCAAGTATTGTTCTTTTGTACGTTTTCTCGACTGGCCCTTCAGCCTATACAAAGCATAACCACCAGACATTCACTACCAGTACAACTCTAGTGACAACCCATATAATCCTTAAAGGGGTCATAGAATGCAAAACTGGTTTACCTTGGTAAAGTTGAATAACGGCAGCTCAGTGGGTAAAATGGACATACAGAGAACCTCAAAATCCCATAGAGCTCAACAGTCCCGCCCACAGTCGATTCTGAAAGTATGAATTCAATACAATTTCTCCATTGACAACTGGAGTACAAGCCATATCGTAATCGTAACCAGCCATAATAGACTTAAAACCAGCTATGACGTGACTAAGCAAATGTACATGTTCATATATACGCCAAAAGTTCATGGGGTGGGGTTCATGGGGTTCACCTTGTTTTGAGAAACAATTGTTTTATTCGTGATTGAACGGAAGAGTACTACACTACCCAAAATCCTAACGTGTAAAAGCTGGTAAAACCAGAGCCTTTGATTGGTAGAGATCACCGTATTTTTTGAAAGCAAATGAGCAAATAATACAGTTGTTAGGCATATGCATTTAGGCTACCGAGGAGGTGTTTTTCCTCAGGATAATTATTGTCTTCTTTTAGGATATTTTAATTTCTACAGTTAGTTTTCAGGTTGCCTTTAAATGTAAAATAACTGAAGTTGAAGTGAAAGCAATTCACATTTATTGAGCCCCATTGTGTTGATCTTTCTTGTGTGATGTGATGTGTAGTTTGCCTCATTGTGTAGGCCTATTCATGTTTGCAGCTTCACTTACATTTAACTGTTTAATATAGGCTTTCCCTTGTTGAGAGCAATTGAGTTTTAAATCATATAATAATTAAACTTATGGCTGTCAAAGTTGCTCTGGAGTCAGTGTAGTCCCTTGTAATAGAATTGACTTACTGTATGTAAGTCACTTTGTAAATGTTCTAACTTTCTGAGGTGGGCAGGGGGGCATTTCGGTGCCCAGGAGCCAAGTGGCTCATAATCTGCCCATGATGCCAAGGGTTATAAATACGAATTTGTCTCATTTGTTGCTTTAGGCTATTAAGTGCATGGTTTTATTTGCATAAAATATGTTAAGAAAATGCAGGGAGTTATTTATAATGTGGCCGGGATTGTTTTACTTCCCTATCCCAGAACCCCCACACTTTTAAAAAGCTTCATACGCCCCTGGTTAGGCTGCAAATGTTCGAAATGTGTCAGAAAAGGCCAGAGGCGCACCTTGTCAACAGGCAAACCAAGCAACTGCTTGGAGCCCCGAGCCGCTAGGGGGCCCCCGACCTGGTCTTAGCGCGTTTGCCTGTGGGTCAAACGAGAATTTCGTCCATAGAGATTGAATGATGTATTTTGCGTGCTCCTGTCCTGTTGTACAAACAGTACGTGCATATGTAGGCCCTATGCTATGGCCTTATGAACAGCGGATCTGTGTTCAAAAAAGTTCAAAGAATCCGCACATATTTAGGCAACTGTGGTAAACGTCAATCGAGGGTGCAGTGATGACGGATCAACATCGGATTTTGGCATTTAGCCTACTCAATGAAGTTATAGTAGGCTAATGTTAATTGGCAGAAAGATTGAACATGGTTTGCTACATCTATACGACAGTAAACTTTAACTATCTAGCGGCAGTTACAACTAGTTAAGCAAGGAGATGGTTAACGTTATGTTTGTATTAATATGTTAATCGCGAGCGATGCAGTAAGAACCAAGCATACGCGTTAATTTGTTAGAACCCGATTGACGCAAACTGCGTCAAAAAATAGACCCTTTCTTTGTTACATTGCTCTGGAAATGTTCATTGCAGCGAGATAAACAGAGCAGAAGTGGGGCTTTCCAACGAGACTACGCACTTGTCTGTACGATCAAGTATGAAAATAAAAGAAAATCATGAAATAAATCAAATTGCATCATATTACAGTCTATACTTCTCTGCGTTCACCTGCTCACCCATTACTCTCGTTTGAATTACTCGCAAACCCGTGATTGCATAGATATGCCACGCACGTCAGATGAAAGAGGAGACACAGAGCTATCATTTGATATCAAGTACATTATTGATTGGGTTATAAAACAGACAAAGTGACAGCAAAATAATAACTTCATATAGCTGGACTTACCCCACGTTTATGATTTTTTGTCTGTTTTTGTGGCAAAGCATGTTCATAATCCGGTTTTGAAATCCTAGCAAATTCCTGCATGGCATCCAATTCAAGGCTCACATTGCATCCCAATTTGTTCAACAAAGAAACCCCTTTTTTGCTTCTACTTTGTTCATGGCAATGCAGTAAAAAGATGTAGAGAATCATGAGTGCATACACCATGCACTCAAAATTATATTTTGTGAGATACATTTCAAAATATAAGAATTTTTATAATACGTTATTTGTTTTTTTTATTATTTAACATAAAAATCTAATGGAGATATAACATAATGGTTATAAAACTTGTCAGTAGGGCCCCCTTGGAATTTTTGCTTGGGGCCCCCACAGACTCTAGAATCGCCTCTGGAAAAGGCTCATGGGATGAATAGTTCCTTTACTCGGGAATTAAAATATGTACACAGTCTTGTACCTTTGCCTTTTTTTTTATTTTTTTGTTTTTTACTCGACATGAAATGTACAATTACGAGTTACATCATAGCTGGTCAGCCTAAGCCAGGGTCTAAAACTCTTTATAAATTAGTTTGTTTCTGTCTCCTCAGCATCTTATTGGTAACCTTGGTAACCTTTGAAAAGATTCAAGGAGGATTTTTTTTGGAGAAGAGTTCCTTAAACTAAACTTTATCAGTCTATATCCTTAAAGAGTTCAAGAACCTACCAAACCTACCAACCAAAATGGAGTAATTCAGATATGTAAAAACAATCAATGTTATGTGTAACTGTGGAAAGCAGCTTCAAGTTCATGTTTATCCAAAGACCAAACAAGCTTTCTGTTTCCTGCTCAAAGGCACAGTCAGCAATTATGCAGGAAGTCACATTTGTTTATTTTTATGTTTATATTTAAATTCATTAGCAGACACTTTTGTCCAAAACAACGTACAGAATATTTTAACCAAGGGCCAAATGAAACATACCGGAGAGGTAGCTCATCCCTCCCTGTCTGTATACCCAGAGAAACTCCTCGCCAGACTTTGGATCATGGGCTGTCTACTACAACTGCCTACTTTAATCACAGAATGGGCAGCTAGCGGTCGTGATGAGATGATTGGTAAATGTGACAAAATATTATGGGTTTGAAATCATGTACGATCGCTGACTGCACCTTACACACCTAACACATTTAATCAGCTGAAATAAAAGACCAACCTCGTTGTGACCCATCCTCATAGCTGTTCGACCAGAGACCTCTCCTCATGCTCCTGCTGTAAGTCCCACAGCAATCTGAAGCCCTACTTGCCTCCCAGAGACTTATGTAAGACTGGTGTCAACTGGAGACTTGCAGTAACAGACACAGACTCGTGACTAATTTCACCACATGTGTCTGGCTGGAGGGTGTTGTGGATCTCACTAGTTCATTATTGCACTGCTCCATTCCGAGTCGTTACTGTAATGGCATAGCATTGTTTAGGACTCCAAGGGCGTACCATTGCAACCTCCTAGAGAGGGAGGAAGATGGCAACCCATGAAGGCCACATTCAAAAGCAAAACTAAGTGGAGTGAAGAGTGAGGATACAATGTACACCCCTGTAGCTCCAATAATATGTATTATTCTTGTAGGGAACAAATAGACTTCAGTTGTCTCACAAGATGAAAGTTGCTGTCCCAAGAGTCTGGGGAGGTTGGTTCATTATTACTTTATTGCTTTGTTGTCGAGGAAGAGCATCCTGATCCTGGCACCTATTTCTAGAAGACAGAACAAAATACAAACATTTGAAAACAAGTTTTTTCAAAAAGCCATTAAAAACTGTAAGTTTGGGTATATTCCTTGGACACCTATTTTTTGAGGAGGCATTTTTGAAATCTTACAAAGGGAATGTTTGTCACAAACATGAGACCTGGAATATACTTTCAGTGGTTGAATCGTCTACAGCCTTTATTTTCTTTCTCACACGTTATGAGTTCAATGGTCCTGCTTGACACTTCCAGTCTCATTTTCATGTAATTACTTGAGTTTCCTCATCCTTTCAAGGACTCTTTGTCTTCAGCTGATAGAAGGATCAACCTGCAGTGGGACTACCACTATAACTACAGCTGAGAATGACGCTAATGAGTCCCTTGTGTATCAAATGATTGAAATGCACTTCAGTGTCATACCCCACAATACAATGTATAGAATCATGTAATGACACATAGATGAGTCTACAGGGAGAATATGCAACTTAAACTAGATGTACCGCAGAGCGGTACAAAATATGACCGCCGCCCAGTCCAGCACATTTTTTCCACAAAAAGAAATCACGCTGAAAGGCCTATATGATTCTAACTGTCTCACTAAATTGCATTATCCACACTCAATTCTCACTGGTATCTGCTAGACAACAAGTACCAAAACATGATTAGTTCATAGATTTCACATGTAAAATTCATTTTATACAACCCCACCTCCATCTTGCCTGTTCATAATTATGAGAAATTCTTGATTGTTTGTGTTATGTTTATGTTATGTGTGTGGGTGTGTGTGTGTGTGTGAGTGTGTGTGTGTGTGTGTGTGTGTGTGTGTGTGTGTGCGTGCCTGCGTATGTGCCTGTGCATGGAAGCGTACATATGTCTACTGTGTGAGTATGTGTCATGATTACTGTGAATGTGTGTGTGTGTGTGTATCTGTTTGTGCACATGTGTGCACATGAACTGGGCTAACATGACCCCTGGAGGCAAATATACGGAAAAAATGGTCATCCTAGGCACTACAGTTCTCAAGATATTCACAGAGAACTGTGTCTGGCCTACCCTCCTTTCGGGGGGTCCAGTCCAGCGGGGGGGCTACAGATCAAAACAAAAAATGACAGTTCCATGCTATCCATGTGGGGGTACATGCCCACCAAGTTTTGTGTACCCCGGTCTTTCAGTGTCCCGGGAATCCTTGTTGGTGTACGTCACTAAATGTACACATAAATTGTTTTATTGTAAGGCCCCCCATGAACGAAAGTACACAAAACTTGGCATGCATTCGGAGGGTGTCATAATGATCCTACACTTTCAATTTCGTGCAGTTTTGACCATGTCAGCCAGAGATATTGTGATGAAAACACCTAATTTTTTGCTTTTTAATTTTTAACTAGGTGGCGCTATACATGAAATAAGTGGTAATGGGATGGGTTGACATGGCCCCTTGAGATCAACATACAAAAAAAGGTGGACCTCCTAGGCCCTACGGTTCTCGAGATATTCACAGAAAACTGTCTCCGGCCACCTACAGGCCAGTTGGTGTATAGTAACATAAATGAATTTATTGTGTGGCCCCCCATGAACGGAATTCCACGAAACTTGGCGTGCATTCAGAGGGTGTCATAATGATCCTACACTTCCAATTTCGTGCAGTTTTGACTATGTTAGGTCACAGATACCTGCGATTACAACACCTCATTTTTACTTTTTTGTGTTTAACTAGGTGGCGCTATACATGAAATGAGTGGTTATGGAATGGGTTGACATGGCCCCTTGAGATCAACATACAAAAAAAAAATGGTCCTCCTAAACCTTACGGTTCTCGAGATATTCACAGAAAACTGTGTCTGCCCTACCCTCCTTTCGGGGGGTGCAGTCCAGCGGGGGGGCTACAGATCAAAACGAAAAACGATGGTTCCATGCTATCCATATGGGGTTACATGCCCACCAAGTTTCGTCTACCCCGGTCTTTCAGTGTCCCGGGAATCATTGACAGAAATTTGGACATGCGAAAAAGAAAAAAAAATAAATAAATCTGACTAAACCTATATGACCGCCGCTTCGCTGCGCGGCGGTCATAATAACTTGTTTTTACCTTCATGGGAGATCTGAGTCATTTGCAGTCATTTTCTTATGTGAGGAGAGATCTGGGGATGTTAAAGGTAAACTATGCAGTATTGGCAGTTTCCTTACTGTTTTTTTTTCGGTTTTTGCTTATTTTTCGCGTTCTCTGTCATGACGAATGTCTGAGAAACTCCATCGCTACCTTTTTCTAGCCGGTGCCTGGCGTGTATGTGTATTTGAATGCAGTTAAGCAATTTGTTACACTCATTATACTTCCTGACACTGAGGCCGTCGGCCCGCCGGCCCACAGTTGCAAGGGTGGTTTTTTGCCGTTTTTCCACCATTCAACCCGAAAAAAGTCATATAACCATTCCAATGACTCTGAAGCTAATAAATGAAGGTAGATTAAGCTAAAAAACTTGCATATTAAGCTGCATACTTGCATAAAAACCTGCATAGTGTGCCTTTAAGATAAAAATTCTCTCTATATTCTGCACCACTCCTATGAAACTTTGGAAAAATGTATCATCTTAAGTTACAAGTGATAATCTTGCTGCAGCAAATCATACCATGCATGATGACACATGCCTTGATTAATAATTAATGTCTTTAATATTATATATATATATATATATATATATATATATACACACAAAGTCTGATTTGTAAAAGTATTTTCTAAAAAATATAGAATTGAAATGCATTGATCATGTCAGTTAGAGGTATTGCATGGCTGTCTTTTCTGTAGATGATGATGTGTTGCATGTGTCAAATGAAAAGACTAATGATATTAGGTAGAAAAATTGTATTTGTTATGCTCTGGTCTGTTGTATATCTGTATTTTTAGCTTGTGAGTCAAATTTCCATTAGCTTGTCCTGCCTGGTCGGCTCGCATTACAAAGTGCATCTCAGGAAATGCGCCTCAAGGATCCAATCTTTAGAATATGGTGTATCGGTCGAAGGATATTGTGCTCAGAGACACCTGTCTCCATGGAGACCAACAGATCTGTCTGTCAGCGCTTAGGGGCCAATCACAGCTTGTGATCTGTGCTGACCTTGCCATAGTGCACCAGCTGTGGCTGAAGTGGGCGGGTGTTTGGCATATGCTTCTCTGATTGGAAAGATCCAGGTCCCAAGGACCCAGCCAGGCAGTGAGTGACAGTGCCCTGCCGATGATAGAGTGATGGCCATTTTTCCATCCCATTTAGGGTCTGACAATCATCAGGCCTTAATGAGGCCATTCCAATTATGTCTACCATACCACACGTGAGAATGTCACCACCATAAACTGCAGTGACCCTTCTGGATGCAGCAAAGTCATTCTTAACCCTCTCTCTGTATCCTTCACACACATTCTTTGTCTTTTTCTCTCTCTCTCTCTCTCTGTACATTTCAGAGCCTTGGGTGGGGATGTGTACTGAATGACTTTGCCAAATTTGCAACCTAGCTCCTCTTGCTCTTTTCTTATTTATTTTCTTATTTTTTTTTGGGATTTGTGCAGGGAAAGCAGATGGAAAGTCTACACTCGCTCTGAAGGAGCTCCTCGGGCAAGCTGTCAGAGAAACACCACACAGACCACACAAGAGGCTCCACTGAGCTGCTGCATCTTAAGAAAAGAGAGAGAGAGAAAGAGGGAGACGTGGGCCACAAATAAAGCTGTTTTGCATGGATGGTTGACAGGCGTCAGCTCCGGGTACATTTAGTATCGTTCATTTAACCAAACAGCAGCATTATTCATACAACTGTGCCACACACACACACACACACACACACACACACAGAGAGAGAGAGACACACTCACACACACACACACACACACTAGACAGCCCTTAAACAAATACTAGTTTGTTTTCAGGAAGACCATGTCTGTGCTGTGAAGGCTGTGAATAAAGGAAATTATTATGTCTCGGACTGTCATATTATAATGTGACTGAATCATTACCATTGATAAGGATCAAACAGAACAATAGCGTGGGCTTATGACAGCTGTTGTTTGAATCCAAAGGTCTCCTGCCATTGCTTGTGTGTCCAGAACTACTTGCGTAAGCATACTCCAATCACCTGCACTATAGGCCTACAAAGCTGGAAACTCACGTCACATGGTTTGTCTGCGATTTGGTCAGCCAAAAAACTCCCTCTTTGACCATTTCCATTTACTAAAACTGACTTCCTGCTATCTGAAAGACTATTGCACCACTCAGTGGTACAACAAAATATTACATGAAAGGCCACAAGAGTGAACAGAGGTGTGTTGTGGTTTGATACATGTTAGCAGGATTGTTAGCGGAATCTCTGCAGCAGCCTCATGAGATTTTCTGGAACAAATTTTCTGAAAGTGCAACAGTATACTTTACTTGTGATTGTGACCATAGTTTAGTATTGAAATCTGACTTCTATATGTTTTCTGTTTTGGTAAATTATTGTAATGAGCTACTTGGGCATGAAACAGCATTTCCAAATAAAACAGAACAATCCTACATTTGGATTAGCAACAGATTTGTTTTGCAATTCTGTTGAAACTGATGTGACCTTTATGCCACCCAATGGCGAGCTGAAGACTAGCATCAGTGAGTCATCCTTGCCTTGTTCACAAATAATAGGTCTTTTTGAAGAAAAGTATAAATCTTATATCTAGAAAAATTATATAATATTATACAGTAGCCTTTGCTCTCATGGCCTCACTGCGCAACCTCATAACACTGTCATCAGGGGTGAGGTGGCTAAACTATAATTCTGTGATCACGGCAAAGTGGTCTGCGCTATGTGGTATTCAGAACATGTTTGATGATGGTGGAGGTTATTGTTTTATGGTGTTTATAACAATACTGGTATTACATGGTTCCTAGTGTGTTGATAAATGTACATATTGTGAATGTGGATAATACAGTGTGATTTTTTAATGTTAAAAGTTTCAGTTGGTGAATAAACTCTTTTGAGAGGTGGATAAACTCTGTTTACTTGCATTTAGCCTCCACGACAGCCCTGACTGTTATAGTTCACTGCAGATGAGGGTGGCCCACACTGACATTTGTATGTTAGCCTTACTAAACAGATCCATCCATTAAGCATCATGAATTAATCTACTTTAATCGATAACAAAAATTAATTTATAACATTGATGCAGCAATGATCAGAAAATATGCTTAACTGCATCAACTAAAACAGAAGGTCTCCCCATAAGCAACCACTCATAACATTTAAGCTACCTTTAGTCTGTAATATGGCTTAGAGATAGCAGACACCATGTCATTCTTCATTCAATGGCTTGGCCCTAAATTGCCAGGAGGAAATGCATATAAATCATACATTCTTCAATTTTATTGTCTTCCCTGGATAAAATCAGTGGAACCGTGGCATTTGGGTGGAACAAGAGGCAAGAGAAAGGACAACAAGAGAGACAGAAAGAGAGCAAGGTAATACAAAGTATCATAATTGAATATATAAAATATATTTGAAACAAACTCTGGGTTGAGAAAGACCCAGAAAATGTACCATGAAATTGTAAGACCAAGAAAGACCAGGAAATGTACCATGAAATTGATTATTACCTTGAAATATGTCCTTAACACGAAATTATATAATAGAAAAAAACTGGCAGTTTTCAGATTTCCACCTCACCAGTGGACCATGAACCATCCACTCACCCTTCATCACTCTGAGTATTATATTGTGGAATTGTCTCAGATGAGGTGATTGATATCTGAAATGATACCCTGTTTTTATAGAAACACATAAACATGAGATATACTGTAGGCAGTGTGTGAGTAACGATTACTAATAAAAACAAATCATAAAGTACTGAATGCATGCAACTTCTGAGAAGCTGGTCAGTTGACTTGCACTGCAAGTTGCAGTTTACTGTTATGCAGAGCTGATGGGTGTGCATAAAAAAAAATGTCCACTAGAGGGGGCCTAGATCATAAGGAAACTAGGACACAGCTTGTTATTACACAGCGGCTGAGGGTTAAAGGGTATTGTAATCAGGTCTGTCAACATGCCCACCTGTCCCCTCACATAATTTAAAACATATTGGCCTAATGTACTTGAAATGGTCAGCTCGGGTCTCTTATATGATCATCCAGATATGGTTCAGAATGCAGATGCTAGGACTTTGTTTCTCTTTGGTTAACATTGTATTCAAAGGAAATTCCTAACCCCAGGGTGCTAGGCCAAGCTAATTATCATACAGTATTGGTTACCTCTGAAATCACTGTCTATCTCTGTATATGTGTGTTGTTAGAATAATGCATTCATGTTTGATCTTGAATTAATACTTTCAATGTTGTGGGCAACAGTCATTATAATGTAATGTATCTGTGCATAGTTGTGGACTAAGAAATATACTGTAGTCTGCAGGTAAACCTCACACCTATGTTTTTACACCAATGATCTACAAGCGAGTTGGGAGAGTCCTGAATATTCAAATGTGTTGTGGTTAATTTAGGATGGCTCTTGGAGCTCGCCCTCTTCTTTTCATCTTGGCTCTCCTCTTCGGGGTCTTCTCTGGTCCCTCCCTCTCTCTCTCTCTCTCTCCCTCTGCCTCCCTCTCTCTCTGTCTTCCTTTGTCTTTCTCTCTCTCTCCCTCTTCCTCTCTCTCTCTCTGTCTTCTTTTGTCTTTCTCTCTCTCTCTTCCTCCCTCATTCCCTCTCTCTTTCTATCTTTTAAAATCTGGGTTTGTAATTATTTGTTTTACCTGGTGTATCTTTTATTCTTAACTTGTTAATTTGTTAAGTTTATCACTGTGAGTTGGTTAAGTTTCCTTTGTTACTGTTTGCTACTTTGTTACTTTACTTTGTTACAGTAGACCATATGAGTTTACTTTTACATTCAACTGAAGTGATATTGATTACATTTACCATTTAAGGGCCTAATGCCTAATAAATTGTTCATCTGCTTACCAATTGCATATCTCTAATTATTATAGCCTATGCCATGCCAAGCTTTACCCTATAGATGATCTAATAGTTATTTGGTAATTGAATGGTGATACAAATTATTAATTAAATGGAGTCAGATTAATCGAGTTTGTAATAATAACAGTTACCAATTAACTCTCCACTAGTCTATCCATTGTTCATACACGTGAAAAGGTGAGCGGCTAACGCAAACTCTCCCTTTGTGGGAAGCATGTTTTGTTTGGGCCTTCCCTCGCCTTGCAAATGGTGACCCCAATGTGATTCGTTTGACATGATGACCTCAAGATTTTTGAATCTGGTGAGTAGGCTAAAACTTCTTGAAGACGTGTAGTAAAATACGCACACATTAGTGCATACCTGTCAACACTCCCTTTTCCCCCGGGTTTCTCCCGTATTTCAAGGTCATCTCCCAGCACCCTCCCGTTTTGTTATTTCTCCTGGAAAACTCCCGTAATTTGCATGGCCATCAAACTTCATTTTAAAATTATTGATCCATTCAGGTTGCCAGATTGTGTATGAAATACACCCTACACATACACGATCACTTAGTTTCAATTTCAACCGTTTTGTCATAGGCTAAAACCTGCCAACCCAAAACCCAAATAAGGAAGCGGGTGCCAACTGCGCAGCCTGAGTCTCGTCGTAAGCAAGCGGGCTAGTTGAATGGCCTACTCCAGAACTAGCTGTTGTGAAATTGTTGGGAATTTAATCGATTAACACATCACATTAACTGTTATTGAGTGTTGTTGATACACTGAACTTGTTCCCTCGGAACCAAATCTGACAGCAAGCAGCTTTGGAGTTTTGGAAGTAGGCTGCAGGCAGGCAGCTGGTGGATACATAACTGGCATGCGTAAGGTAATGGTAAGGTAAAAGCAACGACCGAAATGCAGTGTTGAAACACGTGTATGAAACGTATTAAATATGCAAACACAGATCCGGTATAAACACTAACCCCACCCCCCCGAAAAAAAAAAAAATCTCCCGTTTTTGGAAAGCTAAATGTTGACAGGTATGCATTAGTGATGTTACAATTTCACCAGAAAACATTCAGAAACTTTAGCTGTCTCTAAGACCTCTGTTGTACTAATCCATTTACAAACCTGGACTTAGCATGTGAGACTGCTTTCTGCTGACTGCAGAAATGGAGGACAAATTTCAGTCATTGAATATGCAGAATATAATATTAGATGTATGTATTGAAGGGCATCCATAATTCCCCATAATTACTGTGCTGCGGGTGGATAGTGCTCTCATCGTCTGTAATTCTTGGACTTACCAGAGGGTGGGAGTGTAGTCCAGGAAACAGTGACCCATGGTTATCCCAAACAGTTCAGTTGTGCAGGACAACTTCATAGCTCTCATTACTTCACTTTCAATAAACATCCTGTTCTTGTGTTGGCACATTGGGTGTCTGAGCTATTACTTCAGCTATTTACCCAGTTCATCTATCTATCTATCTATCTATCTATCTAGTTCATGCCCCCACCACATCAGAACAGAGCTGATATATAACGTCTGCAGTATGGGAGGCACAACGCAGGCATCTCTCAGTTGGATGAGCCTTAAAAGGGAGGGAGCCACCAACTTTTAAACATGTATCCAAGTCAGTATTTCAAATGGCATCACTGATATCATTATGACCGCCGCTAGCGAAGTGGTCATATAGGGATTGTCAAAGGGCACATGAAATTTGGTGGGTATGTAGCCCCACTAGACTTTGGTCCCCGGGGCCACTAACCCCCCCCACCCCCCTCCGCTGGGCCCCCCGAAACCCAAAAAATGCAGTTTTTCCTAAATACTTACCTGAACCGTTAGCCTGGTGTTACCATCCTACGTACTTCCGGCCAAAATTTGATTTCAGCCTCGCACGTAGTCTGGCCCAACAGAAAGTATGCGGTTCGCGTACAACCGCGCCAATCAGCGAACAGTTGAGTGATGACGCGGAACTTGCCTGCCGAGTTGCTTGTTGTAGTCCAGCGAAGCTTGTAGTTCAACATTATAGCAACAATGGCGACGGAGGAAGAGACGCTAGAAGCTATCCGCGAAGTTGTCTCAACTCTCGAGGGCATCACGCAATTAAAGCAGGAACAAGAGGCTTGTCTTGTCAATTTTATAAATGGCAAGGACGTCGTAAAACTCTCCTTCCAACTGGCTTTGGAAAAAAAGTTTGATTTATCAGATGGTGATTACTAAACCTAAACGCACAAGTGTACTATGCATTACTACTTTTCATGTTTCAAATAAACGTTTGCTGCTCGTTATTCTCCCCCCTACTCTCAAATTACCTTTACAAAATCAATGCGGCCTACTTAAGGAATGGAATGATAGCTACTAGCCTACCGAGCGGGGCTCAAGGCGAGGCTGTGTGTCTTGACTTGAGCTAGCCGGTTACCAAGCGGGGCCCAAGGAAAGGCTTCTGTGATTGTGCTTGACTGGGACTAGCGGTTACCGAGCTGGGCTCAAGGTAAACCACTCCGTGTTTGTGTTTGACAGAGGCCTGTGGCTGAGCTGGGCTCCAGGCGAGGCTACCGTGCTTGTGGACAGTAACGTTAGCCAGTCACGGAGCATGGCTCAAGGTGAGGCTGCGTTGTTTTATGCCGAACAACTGTTAGTTTAACTGAGCAAGCTCCAGGTTAAATAACACGTAGGTCATCAGTACAATCCAACTTATCCAAGAGTGTAGTCTGAACAGCCCGTGTAGGACGAAGTAAAAGCTCCGTAGCTCCGACGAAGTCACCGGGCTGCGTAGAACAACAATCGTCTGATAAGCGGCGAGAAGAGATAAGAGGAAAACTGGCGTGTGACAAGAGCTGATATAATCTCGGTGACATGACGCTTTTGGTATACAACTCTCGGTCTGTGGCTGGCGCAAGTTAGGGATATATCCACTACGAAGAGACTGCCCTGGCGGTCAGGTAGCCTACATACTAGCCAGCGGTCTGTTTACTACTGAGAGCAGAAGTGGGAAGCGTAATAGCCTGAACTCCGGCGCACAGCATACGTCATTACCAAACGTTGCTGATTGGTTAAGGGAACTCCAATGATTTTAAACCTCGAAATAAGCATCCGCCCATTACGGAGACGGATTCTTATTACTTTGTTCCAGACTGTATGACAAAGAGAATTCGTAGTCACAGGCGGTAAGGGCCAGGCTACTGAACCGTGGCACCGAGGATGAAGACATTTTTATTGTATGTTGGTCTCAAGGGCCCACATCAACCTAGCCCATAATCACTCATTTGTGATTTGCAACCCCCCCTGTAAAAAATGAAAATGCAATATCGTTCTGCTTTAATCGCCCCTCTCTTCAGTTAAGATGTTCAGAACTGCACCAAATTTTATGTGTATGATTAACCTAAAATTCTCTGGGGGTATGCCAAGTTTCGTAGAATTTCATCCATGGGGGGGAGTCTAAAAAAATTAAGTTATGTGTACATTTAGTGACTGTACACTCATTGGCCTGTAGATGGTGGTGCATACATATACACACGCACACACACATAGGCTCGCACATACTATCGGTATCGGCAATTTGAATGGCCGATACATAATTACAAATTCAGTAGGATTAAATGAAAACCAAATATTCATCATCATTTGGCTGCATTTCCAGTATTAGCGTTACGTAGTCGTTTGTCTACCAGATGGCGCATCGTTGCAGTGAGACGTAATTTTGTTGGAAGTTAATCTAAAGTGGGTTGGAAAGACAATAGACGCTTCCTACAAGGACAACACTGTAGTTTACCGCAGAGAACATCTAATAAGGGTGATTTCCACATTAAATGTAATTCCCATTTCTTCTTGAAGCCGAAATAAATCTGAGAATGTTTATTGGACGTGCTTGGTTTTTACTGCAGGTAGGCTACATTAGTCTTATACAAGTTATCAATAGCCTAGGACGTAGGTAAAATAATGTTACCGTTAGCATTGGTTGAGTGATGGAGGCCAATTTGATTATTGATGTATTTGTAGAAAACCATAAATGCGGTTATAGGCTACCAAGCAAATGGATAACAGCACTAATTGCATCTTTTGACTGTCATCTCATTCTCTCCTGACCATAACCTAGGCTACTAACAGGAGCTAAATGAGTTAGCCACAACACGTTCGCTAACGTGATGGTTTTCTAATGGAAAATATAACCTGTCTATGATGCATCCTAAACACCGGGCTGGGACATTTCTGCTCAAAGTCTCAAAAAGCATCTGAGTTAACGTTCATTCCCAAACACCCACTAGGCTACTTCAATCCTCTATTTTCAAAGGTGATTCAAGTAAGGAAGAGCATGGCTCAAAGTAAAGTAACTAGGACTGAAATTACATAAATTCGTCAAAGTGAATAATTTGTGTCAACTCGCCGCAATGTAGATTTATTAACGCACCCGTGATGATCTACATCTCCATTTAAACCAAATGTTTTAGAGCGCACGTTGAGAGATGTATCCAGGGCAGGGCTGTACCTACACATTTGTTGCACGTGCTACAAAAATCATTCTTTGCGATGGATTATTTAGTAGCCTACCAACGTTACACCGGTCTGATACAGTTTTGCCTATGGCTATACCGTAAGCCTCCACCTACACCTTCATTAATGTTGATTTTCTCCCGACTGGAGGGTCATACTGGCACGACATTCTCCTGAAATGGGGAGGAGGGTTTGGAGATCATGATACCGTGTCCAAAATGTGCATCCATTGCTCAGAAAAATAAGGCTTTGACAAATTCTGGGAAATTCTTGGATTCTGCCGTAGACCTCAATGTTAAAAAGAGAGCCCGATCACTGCATAAATGGGGGATAGTGGCCCCCCCTCGTGCGGGGCGTGTACTACTGCTACCCTATTTGCATACATTTCTGGGCACAGGAAATGGCCTCTCAGGAAGTATCTTCGTAATCAACCATCTTTGGCTTTACTGTAAAGTGGGTCCCATTTAGAAGTGTCCACTTCATTCACGCTTTCCGTGATTCACGCAGCTGAAATGTATTATACTGATATGCAAAACTATTAACTTTTCACCAAGAGGTGGCAGCTTAAGTTCGCTTGATACTGTAAGCCATTGGTTCCCAAAGGAGATTTTATTTGGGTCGCCAGTATAGCCTAGTGACAATTTATGTTGTGTAATATGGCTAGCATAGGGCCTACCTTATATAGTTTATAGTTTGTTAACAGTCACGGTTTTGTCATAACTCCCTCTATGCATTTTTGCATTTAGAATAGCTCTGAAACCGGGGGGCGAACACGTCGCGGGGGGGGGGGGGGGGGGGGGCGCCAGTGCGTGGATATCTCAATCGCAAAATGAAACAATATTTCTATCGGGCGCCTACCATGGACTAGGCTGGGTGAACCCAGCCTGATCTGCTGGCGATTTCTTTTTCGATTTCTTAAAAGATTGAGTTTGGTTTGGTGAAAGCCAGACTAACCATGGACCTCACATTTGCAAAATGCAAGGGAACATGAATCAGCCTATATTTGCACAAACAATAACGGACAGCATACCCGTTATGTGTATGAACAGTCTAGCGACGCATTTCATGAAGGCCCTTTTGGACATGTCAGTTATTTGCACCACTGGGTAAAACTGCATTTTGTTTTAGACTACTGGTACTTCATTTGTGCATTGACAATAAAGTTGAATATCATATGAACTAGATGACTAAACTCTTGCATATATAGAAGAAGAAACATTCACAAAAATCCATGACATGACCTCTCTTCTTGATAGCTGTTGAAAACTGCATGGAACTGACAGGGATTGTTTTGTTTATACTAAATAGCTAAATAAATACATTATGCTGCTACCTTCTGCTTTTCCCAAATACAATGTAGCCTACAGGTGTACCTTTCATCAGTCCAGTTGCAATGGATGGACTGTGATGAACTGTCCTACTTGTGATTGTTTAAAGATTTTAAAGGTTTTATAACAATGCTACAAATTTTTTGGCAAGTGCTACAAATCTATTCACCTTTGCAGCGCCAGTAGGCTACTTTCTGTGCGGCCCGCAAACACACATGTCAAACAAGCATACACAAAAGTTTCAAGGGTGGGGGATGGAGTAGAAGATGGAGACAAATTGATTAATGTGATTTATTTTCGTGGAATGGATGTACAGGACTGAGCAGCGGTCATATTTTGTACCGCTATGCGGTACATCTAGTTATCATACGAGTAGTTCAACCCAAGCACCCAACCTGCCATGCTTTACCTACAAATTTGACCATTTGCCACACTCTTCAGAGAGGTGGGTTGGATGGGTGAACGTACCTCAAAGAACAAAATATGTAACTGCATAGTGTCATTTAATATTAATCTTAATCCCCCCTGTTTTAACAGTGTGTGTGTGTGGGTGTGTTGGGGGTTGTGTGTGTGTGTGTGTGTTCGTGTGTGTATGTGTGTGTGGGTGTGTTGGGGGTTGTGTGTGTGTGTGTGTGTGTGTGTGTGTGTATGTGTGTGTGTTGTGTCCCATTCCCCTTTATACCCCTCCAGCCCCCACTCCCTCAGTCTCTCACTCTGTTTAATTTAGTGTTTAATTACCATCCGGTTCAGTCCCGCTTTGTCTAGGGTTCCCCTGGTGAGCACTGATATACAGTTAATAAATGAATGCAATTACTCCAGGCTTACTTGGTCATGACAACCTTCTTGGGGGGGGGGGGGGGCAAACCTGTGGAGAAAATGCAACCTGTGAAAATACTAGTCCTAGATATAAAGAAGGGGTTTTCTCATCACATAAAAAAAAAAAAAAAAGAGAGAGAGAGAGAGAGAGAGAGAGAGAGAGAGAGAGAGAGAGAGAGAGAGAGAGAGTGGTCTCAGGGAGCAAGCCAAGAAACAAAAACCTGACTCAAGACACTTCACTTAAATAAACACTTACACAAAGAGATGATAGGTAGGTAAAATGTGCTGATGAAAGAAATACAGGAAACATCTATTATTCAACTGCTGGAAAGGTGGAGGAGACAAAGAGGAGCCAACGTTGAGTCTATTCTCTCTCAATAATTTAGTTAGACAGCCGCCATTTTGCAAGGGGCTTCCATTCAAAGTGAGTGGAAAGCAATTGGTCAGAGATTTGTATTTCCAACATCAGCAAAGATGTCTGTCAGGACCAAGTAGCAAATAGCATTGACACTCCAAATTGATCAGCTACTAGTAAGTAAAATATGCTCGTACAAGGGCAGAAAGAGTGTGTGTGTGTGTGTAGGGGGGGGGGGGATATGAAAGAAACTGGGTGTGATGTTGCGGTAATATCCTGCTGTGTGGGCCCTGTTGAAGAGGAGCAATGTGGAGCCTTACTGGTTCCTTATCCCTTCAGAGTTGTGATTGCAGGCTCAGGTGGCTGGAACAGCTGGAGGGACATCCGGCATCAGCAAAGCCCATCGAGAGTCCCGTGACTGGAATGTAAAATGTGGTCTCTAATGTGCACTGCGACTGAATGAATCAGACGAACCAGCCACCGAAGCTATTTATGTCAATGAAGCTTGTTTGTTTTTTTCAAGTGCAACAAATACCAAATAAATATTTTAGACATTATCGCAGCTGCCCTATCCTGCCTCTAAATGTACAGCCTGTATGTCTGTTCCTGTCTGTGTGTAATGGAAAGAGAGAAAGATGGATATTCTGTAACATTCTCACAGAAATACCCAGTCCTTTTAACTTACAATCTTATACATCATCTTGTTGATCCATATATGAGGTTAAAAAATAAATGTCCATCTCTCCTCCTATCTGCCCATCTTTGGCGCACTCAGTTGCAGTTGATTTAATGACCATTGAGTCAGATTACGAAAGGATGCCCCAAAGCCCTGCAAGATCGCCGGATTAGTGTGAGAGTGAAAAACCCTGCCACTGGCCGAAGATGACCGCACACACACACACAAACACACACACACACACACACACACTCTTTCTTACTGTCACTATCTCTATCTCACTCTCAGATGATGTGTTATGACAGATACTCACGACTTGCTACTTGCCTGCTGACTGTGGGATTGTGCTGGTTCAGTCTGCTTTGGTCCTCATGCTCCAGAGTGCTGTGACCTGCTCAGTGGTGGTCAGGGTGCAGAGGTGGCGGGGGAGAGTGCACAAGGCATGGACACACGCGGTCATCCACACATAACAGCAACAGTCCAGTCTCGGCAACAGACCTCCCCAACTGAGACTTCACACAGATGGTGCTTATGTGTGTGTGTCTATAGCTGAGTGTGTTTGCGTTGGAGTGTGTGTGAGTGTGTGTGCGTAGTCTGTCATTCACAAGCCCTCCCCTAAAGGCATTTTCATACAACATAGACATACAGTAAGACAAAAACAGACACACTCTCTCACACACACCAATACCAAACACACACACACACACACACATTTTATAACTCACTTGCTCACCAACACAGCAAGGCTGCCGAGCTGACTTGCTCACTGGTCATCCCTGAATGACCCTCTTAGTTTTTGCCATGGTGCATGGCATTACTCATTCCTGAGTCATAACACAGAGTCTAATCCCGTCCACTGCACTTCCATCATGAAGACGCTGTCGAGACATTCTGCTGCAAGGGGAGAGAGCAAACCCGACAACAGAAAAGAATGGAATCCCCCCCCCACACACACACACACACATGCATGCATGCACACATGGTGGGAACTCTCGCACTAAATGTGTTAAAATATACATCGCCTAAACAGCCCATGTGATGTGTGCACTTTTCCCCACTATGTGAGCACAGAAATGAGATCACTTAAAAGTTGTGTAGGCTATATCAAGAGTTGCACTGTCTCTCAGTTCAAAAACCCAGTTCAAACTCCTATGGCAGAGCTGTGAAGAACACATTTCCTGGTGCTAGAGGAAAATAATATCTGAATATACAGTACCATGTGTTGTGGTCATTTGTCTGTATAGAAATGACCAATTTACAAGTGATGGCGAGATACTTAGAGCAATCAGCAGCAGCAGTGTTTGTATTTAGCGGTAGTTGTAGCAGAGGTTGCAGTGTTTGTATCTAGCGTAGTTGTAGCAGAGGTTGAAGTGTTTATATTTAGCGGTAGTTGTAGCAGCAGCAGTGTTGGTATCTAGTGGTAGTTGTAGCAGCAGCAGTGTTGGTATGGTATCTGTAGTTGTAGCAGCAGCAGTGTTTGTATCTAGTTGTAGCAGCAGCAGTGTTTGTTTCTAGCGGTAGTTGTAGCAGCAGCAGTGTTTGTATCTAGTGGTAGTTGTAGCAGAGGTTGCAGTGTTTGTATCTAGTGGTAGTTGTAGCAGCAGCAGTGTTTGTATCTAGTGGTAGTTGTAGCAGCAGCAGTGTTGGTATCTGTAGTTGTAGCAGCAGCAGTGTTGGTATCTAGTGGTAGTTGTAGCAGAGGTTGCAGTGTTTATATCTAGCAGTAGTTGTAGCAGCAGCAGTGTTTGTATCTAGTGGTAGTTGTAGCAGCAGCAGTGTTGGTATCTAGTGGTAGTTGTAGCAGCAGCAGTGTTTATATCTAGCAGTAGTTGTAGCAGCAGCAGTGTTGGTATCTAGTGGTAGTTGTAGCAGAGGTTGCAGTGTTTATATCTAGCAGTAGTTGTAGCAGCAGCAGTGTTTGTATCTAGTGGTAGTTGTAGCAGCAGTGTTTGTATCTAGTGGTAGTTGTAGCAGCAGCAGTGTTTGTATCTAGTCGTAGTTGTAGCAGAGGTTGCAGTGTTTATATTTAGCGGTAGTTGTAGCAGCAGCAGTGTTGGTATGTAGTTGTAGCAGCAGTGTTGGTATCTAGTGGTAGTTGTAGCAGAGGTTGCAGTGTTTATATCTAGCAGTAGTTGTAGCAGCAGCAGTGTTTGTATCTAGTGGTAGTTGTAGCAGCAGTGTTTGTATCTAGTGGTAGTTGTAGCAGCAGCAGTGTTTGTATCTAGTCGTAGTTGTAGCAGAGGTTGCAGTGTTTATATTTAGCGGTAGTTGTAGCAGCAGCAGTGTTGGTATGTAGTTGTAGCAGCAGTGTTGGTATCTAATGGTAGTTGTAACAGAGGTTGCAGTGTTTCTATCTAGTGGTAGTTGTAGCAGCAGCAGTGTTTGTATCTAGCGGTAGTTGTAGCAGCAGCAGTGTTTGTATCTAGTGGTAGTTGTAGCAGAGGTTGCAGTGTTTGTATCTAGTGGTAGTTGTAGCAGAGGTTGCAGTGTTTGTATCTAGTGGTAGTTGTAGCAGCAGCAGTGTTGGTATCTAGTGGTAGTTGTAGCAGCAGCAGTGTTTGTATCTAGCGGTAGTTGTAGCAGCAGCAGTGTTTGTATCTAGTGGTAGTTGTAGCAGAGGTTGCAGTGTTTCTATCTAGTGGTAGTTGTAGCAGAGGTTGCAGTGTTTGTATCTAGTGGTAGTTGTAGCAGCAGCAGTGTTGGTATTTAGTGGTAGTTGTAGCAGCAGCAGTGTTTGTATCTTGTGGTAGTTGTAGCAGAGGTTGCAGTGTTTGTATCTAGTGGTAGTTGTAGCAGAGGTTGCAGTGTTTGTATCTAGTGGTAGTTGTAGCAGCAGCAGTGTTTGTATCTAGCGGTAGTTGTAGCAGCAGCAGTGTTGGTATCTAGTGGTAGTTGTAGCAGCAGCAGTGTTTGTATCTAGTGGTAGTTGTAGCAGAGGTTGCAGTGTTTGTATCTAGTGGTAGTTGTAGCAGAGGTTGCAGTCCTAATTGTATGGTCAACTGTAGACAGGGGAGGAGTACAGTGGCCGACAGGTGCAAACGACGTGCAACTTATGACAACAGATGTAAATCAACAAAACACTTGCAAACAGATAAAACACAACCAACTTAAGAAATCATCTTCATTTGACAACACGTGCACATCATTTAGAAAACGCACTGCAAATTCAGACAACATTTACATTTCAGAAACGCGCTGCAAAATTCACAACACAACGAAAGTGTTTCCCGGGGACACTTAAAAGTGATGAACACCTCTGAACAGGTGGTGAACGGGTGTTACGACAGCTCCTGTTTAAAATGTTCTGGCTCTGAAATGTAAGTATTTGGGTTTATTTTAACATTTTAATGGCACTTACAGTTTTTATCAGTCACTTTGGTGCTTTTCTCAGATCAGAATGAAAATTCTCATAACTAATAGTTCAACCTCCACAACATTTAGTCATTTGTGCACATCATAGTAGCAATTTCTCCTTCCTCTGAACAAATTACAAATGCTTTTGGACATGTATCAGTTGCTTTCGTACAATTCTCTGCTGTTTTATAACATTATCATTTGCTTATGTCATGTCAGTCAAAATGAACTATACTTATGGATGCTGAATAGTCGTTCCCAATTAAACTAATAGTCTTCATTTCATTGCTTGAGTCATTACATACAAAATTGTTGAACTAGTTATCAAATTCTGTCACAATGCTTTAGAATTGCAAACAGCATATACAGTAAAAATGTGAAACGTACGTATTCAGTGTCTTGTACTCACTTACTCCCCTAACTACAGCAATGTGTAACTTTACTGTAGTTTTTAAATGGCTGTAAAAGTAGTGTATAGTGCTGTCTTGAGCATGTTCAGGTAGGGTCACCGAGTTCTGACCTTTTTTTTTTTGCATTGGAAAACACTGAGAGAATAAACTGTCATAATGAAAACATGACAAAGCCATTTGACTATCTTGTTCATAAACGATGGAGTCAAGACTTCTCATTTTGATGACACTGGCAGTTTCATTGACATGATGACTTGCTTTTGAGGAATGGACTATCCATTTTGAGCAAGTGACGTGCTTTTGCAGGTTATCCACTAGGTTTTGTAGCCTGGAAAATCCAGACCCTGGTAATCTAGAAAGATTACTGTAAGGGTCTGGCCACGAACAATGTAATAGCCCAACTCGAGGGGCGGCAACAAGCATGCATTTAAAAATCTCACTGCACGCAATTGGATAACACTAGACCATGTTTACTCTAAATGATTTCGGACTTTGACGCAATCGGACAACACTACGACCAATTTGTACTGTCCTCCAACGTTGCGGCGCTGTCTTCATCAGTTTAGCTGGTTCCCCGAAATGCCACCTATTCAGAGGTGTTCATCACTTTTAAGTGTCCCCCGGAAACACTTCCGTTGTGTTGTGAATATTGCAGCGCGTTTCTGAATTGCTGCTGTGAATTGCCAGCTCGTTTCTGAAATGTAAATGTTTTCTGAATTTGCAGCGCGTTTTCTAAATGATGTGCACGTGTTGTCAAATGAAGATGAAGATGTTTTCTGAAGTTCTTTATGTTTTGTCTATTTGCACGTGTTTTGTTGATTTGCATCTGTTGTCATAAATTGCACGTCGTTTGCACCTGTCGGCCACCGTAGAGGAGAGGTGTGGGGAGGAGAGGTGTGGACATCGCCAGTCTGCTAACTGAATCAGAATCCCCTTATCTCTGCTCCAGCTGTTCTCCTGTCCATACAAATAGCTCGGGAGTGTGGGACGTCCAAATCTGCAGAGGTCTCTTCTGCTGACTTTTGACTTGTGTTATAATCTAATGTGCTGAGACCTCCATACACACATTCATTCCTATTTTCTTTCTCTCTCTCTCTTTCTCCCTCTCTCTCACACACACACACACACACGCACACACACACACACACATTTATCCTCATGTCAGTTAGTGATAACAAGTGATAACACTGTCTGCCCTCTTAATCCAAATTAGCTCATTGGATCAGTCAGGTAGATTAATCACCAAGCAACATCATACTCAGTAATATAATTATCCAGATAGAAAACCTGCGAGGGAGACAGAACCACACAAAAAATTCAACCACTTACCATCTGTGACAATGTTCAGGAAAGAAGGGTGGAAGGGAAATAGGTGTGTAAATCGAATTGTTTATTGTTGGTACACATCTCCGCATATATGGCATATGCGGAGATGTGTACCAACAATAAACAATTTGCAATACCTTGACAAATGTGAACTCAGTGGTTGTATACAGTACATGGATTTCTATGCAACGTCACGAACATGCGTGCGCAACTAAGAGGCAGAAAGCACCATAGAACAGCATAGAGCAATGCTCTCCATGAAAAGAATAAAATTAGTTTTTGTGCTGAAAACTGCACCAATTCGAAATCACGATGGTTAGAGATTGTTCAATATGTTCAATATCCCTAACGGAATGCATGTCTTCGCTAAAAATGACAAAATACGATGTTATATTAATAATGCAAATGAACGGCAAACTCTGAAATATAGTCTGAAATGAGATGTTATTATCATTGAGACAACAGGGGTATACAAAAAAATCCGATTGTAGCTTACAGCAGCCGACTATTTAGGTTAAGTTTATATCGTTGTGGACGGCCACCAAGAGCCTTCTGCCCCACGGCTGCGCGCGCATCTAGTTTTGTTGGTGAACGGGAAACCCGTGTATGAGTAAGTGGTGCCAATGCCATACATTGTTTATTTGTGCTGAAAATCCACACAGATTTGAGTGTAGGGAGGCTGCTGATGACACTGCTTGAAAAAAAAAAAAAAGAAAAACTCCCACCGGATTTCGTGTGACAGCGGAGGCTCGGCATCACCAGTCGAGGCGCTTAGTTACACTCCAGTGGGCGCGCAAATATTGTTTCCTTGCATCTGATCCCGAACACATTATCCTGCTACTGCTTGCTGACAGAGGGGATTGGGAAATTAGCCCTGTCACTCAGGCCCGAGCAGGACTGCTTTATCGGTCTCAGCAGCACACTGATTGAATGAAGAGGAGGAGGGAGGTCTGAATGGGAGGATTGCGGCAGAAACCACTGACTTGTTTTGCTCACCACCCTGCTGACTGCTGTGAGTCATCTTTTAAGAAGTGAGTGTTTTAGATGGGTAGGCCTGAGCTGAAGTGGTGATAACGTGTTGTTTAGGGAAAGCTTTACGCCACATCTGACCTGTATCTACGCCAGAATAACAAGCCTGGTCTCTGTGCACTGGGAAGGAGGAGAGGCCCTTTATGAACAGCCATAGCTTCAAAGGGCCCTCAAAAAACTGAAATTTGGGGGAGCGGATTCGATGAGGGTTATAGCACTGTTTGATGGTTCTAACCATGTCGCAGTTAAAAGTAAAAAATCATTGTTTTTTTGTGCAAATCAGATCATTAATTAAGAATGATTTGTTTGAAAGAGATCTGATATTTAGAAGTGCTAGTTTTACTGTAAGTGTTGGGGAAATACGTATGATCCACGGGGGAAATCTGAGGTTGTTTGTTACGGGTAGGAGATTTGACTGGTTTACCCTGTAAGCTTGATGCACTTGTCTTCTATTTCTTGTGAATACAGGAATATGGAATGTCAAAGGCTTACTGGGTCCAGGCATGTTCTCAAAACGACTGTCAATACCATTTCTATTGCAGGGACTCTGAGAATATCATGCAAAGCAGTCATCATATAATTGTCCCCTGCTGCTGCCATCAGTATTTTCCACTGCATATTCTGTGCTATATGCCGGCTGAGAATAAGAGGTTGTTGCTGCTTAACAGATCCTTCTGAACAGGGGCGTGCTACTGGCAGCAGTCACTGCATTCTGGCAGGGTACATCATGTGCTTGGGTGGGTACTAGTGCTTAAAATCAACCAACCGCTGTCCACATCGCTCTGGTAAGAGGCCACTCGACAGAGCAACTAGGATGGATGAGAAAGTAGGATGACTTGAGACATATACATTGTGTTTTTTACAAAATAATTGCTTCGGCTGGATTTTCCTTTACTTATTCTCTTACTGACCTTTCCCCAATGTTACTGTGGTTTACAGTGCCTTGCTTACTAAAATATGAGTCTACCCCACACCATCATTTCCTCCTGCAGTGTGCTATCTGTTTAATAGATACTGGGTAAGCCAGAGGCGGTTGCCTTACATGCGCTAGCTTATGGCATTCTGTAATGAGAGTGTCTGCTACTTGCTGATACATAACCCATTGCTCAGGGTAGCTATGCTGGGATTGTTTTTCACCACATATTTGCACATGCATACCATAATTTCCCAAATATTAGCCGAGGTTTATACATTGATTTTGCAACATTTCATCAGCTATGAGATTAATAAACGAGGGGAGTTGATATGGTATTAATATGGTTTTGTTTTTTTAACTTGCATAAAACACTGTCCTGCAGTTTATGCACAATGCGGCTAATACACCGGAATGTACTGTAGATGCTGTATTAAGATATTTTTAATAGTAACTACAATTGTATTGTACTTATTTTAAGGCAATGGTGGTGTTATTATCTTCTGTTTTATGATTTGCTTTCCTCCTTTACAGATGACACTCTTAAAGATTTGAATTAAAGGTTCTCTAAGTCTTGTTATGCGGTTTCTAAGGTAGAACATTTTCTGTCACATACAGCAAACATCTCCTCACAATCAGCTAGCTGCCTATCCCCAGAACACTGAGCGCTTCTACACTGTAAAAAAAAAACATGGTCCCTGTGGACAGCCCAGGCTCCAAAAACAGCAACAAAAACAGCCTGGTCCAGTCTGGACCATGAAACATAACTGTGTTCCAGCCAATCACCTACGAGATGCGTGTTCATTACAGTTTTTGCTTGTTGCAGAAGGGTGGGGAGGGAGGGGCGAGCTAGCTCTCTGTTTTGTTTGGTAATAACTTCAAACATCAACAGAAGTGATGTCACCCAACCGTGCTTCAAAAGGCAAATTTAAATAGATATTATCTGTTTAGAATAGAGCTTGTCTGTAATGCATGGAAAAAGGTGATATATTGTCTTTGCAATGTATTGATTACTTGTTGTTGCTGTGCAGTTGCTGTGGCAAGGAATTGTTCATGCATTGTATCGTAGTAGATGCATGGTACTGTACTTCTGCATTGTATTAAAAGAAAAGGTATGCACAGCAATCAAGATAATAGTGTTTTAAAATCAACCAACCACTGTGCACGTTACTCTGGTTAGATGCCACTCGATGGAGCAACTAGGATAGAGGAGGAAAGCTTACACAGCAACATGCCGTCTTTACAAAGTTCTATGAAAACTCTGTATAAATACTGTATAATACAATTCCATTCACACCAACAGTGTAATTCCTGAATACAATAAAAAATTCTCACACATTTGTATGCAGTATATGTTTGTTTGTTTTTGTTTTGCTGATGAACTGCATTTACTGTTGTTGATATCAGCCAATATCATTGTGGTTTACAGTGCCTTATTTTGCAAAACACGTCTATTCCGCAAACCATCATTTTCTCCTGCAATGTGCTATCAGTCTAAATAATAGTAATGAGTTGAGCCAGAGGCTGTTGCCTTACATGCTGCAGCATGCAGCTTCCTCAGCATATGCAGTGTGAGTGTCTGCTTCTTGCTGATGCATAACCCATTATACAGCGTAGGAGTGCTGGAATTGGTTACCCCTCATGTTTGCATGGAAGCTGTATTGAGATATTGGTAATCATGAATAAAATAGTTTTTGTTCTGTGTTAGGACAATGATGAAATGATATTTGTTTGTCCATTGCATATTACTGAATAAAGTAAATTATATGGATTGAATTGTTAGGTAACACTTTACGGTAAGAGTACATGAATTATCATGAATTCATGCATGATTTATGTATTATGTCATTCCTTAATATCTCATGAATCATCAGGAATTCACATTCATAGTCTCTCATTCACAACAGAATGATCATCATGATTACATGAATTTAAGGTTAATTGCTCATGAGTTCATCATGTTTGTGGCCCCTCAACTAAAGTGGTGAATAATGACATGTGTTTAGAGCAGTGGTTCTCAAATGGGGGTACGTGAAGGCACTCCAGGGGGTACGTGAGATTTTAACCCTTAGAACCCGATTGACGCGAAGTGCGTCAAAAAACACACCCTTTCTTCCCTGTTACATTGCTCCGCAACTGTTCATCGCAGCGAGATGAAACCTTTATTGCGTGACAGAGCAGAAGTGGAGCTTTATATTGCTCGACTTACTTACCTCACGTTTTTGTCTGTTTTTGTAGCAAAGCATGTTTATAATCCGACGCTATTGTGTGTTTCTCTATGGCAAAGAATGTTCATAATCCGGTTTTGAGATCCTACCAAATTCCTGCATGGCATCCAATTCAAGGCTCATATTGCATCCCAATTTGTTCGGCAAAGAAACAACTTTTTTGCCTTTACTTTGTTCATTGCAATGCAGTAAAAAGTTGTAGAGAATCATGAGTGCAGGCACACACAGGCTATAACACGTAAACTCGGGTCAAGTCAGGTCAAATCAGTTCATGTCACAGATTTGGAGCGCATAAAGGTCATTAAATCACTAAATAAAAAAATGGCATTTATTTCTGTAAGGCACACACTACATATGTCTGTAAATTGCTCAACCCCTAGAGAATTCCTCCACCATGGCAATGATATTGCCAGATTCAGGACAGTCTGCCCTACACAAACTGAAATGCATGTAGAGCTATGAGCTTGCTGTGGTGAGATACATGTCAAAATATAAGAATTGGAGTCGTGGTTGAAGTTTATCGTGGTTCCAAAGTTTAATAAATTAGACACTGATGTCACAGTGCTCTGTTTTAAGTCTTTTTTCTCAACTAAAAATGCTTTGCACTGGTTAGGGGGTACTTGGCTGAAAAAATATTTCACAGGGGATACATCACTGAAAAAAGATTGAGAACCACTGCTATAGCCCATGTGATTGTGAAACAATGTGAGTAATTCAATTCAATAACTGAATTCAAAAGTTGATTCAATTAAACAGTCAAAAGACACATCATTGGTGGTCGGGGTCCGTGGGTTATTTACTATCAAGTTCATTGAAGTTTGCGTAGCCCATTAATGATCCATCGGGGTGTTTCATGTAAATTTTGTAAACATATTATGTATTTTGTTTCATGTAAGCAAACATAGACCTATTGCACCACCTGTGTGCAACGGATTTTCTCTTTATAATAGGCATATGTCTATGTTGTTGCTATTAATGACAGGATCAGCATTTAAACTTTGCCCCCCTCCAAAAAAACAAAAAAAGAAAAATCGCCTACCCGCCCCGCCCCCCCAGGAAACCGTGGTATAACTCGCACACTGATTATGTGGCCTCAGTCGGATTCATTCATGTTCACTATTCCATCCAATTAACTCTCTGCTGATGACTAACATGCTCTTCAGGTTGATAATTGACCTCATTTCCCTTTTCTAAGGACACCATGACAACCATGATAAATGAGTCACCGAATATATATGGTAGTGATTAACATAGCTTTAGCCAGGCAACATGGTCTTTTACGGCAAGCCTCAAAGTGGTCAATCGCCCAGTTTGGGGACAAAGAAAATTACAAGATTTGAATATGCTGATTTAGGAAATTCATTGCACACCTAATGTTAATGTTTATTCATCACCTACAGATTACAGCACAGAAATGAAAAAACATGCATAAATATCACACATTCCTAATGCATCTTCTTTGCATGCTTCAAACAACACACACAGACAAACACACACAAAACACTCCACTGAGCTCAGGGAGTATTGAATGATAGTCATCACCACTAGCTCTGAGCTATTGTGCTGTGATGTGTGATGGCTCCACTGTTTAGCCCTCTGACATGTGGGCATAATGATGAGTGTCATCTTGTGCATTATGCATTGAGTCATTTATCTGAGTCCAGACGAAACGTTTGCATTGCTGAGTGAGTCTGCCCCGGAGTGGAGGACAGATATTGAGTTGGCCGTCCAGTCGCACAGGTGTCGGCACTTCTCTCCCCTCTCTTTAATATCAGCTGTGCTGTTGTTCATTCTGAACACTCTTCATCCACTTCTCCAGTCTGTTGGTAGTTATTTTGCGTGTACATATTTATGTGTTGTAGGAAATTGGAAACTTTTGAGGTAACCAGAAGGCAATTCAAAGTCTTCTCCTTGGCTGGGTGTTTAAGCGTAGAAAATCTATCTCAGTTCGCTCACGAAAGATTATTTTGCCATGTCTGTACTGTGTATGATCTGCATTTAGAAATCTCAATTAATAATAATTAATAATAATTGATCTTGGGATCAGTATGAGCAACTTGTCCTGGTTTTTGTGAAACAGACGGGGATGTCCTTTAACCCTTGCATCCGGATGAACCCCCCAAAAAAGTGTCATTTCTTGAGCTGATGATTATGGTAATGCTTCGCCTTAAATTAAAGGGTCGACTCTGAGGCTGTGTTGCTTGCCTATTCGATTTAACGGCTGGCTAGGTGATTGGCTTTGAATTAAAATCTTTTTTTCCCTCACTTGCCATCTTGTTAGACACCTGATGCTGTTTCACGTTTCACCTTGTTGCGACTTCAGTAAGCAGTGTTGACATATATGGTTACCAGTCTGAGAGGTGTCAGCTTTGATTTTCTCAGAAGAGAGAGTCTGTCTGATGTCATGCTGGGTTTGAGATTAGTGTGGCCATGTACAAGGTCCCCCGTCAGTCTTTTTCACTGACTGACCAGTCAATTGAAAATGTCACCATCATGGTCAACAGTTATTTTTAGTGTGACCTTGTGTCAATATCATATTGTTATGTGTAACTAACATTATTCACAATACAATTCACTACTGAAACCGCTGAAGTAAAAAAATATCTCACATGCAACTGTATCCTACTGTTTACATTTTTAGGGGGAAAATGGTATTTTATCTTAGAATAGGACCTGGATTTATTTTTAAATTTATTTTTAAATAAGTCCCTTCAGGTCGAAGCAAAACCCCTCCGCTGCGCGTCGGGGTTCTGTTCTCCCTGTCTGAACTTATTTTCTGATAATTACCGGCGGACAATACATTATCCTTTACGTAAGAGAAGTAATCTAAACCACACTAAATGTGCTCTCAGTATACTGTGTCAGCTTGCCTATTAGCATACAAACAAAGCCACACCCACTCAAGCTGTTTACTATCCTCTCCAACTGTATAGCACACACACAGCCTAAGGCATGTTTTAGAGCAGTGCATACGTCCCTAAGACGACAAATGCTCATAGCCAGTGGACAAGGACATAATGGGGCAGCAGCATGCACAGAGCAGAGCGCACAAAAACACACAGAAGCGGATGCATGCAGGTGACAGGATGCAAAAGAGGATGTCATGTGTCTCCTACACGCTGAGATAGAAGTTACAGAGGTGAGGACAGATGAGAGAAACAGCTAATGGTCACATGAGGAGAAATAAAGTACAGTTTGCGAATGTAAATATTTGGGCACGGAATATCATGACTACAGGCAAATAGAAAAATGGTCCTCTGGTAAGGTAAACACAGTAAAGTCTTTACTTACAGAAACAAGGAAACACACAAACTGGCATGGCTACATGAATACACAAAGACCGGACCTGACCTGACAATGAACCAATGATCAGTAAACAGAACTAGGCACAGGTGAGGGGTGGAGACAGGGACAAGGAACAGAAGCACATGAACAGAATAAACGAAGGAGCACATGGCACAACACACAGGAAGTAAACAAATGTAACAGGAAGTAACATGAGGAGCAGACCACATTCATAAATTGCCACTCTGTGCGCTCAGAGCAGGGCTGGACTGGCCATCTGGCATACTGGGCATTTTCGCGGTGGACCGACGCACTTTTGGGCCGAATCGCCAATGTACCTAATTATAATTTAGGCTATATTTATTTATTTATTTATTCTGACAGCGCTGGCCCTCAAAGGGCTGATAGCAGCCCATTGGTTAATTTTCCATACTGACATTGGCATCGCCCAATCAAATCTCTTACTTTTTTTTGTGGCTGCACCCGTCTTTATAGAGTTCATTTTCCATAGGCCTACTAGCGCTAAAACAATGCCTGTGACAACAAAATGTCTGCGTTCTGTAGGTAGGATATAGCAAAGCGGTCAAATTGGATCCAAAATGGACATAAACACAAAACAAACACAAAACAATCAGTAGCCTACTAGCTAGGCAAGGCAGTTTTATTTGTATAGCGCATTTCTTACATCAAGGCATTTCAGGCTGACAGCACTCAGTGACTTTGGGAAACAGAGAACTATGTGAAATTTCCTTTAAGGCATTAGGAGGAGGGTTTATCTAACACACATACTGTACAGTACACAAGCCTACTGCACAGCTACCAGCTAGCCACTGCACTCAACACCAATTCATCTATATCCAAGCTGGGTTTGAGACTGCACATTGCGCAGAAGCACAACTGAAAAAAAAACTTTGACTTTGTTTGGGTGGGCCAGACACAATGCTTGGGTGGGCTTAGCCCACCCTGGCCCCTGCCTAGAGCTGGCCCTGCTGCAGGGTACTGTCAAGCAGTGAAGTGATATGCAGGTAGCCAATGTTCATGTCACCTAGCTGAGTTAGACAGAAGACAAGCCCTGCTTGCTCTCTTATGGTATTTCTGTCCTTCCCAAACTGTGTTAAAATGGTGTATTTAACACTCCTGGACACTCATAGGCCAATATGATCCACAAAATTAATAAAAATAGTACATCTGAGTCAATGGGCTATTCCATTGCCAAAAAGAGAGAACACGGCCAAGCAAATAATTATTGTTTTATAAAAATATATTTGTTTTATGATGTAACCTTTGCAGATTATTTCTCATCTTTTGCTACTGGGAATATCCAACCGTTCCAGGTTACACAAATACGGGTCAGCTGAATGTAGGCTAGTTTACCTCCCAGTGTTAAACTGGGAGGTAAAGTGATTATGATTAAAGTGATTATGAATACTTCACAACTTGTATAGTAAAGTGACATTTGATGTAGACTTCATAAGATATTCATGAAATATTTACACAGGCTGGAGAGATGAAATTAATGGTATCCAGGTTATCCAAATACGTAGAAAATGTAGAATACTTTCCCTGTGTACATATAGGAGCAAACAAACAAACAAACAAACGGATTCAGTCTGTGAGGTCAAGCTGCTGCAGTTTAGCATGAGTTAAGCAGGCACTGTTTATACAAACACAATGCTTGTACTTACACTGTCATAAATATGGACATCAAATTAGTACCAATTAAGCATTATAATGAAATTATCTAGTTTGCATTACTGTTGTGGAGTTAAAATCAGGACACATCAAACAGGTTTAAGCCTATGCGTTTATGAATGGAAAGGGGAAGCAGATTATGCAGAAACAAACAAAAAGGTTTTCCCGCCCATGGGCCATGTTCTTCGGAAATTAAAAAACAACTAGTGTACAGTTCCAGTACAGTTTACAGTATGTGGGTGATAATGTAAGTGACATTAATCTAACCTATATCCAATATCCCTGCTTCATGAACTAGCCAAGGTCACAAAAACAAGCATCAATATTGACAAAGGTCAGGTGCATTGTCTTTTGGTTAGACGTATAAGTATAGTATAAGTATATACTCTTTTTGACTCTTTGGGAAATTTGCTCTTTTTATCCCAATCCGTGAATTAGTGAGAACACAAACAATACACAGTGAGGTGACTGTGAGCTTCCTGCTACAGCGGCACTCGGGGAGCAGTGAGGGGTTAGGTGCCTTGCTCAAGAGCACTTCAGCCGTGGATGTGGGCATGGGAGAGCAGTGCTCAACCACTTCCCCTGCCCACACTATTCCTACTGGTCGGGGATCAAACCGGCAACCCTTCGGTTACAAGCCCGAAGCCCTAACCAGTAGGCCATGGCTGCCCCTGATTTAACGAATCACAGTGATTCTATTAAGAAAATAAACTGTGGAAAATAAACAACGTGCACTCGTGCAGGTGTGTCTTAAAAACCCAGGCTTGAGCAGGATCCCAGATCAAAAGATGATTTCAAATAGGGATCCTTAGAGGGCTTTTGATGAAGCAGAGCAGAGGCGGTATAGGCTACCGGTAAAATGTTCACCGTGGCCAAGAGTCATCACTCCTGCCTTCTTCAGTAGGAGAGCAATGAACCAGTGCTGGGAACACATTTGTTGGTCTCCACAGGGGGCAATCGGCAGTGCTGTGATTGCACCCCATTACAAAAGGGCACAATCACACAGGTGGTGTGTGTGTGAGTGTGTTTTGTATGAGTGTGTGTTGTGTATATGAGTTTGTGTGTGTGTGTGTGTCTGTGTGTGTATTTGTGTGTGTGTGTATGTGTATTTGTGTGTGTGTGTATGTGTGAGTGTGTTGTAGTTGTCTCCCTCCCCTACCTCTTTCTAATCTCTCTCTTTCTCTCTTCATTCATCATTCTCTCTCCATCTAACATACTGTAGTCTCACATACTGTGTATGTATATTTTCCCATTATCATCTCATGGTCTGCTGGACCAGAGCCCACACTGCTACTCTCATGATCTTGGAATAAGCCATTGTTGAGGTGAAATCAATAAGGGGAGGTATTGGATTGTGTCTGCAGTAATTGGGTTTCCTTCTTGTTAAAGCCTTATATAGATGTTCCTTTATCTCAGAGGTATAGGGAGTCGATCGAGGGATGTCTTCCATTCAGGCAATAACATAAGTCTTGTTCTCATGAGACAATTTCTTTAGCATATTGTTATGGTGCCAGGGTCGGCGCCAGAGAGCAATGGGTGGGGGGGGGGGGCTATGAGCACTGACAGGGTGGGCACCTCACCTCACCTCACTAGTTATTTTTCCAAAATTGCCATATAAAGAGCATCCTTCGAGCCTTTTACATATAACTGAACTGATAACTGAAACAAATAGTGATAACAACATAGTGCAACAACATAGCGTTGAAGAGACAAGCACACACGTTTAGAATAATACAATTTTAATAGTATAGCGTTGCATAGGCTACAATACAAGTAAATAGGCTATAACAGACTCACCACTAGCAAGCGTAGTCTACACTAGGCTTCACTGTGTCTTTCCATTCATTTCGAAATGTTCTCATAAGATACTGCTTAAAAGCAAATTGCACATACTGATAATATCGCAACATTGCACATAGGCTATGTGATCGCTCAAAATGTTATTTAAAGTACAGAACTTATTTTAGTTTAACTTATATAGTATTTTGTGCTGCTCTGACAGTCCACTTTTATTGACTGTTAGTCTACTGTTTTTGAGATTGGAGATGTACTGTTTTGCAGTGACAGGCTACGAATGCCGACTCCACAACTGTCGGGTTCATGATAGGCTTTTTGTCACTGCATCCAAAAATGTCTCCCTCTGGATAAAGCAGGTTAAGACCCGTGCAGTGTTGCGCCAGCGACTTTCTAATGAGGAGACACAGCACTCAAAAAATCCTCCATAGAAATGCATGGGGCTAGTTTGTAATGCCAATATGGCCATTGTCTACACGTATCCGACCCCTTCCTCCGCAAAACGTCGACATGTGAATACATTGAGCCAATCGTGGTGTGATGTGAATACATTGAGCCAATCATATGGTGTGTTGTGAAGACATCGTGCCAATCATGTGTTGTGAACTCGCCGCTGGAGCAAGATTGGTGTCGTGAAGCCTTGCGCACGCGCATTTCTGCCGAATAGGATGCCCGATGGCCGCCGAGTGGAGGGACTTGCCTAAAAGGACTTTGATTGCGCTCACTAAAGGGCAATTCATCTCCCCTTAAAGTAGCCTACATGATCCAAAGCACTATAGGCCTACTGTACAGTACGTCTCCGTTGCTCGAGTTTATCATTAGCACTGGACAATATTGGAAAATATAGGAAATGCGACATTTGGCCCTTTATTTATGGTTTCTGCCATTTAGATTAACAGCTCATGCATTCAGCTTGGGTTATCCTGCGGTCAGAAACGCGAAAAACCTTGTATTTTCCATTATCTTCCCAGATCTATCTTGAAAACCTTTTACTGATCGAGATTTATGCTCATTGGGCGTTGCAGGAGTGGTGGTAAATGTATCGGTGGCACTCACTGCAGCCGTGTCCGAGTGTGCAGAATCCCTCTTCATCGCCGGTTTGCGCACAATCAACAGCAGCATAGTTGACACACGTGCCAGTCCGTGTCATGTTTCATTTTCAGTAGGCTAGTGTTCAACATCAGTGTTCAATATGGATTTCATTTCAATCACAGGCATAATAATATTTAGACTTTTTATGTGAGGGAGAGAACTCAGTTGGGGGGGCACACTGGCCTGTTTGGGCGGGCCTGGCCCCCTAAGGCCCGCCCCTGACGCCGACGCTGTATGGTGCGAAGAATTCACTTGGAGGACAAAAGAGTTGAAATTCATTTGTATTTTTATAAATAAATAAAATAAATTATAAATTCACAATTACCCCTGAATGTCTTAATTAATTGTCTAAGGAAATATGCAACATCCAGTTCATCAGTCAAATATTCTCCCATTTTCACGAGGGATTTATTAGGATCTGGCTAAAGTCTTCAATATGTTTTCCACCAGACCAAATTAAGCAAGCACTGAGATGATGAAAAATAATATAATGATAAAACTAATCTCTTTCAATCTTTAGCCTTGTCCTGGAAATCACAGAAGCGACATCTCTGAATTGCATGTCCATGCACTAAGTGATTACTGACCAGGACAAATTCATCTGTTTCTTGTGATGAATTTGCTATCAGGCACATTGTGAAAATGTACAAACAAGACAATTACTCGAGGTTAATTTGTTCTTTCTCTCCCCCTCTCTCTCTCCTTGATTCGCTGAGTGTAGAGAGAGAGAGAGAGAGAGAGAGAGAGAGAGAGCAGCATCCCGATAAGGCTGTAGAGCTGATCTAGACAGGGATGGGCCGCACACATGTTTGAGTCTCCCCAGAACCCAGGGACCGGTGAGCTAATCAACAGCACCTCAGCTCCCTCACACACTCCTATCAGTGCGGCGGCGCCTTGAGCGTGTTCCTCCTTTTAATGTGCTTATCAAATCAGCTCCCTGCAACTCCAAATGAAATAACAGGAAATTACGTTCCAGACGGCAAACAAAACAAACAGCAAAGATAGGGAACAGCTGGGGTGTGGTGGCCCATGCCAGTGCCTAACCCCTCCGCCCCCTCTCTTCCGCTGTCTGTCCCTGTGGGGGTATTATCACTGATGGCATGTGCCTGAGACACAGAGTTCTATTACGCGCAAGAGAAAATAACCCTCATTCGAATGGCTCCCACACGTGTGAACTGAGCAAACAAATGTTGATGTTTAGATGATGGAGTGAATATTCTAAGTCTCCATCCTTCACAGAAATTGTGTGGGAAGGAGGTGATGTTAGTGACTAGTGCTAGATGACTGCCTGGCGTAGCTGACAAGAGGAGGTAGTCCCACTGAGGTGAATTCATATGAATGAAACAACAAGCATGATATTTTTTCCCCCTCCAAATAGCCTCTGATGTTATTCACATTAGGAAATGAGCTTGTGGAGCAACAGGATGTTTGCCGGGTGATTCTCATCTGCTTCAAGTGCAATCCATCACTGGAGGCTGCTTCATAATAATGAGGCGTCGGACGTGGCATGCTCCCTTTGTGGCCCCTCTGCTGTGGACTCTGATGCATATTTATGGGCCCTGCACGGACTGATTCATTTTTTTGTTATTTTGGCTAGTTGTGGCAATGTGCCCATTTTGATGGATCTCAGTGATGGTGATTCAGTGGATACTTATATTTTAGATTATCTGCTGATGATCTGCTTCCTCTTGGCAGGTGCACGTGAATTGAAATGCTACTGCAGCTGGGTAAAAAAAAAGAGTGCATTATGGGAATGTAGCAAAACAAATGCATACAGACAATTTATTCATAATGTTCTTTCTTTCTGCAGACAATTTCTCAAATAAATATAGTTTACACACATGATGTCTTTCCTGGGGGGGAAAGGGTTGGTTGGTTGTTTTAATGCCCTACCAAACCCCCTCGCAGTGATACATTCATAAATGGTTCATTATAAAACCATGAAACATCTTCGTAAGGCTTTATTTTGCTGTACTTTCTTTACTCATTCTGCTTTCTGTACTTTTGGTCACGGTTAGGGGTTTGTGTTTTGTGTCTTTTGGTTTGAAATGTATTCTCTTGTTTACTCCCTGTGTCCTGTGCCGTGGGCGCATCCCAAAGCTCTATTTGCATGCAGCTTCTCTCCTTAGTCCTCCAGCTTGTGTCCCGGAAATCACTCAAAGCTCGGCGTCGTTGAGGACGTCTCATTTCTCTAACTGCAACCAGAGGAGGTGAGAACGAGGAGAGAGGTGAAAGGGCCGAACTATCAAACATTACCTCATTATCAGGCTCAATAAGTGGGAATAGTCCAAGTTCATATGATATTTTTAGGCTTTGGTATACTGTAAGTTCACATTCTCTGCAATCCGCGTGTTAAATGGACGTTTCCTTCACAAAATGAATTAGAAGAAGGTGTTAGGACAGGAGGAGGAAAGGAAGGGAGGAAGGGAAGGAGGATGGACAAATAGATAAATGATCTGCACCCCGTGTGTTCCTTTGTTTATCCTTGCCATGTGCCTCTGTTCCCTGACTCTTGTCTCTGCCCCACACCTGAGTCTTGTTAAGTGTATTACCAGGGGAGTATTCCAGAAAGGAGGTTTAACAAACACTGAGATAAAACTTAACCTCTGGGTTGTCTGAACCTGTGGCGACTAAACCCGAGCTGTCGGTTCCAAAACACCGGTTACCAGTTAGTTCAATCAACCCTGTGTTAGATAACCTAGAGTTGTGCACGTTCACGGCGAACTTATAAAGGCATCATCTATTGATAGTCGAAACCATGAGTGAAACCGGCGAAACGAAGAGCACCGTATATTCCAGAGGCGGAGTAGCAAGTTCTCCTCGAGGCTTACGGGGAGGAGAGAACTGTAATAACAAAAAAAGAACAATACTTGAGCGTCTTCCAAGGAACGAGACCTTGCTTGGCAGAGAATAGCCTAACTGACCGTGTAAATGCGTACGTTTAGTGTAGCCTATTTAATGTCAAAAGCACAATTAAATAATTCAGTGGACATTATGTATTGTATTGACTGCTTTGAATGATGCTTTCTTTAACTAGCCTACCTTGTCACAGATTGAGTGGGCCATAGACTCCTTGAGAATTCCAAATGTAATTTTCTATTTTAACGCGGGTTCTGCAGCTGTGGGCCAATTTAAACCTTTGCGCTCCAACATCGGAAGGGTGATGAATGTCGGAAGGCATGGGTAGCCTATCCTCTATCCCCCAGTAGCATACCCATCAAGTTCTCCTGTAATTGCACATGTAACATTAAGTTACAGCCCACACATTAATTAGTCTGTAGTGGATCTGATAATATTCTAGTAGGGTGTAGCCTGCCCTAATGCACCCTGTTGAAATGTGTTGCTCAAATTAGATTTCTGGTAGGCTACATCATTCCTGGCATCGTGTAAGACTTAACATGGACTGTTAACACTCAATATGTTCTGAAGAAGTCCAGAAAACGACTCTACTTCCTTCGTCAGCTAAGGAAATTCAAAGTTTCTACATCCATCATGAAGGCCTTCTACACTTCAGCGGTTGAGAGTGTTCTAACTGGTAGCATCATCACCTGGTATGGGAACTCCACAGTTAGAGATTGTAGTACTCTGCAGAGAGTAGTGCGCTCAACTGAACGTACTATAAGAACTCAACTCCCTGCTCTACAAGGTATCTATTCCAGAAGAGTACTCCTAAGAGCCGAAAAGATTCTGAAGGACTCTTCTCATCCTAACAATGGATTATTCCTACCGCTGAAATCAAGAAGACGCCTATGTAGTCACAAAGCCAGAACTGAAGTTTTTATCCCCAGGCCATCCGAACTCTGAACTCACACTATACTGACTTTGCACACATTCACTCCTCAGCACTCTCAAACATTTCCCAACTCTGAATTCACACTACTGAATTTAGACTCATTCACTCCTCAGCACTCATGATGCCCCCCCCCCCACACACACACACACCTACATGACTTTTAGCACTTTTACATCCCTCTCCCTATGCTACAGACCTTTTATTTATTTTCTTATTTCATTACACGTCAAAACACACACACACACACACACACACATCTGACTTTCTCCAACTTTTGCACATCTCCATAGAACTTTTTATTTATTATTTTTGATTTCTCCTCCATCTATCTACCCATGTCCTTGATTGCCTAGCCTTTCTGCCCCCCCCCCCCCACCCCACCCCCAACACGCACACACAAAACACACACACTTACATCATCACTGTCATCACCTCACATACATACAGCACACTGCTTGCTACAGTAAGCCTCCTGTACATACTTGCTGCACACTGCCCTCCCCCCCTACATACACAGCACATTGTCTTCAGGATCTTCTCCAACACACATCCTCTACATACTTACAGCACACTGCCCCCACCTACCCACACACACACTACACACACACACACACAGTCACTGCTCCACTCCCCTCCCGCCCACACACACATCTTCACTGTCATCACTCACATACATCATACATACAGTACTCTGCTTGCAATAGTAAGTCCCTTCACCATACTTGCAGTACACTGCCCCCCCTCTCCCCTACATACACAGCACATTATTTCATCAACACACATCCCCAACATTTCTCCAACACACATCCCCAACATACTTACAGCACACTGCCCCCCCCCCCCCCCCCCCAATACACAGCACATTGTCTCATTAGGAAGCTTCTCCAACACATATATTGCACACTGCCCTCTCCCCACATACACAGCACACTATCCCATCTCCCCTGTCATCCCCCCAACACACACCCTTGAGCTGTGGATCTGCCCAAGGTTTCTTCCTTGGTAAGGGAGTTTTTCCTTGCCCCTGTTGCTCTTGGGTGCTCCTTGTTGGTGCCCCCCCCCAATCCCAATCCTCCCCCATGCACCTTTCTTATGCAGCCCTTGCCACTTAATCTACTAAATCCCTCTTCTACTGCACTTTTTACCCCCCCCCCCCCCCCCAAAAATGCACAAATAGGCTGACACCAGACATAATTTCACTGCATTTCTTACTTACAGTAACTATATGCATGTGACAATAAACTTCCTTGTATCCTTGTATGCCTACTGGGCCCTGCCATTTCGCCTCCACATTTGTGATAAGATGTGAAGCATCATCACATATCATCTGGCAATTATTAAAATAAAAATGTGTTTTAAACACCAACACCATTAGGAGAGCATCCGGAAATAGAAGTGGCCTATGACCTATCCATTCTGAAAAAGCCAAAGCCTGTTAATTCAAGCTCACCAGCTAAGACAGCATATCGTTGGTGCACATTTGGAAAACTTAATAAGTGATGCTGACCTGCCAGTTGGTGAAACTACACTTTAATGATCCTCTTGGGTTTGTGTCGAGGAAAACGAATGAAGTTGCGCAGGAACTGCTTTGGCGCAAGGCAAACTTTACGCACCGACCGACAACTTGCCGATATGCTCCCAGTCGGAGAGCGTGTGTAGCCTATTAAAAAAACATTTTATCCCAAATGCCATCAGCATTCTTAACCAAACTTGGTGACAACACGCCCTGCTGAGCTGTTATGTAGTCTATATTTAAACTTATTTATTAATTGTCTATATGTTTTCCTTTTTTTGTACTTGTTTTAATTATAGGCTATCTTCAATGTGTCTGAGATGTTGTTTGTCCATCTGTCTGGTGAGCCAAAGACAAATGTCCACTGTGGTGTAGGCTAACTAGCCTACATTAAAGATTTATTATGACCGCCGCTAGCGAAGCTAGCGAAGCGGTCATATAGGGATTGTCAAAGTTTTTTTTTTTTTTTTCCCGTCATCTACTTCCTGTAATTTTGGTCAACGATACCCGGGGCACCGAAACACCGGGGCACATGAAATTTGGTGGGTATGTAGCCCCACTAGACTTTTACGGAAAAATTTCGTTTGGTCCCCGGGGGCCACTCCCCCTCCGCGCTGGGCCCCCCGAAACCCAAAAAATGCAGTTTTTCCTAAATAACTACCTGAACCGTGGCACCGAGGATGAAGACATTTTTATGGTATGTTGGTCTCAAGGGCCCACATCAACTTAGCCCATAATCACTCATTTGTGATTTGCACCCCCCCGGTAAAAAATGAAAATGCAATATCATTCTGCTTTAATCGCCCCTCTCTTCAGTAAAGACGTTCAGAACTGCACCAAATTGTATGTGTATGATTAACCTGACATTCTCTGGGGGTATGCCAAGTTTCGTAGAATTTCATCCATGGGGGGGTCTAAAAAATTAAGTTATGTGTACATTTAGTGACTCTACACTCATTGGCCTGTAGATGGTGGTGCACACATATACACATGCACACACACACACAGGCACCCACATACTAATGGTATTAGAACGGCTGATACATAATTACAAATTCAGTAGGATTAAAAGAAAGCCAAAATAAATATTCATCATCATCATGGCTGCATTTCCAGTATTGGCGATAAGTAGTCGTTTGTCCACTAGATGGCGCATCGTTGCAGTGAGACGTAATTTTGTTGGAAGTTAATCTAAAGTGGGTTAGAAAGACACTATGCTTCCTACAAGGACAAGACTGTAGGCTACAGTAGTTTACCGCAGAGAACGTCTAAGGGTAGGATGATTTCTGCATGAAATGTAATTCCCATTTCCTCTTGAAGCCGAAATAAATCTGAGAATGTTTATCGGACATGCTTGTTTTTTACTGCAGGTAGGCTACGTTAATCCTATCAATAGCAGAACGTAGGTAAAATAATGTTACCGTTAGCATGGTTGAGTGATGGAGGCCAATTTGATTATTGATGTATTTGTAGAAATACGATAACAGCACTAATTGTATCTTTCGACTGTCATCTCATTTGCTTATGACCATAACCTAGGCTACTAACAGGAGCTAAGTGAGTTAGCCACAACACGTTCGCTACGTGATGTTTTTTTAATGGAAAATATATAGGCCTAGGCTACCTGAAAGATAACCTGTCTATGATCCCGTGATGATCTACATCTCCATTTAAACCAGATGTTTTAGAGCGCACGTTGAGATGTATTCAGGGCAGGGCTGTACCTACACATATTTGTTGCACGTGCTACAAAAATAATTCTTTGCGATGGATGATTTAGTACCAACGTTACAAGGGTCAGATACAGTTTTGCCTATGGCTATTCTGTGAGACTGAGGCGCTTTTTGTTTGTTCGAAGTGCGTGTTTAGGGTGTGAGAGGGGAGTCGATGTGCTTTGATTCCAGCTTGGTAGTTGTAGTCTATGCGATTAAAAAACACGTGTGTGTGAAGTATCCAAACAATGATAACGCTTTCATTATGGCTGCTTTAGCCACAGACCTTGAGTTACTGTACAGTGGGTTGGGTTCCATTTAGAAGTGTCCACTTCATTCGCCCTTTCCGTGATTCACAGCTACGTGAAATGTATTACTACTGATATGCAAAACTATTAACTTTTTCGCCAAGAGGTGGCAGCTTGATACTGTAAGGTGTAAGCCATTGGTTCCAACGGAGATTTTATTTGGGTCGCCAGCATAGCCTGGTGACAATTTGTGTTGTGTAATAGGCCTAGCATAGGGCCTACCTTATATAGCTTATAGTTTGTTAACAGTCACGGTTTTGTCATGCAATGTCTATGCATTTTTGCATTTAGAATAGCTCTAAAACCGGGGGGCGACCACGTCGCAGGGGGGGCGCCAGTGCGTGGATATCTCAATCGCAAAATTAAACAATATTTCTATCGGGCGCCTACCATGGACTAGGCTGGGTGAAAATCAAAAGATTGCGTCAAAAGATTGAGCTTAACCATGGACCTCATGGTTGCAAAATGCAAGGGAACATGAATCAGCATATTATTTGCACAAGCAATAACGGAGAGTAGCTCTCAACTTTGCCCGTTAAAATGTGTATGAACAGTCTCGCAACGCATTTCATGAAGGCCCTTTTGGACATGTCAGTTATTTGCACCACTGGGTAAAACGGCATTTTGTTTTAGACTACTGGTATTTAATTTGTGCATTGACAATAAAGCTGAATATAATTTGAACTAGATGACTAAACCTATGCATATGTAGAAGAAGAAACATTCACAAAAATCCATGACATGACCTCTCTTCTTGATAGCTGTTGAAAACTGCATGGAACTGACAGGGATTGTTTTAGTTTAATAATAAATAAATAAATACATTATGCTGCTACCTTCTGCTTTTCCCAAATACAATGTAGCCTACAGGTGTACCTTTCATCAGTCCAGTTGCAATGGATGGACTATGATGAACTGCCCTACTTGTGATTGTTTAGAGATTTTAAAGGTTTTATAACAATGTTACAGATTTTTTGGCCCAGAAACAAATCTATTCACCTTTGCAGCGCCAGTAGGCTACTTTGTGTGCGGAATGTGTGCAAACACACATTCCAAACAAGCATACACAAAAGTTTCAAGAGTGGGGGATGGAGTAGAAGATGGAGACAAATTCATTAATATGATTTATTTTCGCGGAATGGATGTGCAGGACTGAGCGGCGGTCATATTTTGTACCGCTACGCGGTACATCTAGTTTTATTCTATTCTAATCCACCATGCGTAATGTAGGGATGGAGAATGCTTTTCAAGTAGCCTATATTTAGGATTCAGCTGAAAAACTCTAGCGCTCTTGAAAAACTCGTTTGGAAAAGAATGGATAGGCTATCATGTGATGTCGTGGTCTTATCGCCCTCTCACGGTGAATTGCACGGATGAATATTACATGATTTTGTGCGTCTTCGTCGCCATTGTGTGGCAAGTGTAAAAATAGCGGCCTGGTTGAACATGCACTGAAATAACCGAACATAATTGAACATAACCTGAACAAAACCTACCCCCTACCAGGTTAAGTTCAGAGCCTATGTTACCATAGTTAATTACAGAGCCTGATCATTTTTTAGCTTTCTGGGACTACGTTTACACGAAGCAGGGTATTTTCCTAAACGAATATCTGGCCATCTACGTTTGCAAATAAAACTGCATTTACACAAGACCGTTTTTTTTTAAATGTGTTTACACAAACCCGTGTACATACATGCTGTCATGAGCACGCCAAACCACAGTGGCAGTCTAACGATAAGCTCAAGCTCACATTAACCAATCAGAATCCTGAAAAGTTGCCCGAGCCACCGGAAACGGAAGTGTACTCTCTTCTTCGGATAGCAGCGGTAAAGCAAGTTGTTGTCGATACGACAAAAAGGGTGTCACTCCCCGATGTGAGTCGCTACCCGATGTGAGTCACGCATGCTCAGATTGATAGGTTTTACAGCATAACGCCAAGGGATCCGACTGAAATCCATAAAATAATTCACTTTTCTGTTTCAAAAACGTTTTAGCTATCTAAGATTGTTTGATTGCTAACGTTAGCAAACGCCATTCAAGTGACAGCCTTTGTTGTGCTTGATTGCTTACTTACTTGCCAGCAGTGAACAAACTTCGTTATGTAGGTCAATTTTATTAATATTACAGAAGTCTCTCGCTAGCAGGCTACTTCAGCCTCTAATCTACAACTGAAATTAGAGATCATGCTGTGAAAATGTGATGCCTTACGCTAAATAATACATTACTGCTGTGTAGGCTAATGTCATTATTCTGTGTCTAACAGCACAGGTAGTCGCAAAGTAGCAAAGTGACGCATGCGCGACTCACATCCGGTAGCGACTCACATCGGGGAGTGACAAAGGGTCTGCACCAACATAAACGCGATGGCTATTCTGAGCGCATCCATGATCACCTCAGCCCCAAAATGTGAAGTCGCACGTGAGAACATGTAAATGTAAACATTGGTCGCACATTTGGTGTACTTCTGTCGCATACTTTGACGTTGGCTGCCCAAAACTCCGTTTACCACAGCTTACAACCAAACGCATACGTTTTCCAAAAAAATCACTTTGGCCGGAGTTTTTTTGGATAACCGTTTTACGGGGCGAATTCTCCGTTTGCGTCTAAATGAAAGGCTCAAACGTAGGGAAATGTCTTCGTTTATAAAAATACACATGCTTGTGTAAACGGGGTCTGGAACTGAAATCCCAGGTTTACCGCTGATAGCAATAAAATGTATGGTTAAAATGGATAATAATTTAACTTCAAGACTACTTTTAGTTAGCCATGTAACCCATCTTGGTTTTAAACAAAGACACTATCCCCTCCCCCAATGGAATGCTAATGTGCTGGTTTAAGGCCTATCACTTACACAAGACAAAGGATGCTACCTTGATATAATGTATCCATGTATCATGAAATGTAAATGTATTCATGTCTGGTATCATTCTGATAGTCTCAGTACCAGGATTGTAATGATTTGATTGTGAGAATATTTGGAACATTCTATAAGTGATATTTCTGATATATAAGATATCTCTCCTCATGCTATTCTGACAAGAATTCATAGGTGTGAAGTGGGTGTGAGTAGGTGTGTCTGATACCAACTGTAGAACCAATCAAGTGGGCTTGTTCTTGGCGCCATTTTGTTCTTTGTTTAAACCATTTAAAAGTAACTAAACTGCAATGTTTGTGAGATCAGATTTTGGATTGTCAGACTAAGGATGTAGAGCGGAAGAGAGGAGTTGGCTACAGGCCAACCTAGGCCTTTCAGGCCTGGGATAGGCCTACATAGACCGTAGACCTTTTTTGTACCCTCTCAGCTTGTAACAGAATAAACCTGATTCCTGAGTTTTCCTGAAGTTCGCCAGTCTAAGATTAATATTAAGTAATTATTCACTACAATTACTTTCATGGAGGTTCCAACCGCAGAGATAATATACTTTTGTCGCTGATTCTAAGATGCCGCAGTTTTTTTTTTTTTTTTTCTTTTTCTCATCGCTTTGGTGTCAGCTCCCAGGTAAGGACGCTTTTTATCTGCATTTCTTCTTTGGTGATGAACGAAGGTGGATCTGTAAACCCGGGCGGTTCCTGCTAACCACAGTTTGGAACGGGCGTTAAGATATCGGAAAAGGCATTCTGAGTGAGTAGACATTTTGGCAAAACCGTAACTTAATAGTGGACACAAAATTGTGCTTCCCCGATTTTGGCAATATTTTGGCAAAACCGTAATTTAATAGTGGACATAAATTTGTGCTTCCCCGATTTTGGCAAAACGTCGCACAAGACGAATTAATCCATATTTTGTAAATGGCCCTATTTGTGCTGGATTACAATAGCTTCTATGAAGCCCAATCCAGAAGAGAGCCTCTTTATTGGATATAAAGAGTAAATAGATTCGCGAGTGTGCTAGGCAACTCAATATTAATCACTGTGGTATAGTGAGCGATCTATTTTCCTACGTAGCTTATGCCCCTCTTTGTTTACAGAACATTTTTATTCCTTCATTACCAAAACAGAATATTAGACAGAACTTGGCGCTGCTGTTTTTGTTTTTATCACCAAGAGCGTATGAGCGGCTAGAATCCAAAGTGTTAAGCTAACACTAGTCTTGTTTTGTTTTTGAATAGATGTGGTGTTTTGTTTTACATCTGAATCCAGGATTTCATGTCGTAATCTTTTTCAAGTGTGAAAACAGCATAAGCTCAAACAGCATAGGCCTAAGCTCAAGAGAGCATGGTTAGGCCTCTTTTAAGTACGCCTGAGCTAACTAGCTGCCGCTAGGGGCGTCTAGATGTCTTTGTGAGCTAATATGAGCTAACTGAAAAGGCTTGACTAAACTTCTTTTGTTCTTTTAAGCAGGAAATTCTTCCTGCAGCCCGTTTAAAGTTGTCCTCCAGCTCCATGGAGCTGTGTGTGTCTGTGTGTCCAGTATGAATGAATGCGCGTGTGGGCCGGCCCTGTGTGTGTGAAATTTGTTTATTTCGTTATATGTGTTTGTTTCCATTTTTTGTTTCAAGTCCTTCTTTGTTTTCTTGGGTCAAAAGTTTTCACACCTTTTGCTATCTTATCTCACTGCCTTTGTTCTAGCAGCACTGTATTCTATAACCAACCCCCCAGCTTCTCCCCCATGGACACAAAAGGAACTTCACTGGGGAGATATGAACCTAAGAGGAGTGATAATGGGAAACCATTGTTGATTTCAACCATTTTCTTTCTTTCATTTAATTTATCTTTTAAGGGACACATTTTGGGGTTTAACATGTTAAGACATATTTTTTTTTATTTTTGCTTGTATGCCAATGGGAAATGTTTGCTACATGTTTACGCCTTGTTTGATGTGGGCAAATGTTCAATTGAATGGATTCATACCCACAACTTGAGTTTCTTTATGTTTGAAATTACTTTTTATTTGTTTTTAGTGGTGTATTTTCTTTTCTTCATTCATATTGGGATCGATCACAATCTGTTATAGTTAAGAAACTATAAAAAGGGGGAGATAGATGGTATTGACTTGAAATACCATCTAAGTTTACTGGTTTTATTGCTCAAATGGTCATTTTTTTAAATGCCTACTGTTTTGTTTTACTGTCCCTCACTTCTAATGCAAAATCTCTTTAAAAGACATGCAGGGGTACCCTACCCACGTGAGTCTGTGGATTATTTTTCTTTTAAACATCTAAACTTAACCAAAAGTTTATTTATTTTCTTTATATTGGCCTTTGCCAATATATGCAAATGTCTGTTTGGAGGTAAATAGCCCTGCTATGTTAGAAGGTGTGACTGTCTCCAATTGAGAAACTGAATACATTAGCATACTGTTGTTGACTTGTGAATCTGCATTCACGAGACACTGTTTGACTCTGTTTACACTCATGCTAATGTCTCTCCCAAGTTGTTGTGAAACCACTCCCCACTCTCTCCAGAATCTCTTTCATGCCAGAAGGGACAGAGGCAGGTGTGACATGCCTTTGTCTTCGACCACCACTACGCAAACATCTCAAGAAGATCCTTTCAAGATGGCGGATGGCTCCACTAACCAGCCTCAGCTGCCCTGGGCTCAGGTACAGCCAGCAGCAGCGGTGGGGGCCAGGCCAGTCATGAGACGAGACTGGACGAGGCTCAGGAACCACAGGTCCAACGGAACCTGTGGCAGAACCAACTGCCATGACTCTGGAAGCAACAAAACCGGACTGACTGAAAGCAACGAAAGGGGGTACCGAAAGCAGCCTCGCACTCCGCATCATCAAAGACACTCATGGCCCATTGTTCATGGACTGTTTGGACTGACACAAGGGTGCACGCCGAACGCGGCCTGCATGCACACCCTTTGCACTCGCATACACTTACACTGAAACAATGCAGACACATTCAAGTTTCATAAGAGGACCCTTCTTCAACGGAAGAGAAACGCAAGAAGGGATGTATGCTGAACGCTGCTTTCCTTGCTCACGCACACTTACATTGATTATGGACTGATTATGGACTTTATAAAAAAAAAAAAAAAACATTGTAAAATTTTTCAAGAAGGCTCATGTTATGGAATCTTATTTTAAACTTCAAGTCATTCAGACTTGAAAAGGGGGAATTGATAGCAATAAAATGTATGGTTAAAATGGATAATAATTTAACTTCAAGACTACTTTTAGTTAGCCATGTAACCCATCTTGGTTTTAAACAAAGACACTATCCCCTCCCCCAATGGAATGCTAATGTGCTGGTTTAAGGCCTATCACTTACACAAGACAAAGGATGCTACCTTGATATAATGTATCCATGTATCATGAAATGTAAATGTATTCATGTCTGGTATCATTCTGATAGTCTCAGTACCAGGATTGTAATGATTTGATTGTGAGAATATTTGGAACATTCTATAAGTGATATTTCTGATATATAAGATATCTCTCCTCATGCTATTCTGACAAGAATTCATAGGTGTGAAGTGGGTGTGAGTAGGTGTGTCTGATACCAACTGTAGAACCAATCAAGTGGGCTTGTTCTTGGCGCCATTTTGTTCTTTGTTTAAACCATTTAAAAGTAACTAAACTGCAATGTTTGTGAGATCAGATTTTGGATTGTCAGACTAAGGATGTAGAGCGGAAGAGAGGAGTTGGCTACAGGCCAACCTAGGCCTTTCAGGCCTGGGATAGGCCTACATAGACCGTAGACCTTTTTTGTACCCTCTCAGCTTGTAACAGAATAAACCTGATTCCTGAGTTTTCCTGAAGTTCGCCAGTCTAAGATTAATATTAAGTAATTATTCACTACAATTACTTTCACCGCCCTTCACTGTTTCGGAGGAGCTGGCTCTGGCCTAAACCGATAACATGACTTTGCAGAATACAAAATGCCTATTATGTCACTGACATAGCTGTTGGTTGTGTAAGGGGTGATGGGCGACACGACACTCGACTATCCAAAGTGGATAATGTTTGTCAAAGGTGGTGCCTTTGCACCTTAAAGAGCAATCCCAATGGGAAACTCAACCGAGCAGTGCTGTTATGTAGCCTAACTGTTTCACATGACTCTTCCTTTTGATCATGTATTCTACAGAGGGGTGAGACCATAGATGAGCCCCCCACAAGACCTTCTCGTGGGACTGACAAGGTTTTGATCAAGGTTATTCCTTTTGCAAGGTGCGCCAGAAGGCTTTGACCAGTTAATTATTATTTTAACTATCATTTCTATAGGTCGGAACAGACACTGTAAGGGCGCTGTATAAGCGCAACCTTGAGCTGGACAACGCCAAAAAACTCCTGGAGATTAAGAAGCTCAAGCTAGAGATTCAGCTCCTCGAGAGGGTAGGCTATGATGTAGGAACTAGATTGACTTTGGTGAAGCCAGACTAACCCTCTGAAATAATGTTCTTTTTCTACATTCACAGCAAATGCGCGAATAAGCAAATAAAGTCAAAATTTATGAACAAATGTATTTCTCTATTGTATTTCCTCAACACACACAAAACAAAGGGCTTCAACAATACCCAACGAAAAAAAGCACTAATTCCTTCCCTGAGGACACCTAAATTAAACATTCACCTGTAAAAATTAAATCAAAGATCTATTCAAAAAACTGGTTGGTGATCGCCTGTCTGACGGCCACTCCTGTGGGATGGTCTACTGTGATGGGGTCCACAACGTCATCAGCCACCAATGGCACATGAGGGGTTCTCTCCTTCCTAATACTGGTGATGTTATTGAGCACCACACATGCAGTAATGATCTGTCTGGCTCTTTCCGGCTTCACCCTCAGACCCCGGAGGCAGTTGAAGCGGGACTTGATTATCCCAAATGTCATTTCAATCCTCACCCTGCATGTGCTGAGGGCCCTGTTGAAGCGGCCCTCTGACCGACTCTGTGGGTCACTGTACGGAGTCATCAGGAACCGCATGCAGGCATACCCTCTGTCCCCTACAAGTAATCCATCGTAACGGCCTATTAAAGGGGGATAACACGGTGTGGTTAATGCGTTACTCCAAATTTAGAGTTAGTGCTCTTGTGTAATTGGCACACCTTGCTGGAACTGACGGCAAAGACTGGACTCCCGGAATATACGCGAGTCGTGCACCGAGCCGGGCCATTTGGCGTCCACACTGGTTACCATCAGTGCTGATGGTCACGAGTCATCTGCAAATGGCATTTGTTTTACATAGTCTGGATATTATGAAGCACCAGTACAACGTTAGTACCTGTATGCATTTGCTAATCCCACATGATCTAGCCTAATACTTTACCTGCACATTGATACTATGGGTTGACTTTCGGTTCACTAAGTCAGCCTCATGCTCCCCTAAAGGAGCATTGATGGGGACATGGGTGCAATCAATAGCACCTATGAGTTTGGGGAATCCTAGTAATGGATTAGAGAATTGTAGGACGTTAAAGAAACACGTGCAATACAACACACTACTTCCATGACCTTTAGCGAATAACTATTCCATTTGACAATAATATGGACTATTCAAGCCCTACACATAAGTATGAGATAACAGCATATATATATATATTGTTCAGAATTGCTTTGAAACTTAAGCTGTTTACCATGTTGTTAGTCGCTTTGGTTACAAATGCGTCAGCCAAATGTAATGTAATGTAAGTACATAATGCTTGAGGGACGAACCCCGCACGCACACATCAAAACCATGTTAGATTGATGTTTGTTGACTTCTCATCCGCCTTCAATACTATTCAGCCACACCTACTAATCCAGAGACTAAGGGATAACTTTGGTCTGGAAGGTAGTATTGGTGGCTGGATTTTGGATTTTCTTACATTGAGGACACAAATAGTCAGAGTAAATGGCCATTTCTCTGATCTATCTGTAACATCTACTGGCTCACCTCAAGGGTGCGTTCTCTGTCCCCTGCTGTACATAATGTACACAAATGATTGCCGTAGCAATTTTGAAAACCGTCATATATTGAAGTTTGCGGATGACACAGTTATAGTGAGCCTGTTAAATAGCACGGAAACATCGCATGGTCCTGTGGTTGATTACTTTTTAAAATGGTGTCAGGAATCTTTTTTATCCTTAAATGTTTTAAAGACAAAGGACATGTGCATTGATTTTAGAAGTGTGCAGCCTTCTCCGGATATCATAGTGATTGATGGTCAGACAGTCGAATCTGTAGAGTCTTATAAGTACTTAGGCACCTTTCTTGACAACAAGCTGACATTTGAGAAAAATACTGACTCGATCTATAAGAAAAGCCAGCAGCGTCTTTTTTGTCTTCGAAAACTCTCCAAATTCCAGGTTGACTCTACCCTGATGACTATGTTTTATCGTTCTTTTATTGAGTCTGTTATTACATTCTCCTTTATTTGTTGGTTTCAGTCCTTGAGGGTAAAGGAGAGGAACCTGCTAAACAAGGTTGTTAGTGTTAGTAGCAAAATTATTGGGCTTGGACAAGAAACTTTACAGGATCTCTACAACAAACAGCTATTTAAGAAAGCAAACTCCATCTTGTCTGACTGTTCTCATCCTCTACATCAACAGTTTCAGTTTCTACCATCAGGTTCATTGCTCAGACTCCCATTTGCCAAAACAAATAGATTCAAACACTCCTTTGTTCCTTCTGCTGTCTCCCTTCTAAACGCTAGGAGGAAAAGGTAGTTTACCCTATGATAATGATGTGCACCATGTTATTTATTATATTATGTGTATTTATGTATTTTTTGTAATTTTGTGTGCTCGTACTGCTGCAAAACTAATTGCCCCACTGGGGGACAAATAAAGGCATTACATTACATTACACATTCAAGACTGACGCTCTACCGCCACACATTTAGTGCAGCTACATTAATTTATTAAGTGCAGCTACAACCTTTTGGATTGCACGGCACACCGTGTTTTTGCTTAGATTTTCTGCATCACCAACTGCATGTAAATATGTTCCCGTGGCAAAAAAACACAGTGAAACACAGACACACTGTGCAACAGTAAGCGCACGGCTTCTTTTTGTGGCATTACACACATACGGTCCAACAAGAGCGATCAAATAGCGAATACCCCACCTGTATCTCTCATAGAGTATATCCTCAGGCAATGCTAAAGGATCGGATCTGTCCCGAAACACCCTCTGTCTCCGGAGGGACCCTTGAACGATGCATGCACCGAGATCCACAGGAATACCTACGAATGGTGGCGCCATTGTCAGAGGAGGGGCTAGGAAGCTGCGCTTAGTGCTTTAAGTAGCCGATCTAATCCGAAATCTTAGCTGATAACCTGGTCCCGACCAGGTTTGGTTGACAGCATAAGATACCATGGTGATACAGCGACGCTAAAACTGAACCACTTTCGTGTCACAGCATACCCTGGCTTTGAGCGCAACATACCTTGCTAACCCACTAATCGAGATTCGTAGTATACCCCACCAGTTAAGCCAGTAAACCTGCTTTCTGGAATACCCCTCAGTAGTCTGATTAGTGCCTTGTTTACCTGTGTCTCCTTGATCTTGTCCAATGGTTTGTGTTGTGTTTCCTTATTAGTTTCTTGTAGGGGTGTGAATCTCTCATGTAAAAGACGATACGATTCGCATCTAGATACATGGGCACGATTCGATACAAGAAAAGATACATGTTCATAAAAAACGATTCAGTACGATTTGATGCGATGCGATTCGATGCAATTCGATGCAGTTCAAGAATGGAAAGCATTCTTAAAGATTTTTTATCATTTGCTCAAGGTGCACATTAATTTTATATTATCAGTTATCATGGTCATGGTTATCAATTAGGCAAAAAAATTAATATGATTATCTAAACTGAGGTTTGTTTCATATACTGTATTGAAATGAAAAAAGAATAGTCTACATTTCAGTCAAACACAGCAACCAAATACAACATATTTTTTTTATAGACTATAGATTTTATAGAGTTATATCTGATTGTTTTCATGGAGCTGTAGCCTTGTTGAGGTAAGACAATACCGAAATAAAATAAAACAGTGCTTAAGACACTCTTGGCCTTTTCTCATATAGCCTACACGAATAAAATGCCTACATATCAATGAACTCTCTGGGTTTATTTTGTTCCAACGGTAGACCTAATGCAGAAACCTATAATGCCACAAGTCTGAGTCAATATGAACAAAATAATTGGCTAATAATTTGTGCATCGTTTTAGCAAAGGCCAAATTATTATTTAACATTAAGGAAATCCCTTCATCAAACGTAAGGCTATACAGACTATCGTTGCTGTTTAGTGTTTAATTTCGCGCTGGATTTTGAAAAACAAGAGAGTAAAAACTGTAATACAAACGACCGAGTGCGAGTTGTCACGTGCTTAAGTTGCAGTAGATGTATGGGTAATGAGGTCATTTGACAATTTTGGGCAATGAATGTAGCCAAAAACGAACTGCATTACCCACAATTCTGTGCCACGTATAGTTTCAAAACCAGACGAGGGATGAACACGCTGCTTGGAACGTAAATGAGAGTCTGAGCGAGCAGAAAAGGTTGTGAACCGATTCGTAACAAGTAAATCGATATAACGACCGGTTCATTTCAGTTTTATTTCGATACGGGGCTTCACGTATTGATGTAGCCGTATCTTACACGTTAAAAACGGATACCGATACGTATCGGTTAATCTTTACACCCCTAGTTTCTTGTGTATTTAAGGTCTTGTGTTTGTCTTGGTCATTGTGGGTTGTCATGTGGTTGCTCTGTTCTTGGTTCTCCTGTGAGTAAAGGTGAATTTGAATTTAATCCTAGTCCTGCATTTGGGTCCGACTCTGAAAGCAACTCATGACACTTTCAGATTGTGAGGGAAAGCCAGAGAGAGCAGTTAAGATTACAGACATCTAAAGGGCCGGGACATACCAAACTGATGATTGGCTGTCCGCCAGACACCATCAGGCTGGATAGTGAGTGTCTGTGACACAGGTCAGTATAGTGCAGTGGTTCTCAACAGGGACGTGCACAGGAATTTTGAGGGGCGGTTGCTCTGACCTGAAAAAAGGGCACCCCCCCAAAAAAAAAAACAACTCACTGGCTATATGAAGGACTGAGAATAACATAGCCTTTATTAAAATATATATACACTTCTATATATATATAGAAGTAAAACACTGAAATACAGCACTCAATCACCTTAACTAATAACACAGAAAAACATGACTTGAGCATGAAAATCACCAACATCAATATCCCTATCAATCAATATCCTATCAAGTCACTGATAGGTTTCTCCAAAAGTGGGCTCATCATCTGACCAATTATATATTATTGTTATTGCCATTATCATTATTATTTTAATGCCCACTAGTGGTATTTATGTTCTGCTCAGGCAAGATCTTTGAAATTATAGCCTATGTTTTTTTAGATTACAATTATTTAGCATGCAGCTCTTTAACCCTGTACTTTCTAGCATGGTCCTCTCATCTCATATTTGGTGATAATCACTTGGGCCTACCTGCCCTCCTGGTCCACATTTTCCTCACATGTTCTGGAGGCTTGTGACTGCTCCTCATCTTAAATGTAATGTAATTATGAAACTGCCATTAGTAGGCTAAAATATGAGTCTGATTAATTAATCAATTCGCTTACACAGTGTCATGTCATCTTTATCACAGAAAGTTTCTGTCTCACCTGCTGGTTGGCTTTTTCACAGCCAACCCTGCAGTGATGTGCTGGCCTTTGCTGCCTCCCTGAATTGTCTCTCCCTCTCCTGAATCCGCCTCTTTTCAGTGGGCATCTTGGCTTCAAACAATACCCAAAATAGTGATTTAAGCATTTAACCATTTTGAATAAAATAATTAATGTGATGCATTACTTCCATCATTCATTCTTGCTAAAATGTGAGAAAGTAACTATCAGCACACATGTAGCTTAGTTTGCCTAATGCAGGGGTGGGCAAACATTTTGGCTCAAGGGCCACATTGGGTTTTGAAAATTGGCCGGCGGGCCGCACAGTAGGCTAGTAGCATAATGTTCAAGGTAGTTCTGCTGCAAAGGAGATAACTTAGAGTAGCCTAGGCCTATCATCTCTATTTAACATGATGTTTTGACATTGTAAACGTTCTCTAAGAGTGAAAAGCAGTTTGCGATAAAGCTAACCAATGTCGTCTCTGTCACAGGAAAAAAATAGCGAGCAGCCTGATAACCAAATTAAATGCTCGGCGGGCCGGATGAAAGTGCTTGGTGCGCGGGCCGCAGTTTGCCTACCCCTGGCCTAATGCCTACCAAAACTGGCTATGTGGTAACAGGCTGCTTGTCTGCGGGCTATCTGTCTGATTATTTAGGCTAAACGTGGCAAACTCAGCCTGGATTTATAAAGATTTGAATTAATTTCATAAAACTTGATGATGATCGTTCGTTTGTTATACATCACAAACTCACTTTTTCCGACAACGTGGTTTCGTGACAATCTCCTTCTAAGGCCGCTCATGCAGGCTCAGCTCAGGTGCCGGTCGCGTGCAGCGCTTCAGCCACGTAAACAGAGTTTGCCCTTCCCTTACTGACTTTCACTTTCGGTGCCCGAATGGAAGTGAATGAGTCTTTGCGATTTTTTTATCTAGGTCTACGTGAAATTCTGCATCCACTGCATTCCGTACGATTTATTTATTTATTTTCCCCTCGGAAGGGCAACGTGAGTCGAGGCCATATGGGCAGTTGCCCGGGCAACCTGAGGCTGAGCAACCCCCCTGTGCACGTCCCTGGTTCTCAAGGTCTGACTTTGGGACCCACAATTTCCCATGTTCATAAAGTCGCGACCCATATTTTTTTCTTAGCGTTTAACCCATGGATATGGCGAGTTACATGGCAAGACAAGCGAAGTGCCTGTAGGCCTACAGTACTTATTTGGCATTAGCCTACATTTGTGTCTTCAACTCTTAATGTCACCTTTTAAAGTAGGCTACTCTACGTATGACTTTGACAGGGGTGTCTTGTTTCTATGTGGCATTTTAGTTTTGATGGTTTCATGCTCTCATGTGCCAGCCATCTATTGCACACCACACAATGGGGTTTCTATCCTATTTTGTCCTCAGTTTAAGCGAATCCATATCTGAGCCTACTGTAGGCTACTTCAAATATTCAGAGTAGCAGCCTGCTTCCGTTAACCACTAAAATGATCTAACATGACCTGTCACATAAACATTGTCTATGTCAATAGGCTACAAATAAAGTTTATCAAAAAAATAAAGGTCCGATATTAGATCTGATAAGGTATCATTTTAAATTGCTGATTTTTTTTATTTATTTTTAACCACAAGCTCTGCGACCCACCCAGAACAGTTCCCCGACCCACTTTTGGGTCCCGACCCACCAGTTAAGAAACACTGGTATAGTGTGTCCCACACGGTCATCAGTGATGGATGTCTATGAATGTAGTTGTCTATTCACAGTAAATGGCCGGTCAGGCAGTAGCATAGCACTTTTACCCTCATCAGGCTTTCCCCATTTGAAGTGATCATAGAAGGGTAAAGAGACACCCAGGAGACAATTATGCCAGATCAATTATGCCAGATCAATTATGCCAGATCAATGCTTCGAATGCCTCATTATTACGTTCTCATCTTTCCCCAGAGTGGGTTTTTTCACCTGGGTGATGACATCAATCAGGTCTGCAGATTTCCAGGTTGATATCTGGCAGCCACTATTAGCCTCAGCTGTGATGATGTTGTAGGAGGTTGTATTGAGAGTATGTGCAGTGAGATCATAAACTTGAGCACAGGTACAAGGAGTCCTCCAACTGAGTCAAGAAGTGAAAGGCGAACATTGTTAATCATTTTGTGTCTGTGTATTGACTAATGTTTTGGAGATATATTTGTGGTTGTGTGGCCCTCTTGTCTCTATACTCTCTGAACATAGAGGGAGAGCAGCTTCACAGAAGAGAACTTCTGACGGCAAATTTGAGGAAAAGTTGGTAAACCACCCTTCTTACCTAATTTGAGGGTGCTGATTCTGAATATTTTGTTTACCAAGCTCAATTCTGAGTTCTAAGCCGCATAATAATTTTAACATAAAATAGCGATTATTTTTGCTTATTTTTCCCTAAATTGGGTTGATTTCAAAAGTAAATCAATAAAACCAAATAAAAGTGTTCTCTAAATACATGTTTGAGCATTAAAGAAGCCATACTATAGTTTATTAACGTATTTAACCTTCTAACACTGTTCCGGTCAAAAATGACCGATTTACACATTCCCTGTACCATAAATATGGCATTTTTCATCAGATTGCCTCAAGATCTTATGATATCCTTCACAAAAGACTTTTGAACACATAGACTTTATTTATTGACTACTTTCTTTGAATTTTGAGTGATTTATTCAACGTAGAAACACTTTTTTTGTTTACGGTCAAAAATGACCGCCATAGGAAATAAATGGGAAAGAGTATAATTTTCATCCAGGAGATAAAAGACATCTCCTTACACACACTCCTACTACTTACCACCAATGTTCCCACACACATGTACATGCACACACGTCATGTTGCCACTTGTACATGTGAACCACCAATGTTCGCAAACATAGGCATTCACGCACATAAAGAAACACACCCACCCACACACACACAAATAGACACAAACTCAAATGTACACCCACTCACACACACATGTACACCCACTCACACACACACACACAGTTCATGTTTTCAGTTCATGTTGTCATGTTGCCACTTGTGCATGTGAACCACCAATCTTCGCACACACAGGCATGCACACACAGAAACACACACACACAAACAGACGCATACACACACATGTACACACACACACACAGTTCATGTTGTCAGTTCATGTTGTCATATTGCCACATGTGCAGGAAAACCACCAATGTTTGCACACACATGCATGTACACACACAGAAACAGTCACACCCACACACACACAAACAGACATACACACACACACACACACACACAAAAAACAGACACACATACAGTACATACACATGTACACCCACTCACAGACACACACTCAGTACATGTTGTCAGTTCATGTTGTCATGTTGCCACTGTGCATGTGAACCACCAGTGTTCACACACATTCACACACATACAGAAACACACCCACCCCCACACACAAACACGATGTAGATGTTAATGTTCTAATAAGGGTCTGTTTACAATAATGTTCTATTAAATAATAATTTTTTGTCATAGTATTGGTATTTAAGAGCAGTTAAAACTGTCCGGTCAAGTTTGACCGCGAACAGTAAATTAAGGGGGGTAGCAATGAACAGTGTTTAAAGGTTAATGGGAACATGATTACAGTTAACATGTAATAAACTCGGAAATTCTAATCAAAACACAACCATATTTTTATTGCTAACATAGTGAGTCACTCGTGGTGTTTAATGCATTTCATCACAATAACAAATTGCAGATAACCTTCAACTCAGAATATATCCGACAGTACATATGAACTTAGATAGCGGGAATAAGCCTAATGCAGAACTGCATCTACCATCAGCAACAACCGGCAAGTAAAAAACATTTTACTTCTAGTAACACTGGATTTGGTATGTGTGCTTGCCTCCATACTAGAGCTTGATAATGTACTTTTCTAATATGCCATTGAGCAGCATCACTTGCTGGTGGTAGAGCCTCCGATCCTCGACATCTAGAAAACAGAGTGGCTCTGTCATAGTGTTGTAACGATACCAAAATTATGACTTCGATACAATACCTGCCATAAATACCTGCCATAAATATGTTGATACTCAATATTGAAATGATATCCAAATCCTAAAATATCTGGAAAAAGAAAGGAAGCAGGCAGTGTATTGAGTCATTTGTGTTGAATTTGGTGCACTTTTGGTCAATTCTGGGTTGACCAAAGGAGAGGAGTTCTAAACTTCCTACATAATTATTATTTTTGTAGTCAATAAAATAGTAGTTTGTGTGTGATTAAGTCCTTTATTGTTTGTTATAGCTCATTTATATTGTGTGATGTTTTGGCAATAAATGACCTTTAAATAGCCAAAGTAGGCTAGATCAAGGTCAGTGTTCAAATTACTGCATACCAATCACTTAATGCTATGCAGAAGAGCCTAATCTTTAGGTCATCTGATGTAGGATACCCTAGGCCTTCCTGTGTTTATGGGATTTCTTTGACAGTTGCAAAGGGAAAAAAGTAAAGATAGTCTGTTCTGTAGTTCTGTGCTCCCAGTGTTATTTAATAAGTACGTTTCAACCACTCTTTGGGTCTTAATCAGATAGGCCTACACCATTATTACTTTACATTACATTACATTTGGCTGACACATTTTTAACCAAAGCGACTAACAAACAATTCTTTCAACGATTTTAGGACAATTTAAAAACGGTAGAGTACAGTAAGAATAAGTGCATCAGAGAGTGCTGTTTTTAAACAGTTGAGTGTCAGTTCAAGACGGCTGGTAAGTGCTAGGATCAGCAATACTTGTTGTAAGTGCACTCTAAAAAATAAAGGTGCTTAAATGGTTCTTTACATTTCTGGATGGTTCCACGGAGAGTCAAAATTCTGTGTTGAACCATTACATCAGGCAAAAGGTTCTTCACATTGGAAATGGTTCTTCAGAGACCATAACGGGCTAGGACATTTGCCATTTGGTGGTCAATGAAGGCTGCACAGCACAAATGTTTACACAAATCTATCTTGACTGCTCAAACAACAAATTTCGAGTTATTTGGATCAAATTAAGTAGCCTGGCCGTGTCCCAGCTGCGAGTGACAGCCAGGTTGTCACATTGACTGTTGCCTGTCTACATCGAGTCCATCAAATAGCCTAGGCCTATGCCATTCCATTCGGAGAGATTCCATAGCCGAGCAATGCCCTAGCCTACTTGTGGTGTTATGATGCACACACACTCTAAAAAATGCTGGGTTGAAAACAACCCAAACTGGGTTGTTTTCAACCCAGCCGCTGAGTAAAATGTGGTCCAACACAGCATTGGGTTATCTTAACCAAGCAAATTGGGTTACTAAATTTAACCCAACAACTGGGTTGACATTTAACCAATATGTTGGGTTATGTTGACACAACTGTTTAGTTAAAGTTACGTAACGTTTGGGTTATGTAACCAAATCCCCCCAAAACTACTGGTTGATTTTTAAAATACTCTGCTTGTACAAACTTGTAATAACTCAAAGTTTGTATTTACTTACTTGAAAGTCACACCTTCTGTTAACAGCTTTAGGCCTGATATAGACAGTCTATATTAAATGTCCATCAAAAGCCATGCAATGAAATAAAACAGTTAAACATAATTATTTATTTGATAGTTTTCTTTATTTTTGAATAGATAGCCTAGTATAAAATGCATGTGATACTTCCATGAAGGCAGGCAGATTCCAAAGTCCGTTTTGGGGGTCAGTCCTGTCAATCAAAGAAAAAAAGAGTGCATTTTAATCACGGTTAGCCTACAAAACTTTATATCAAGACGTGCATGAACCATTACCAGTGAATGATGTTGACAGACATAAAAATTCACCGGGAGACAAATTATTAGTGCAACACACTCGGAAACCATGACCACCTTATATTATGGAGTTGTTTTAAACATAATACCGGTAATACAAAACGTGCGTTTTTGTCAGATGAGCTTGATAACACTAGCAGGTAACATTACCATTAACGTTAGCCTAACATTAGGCTGACAGTCAGCAGTGCTAACGTTAGCTAGCTATGTTAACACATTCTTAGTGAATCCAAGTTAATGTTACCACCAAGAACCACCCAGTAAGTTACATGGCTATAATATGAGGCTACCCTGAATAATTTAATAAGATGTTGTTTGGCATGATTATTATCGTAAGTTACGTGTGTTGTGAAGAGACTACTTCGACGGTGTTAGCTAGTTGACAAACGTTAGCCACTAAGCATATTTAATTAGCATAAAGTTTCCAAGTCTGCTAACGTTACCTACCAGCTGCTGGTATGCTAATTGTAGTTCGTTGTAAAAGTTTGTTTTGTTTCTGTTCAGCAGTTCCTACCCAGTGAATACAGAAATATGTTTTATGAGTCTGTCTTTGTGTAGATTTATCATTAACAGTAGCTAATATTAGCTGGAATGAATGACACCTGCTAACCTGCTTGAAGCTGAACGAAATGGCAGGCAGAATATTCCTTGATATCACAAAGGGTATGTCTCTGGGTGGACTTTTAAAATCCGTCTGGATAAAAATAAATAAATAAATAAAAGCAGATACATACCTTCCGAAATCACCTGATTTCCATTGCATGTTGACAGCTGCTGGACTGGACGGTTGAAAGAATATGCCTGCCTGCCGATTTTTTTCTCTCAACCTTCAAATAACTATGCATCTGTGTTGAAGTCACCCTGGTGCTGGGTAGTGTACTCCACGTCAGGTGGGGGACAGGGGGGAGCACAGCCCTAAACTATCAACCCAGCAGTGATAAACTATCAACCCAGCAAGCTGGGTTACAGAAATGACCCAATATGAGTAAAAACAACCAAACAAAACGACCCAACAGCCTCAACCCAGCGTTTGGGTTGAAAAAATAACCCAGCATTTTTTAGAGTGCACTGAACACTAGCCTATGCACAAATTAGGCATTGGGACATTGTGATCAGGTCACCAGATATAGTTGTTAATATTTCTAAAACAGTTTGTGCATCATTTTCCTTTCACAAATATGGGATATACATATTATTTCCATGGTTAGAGCCAAGTAGGCATGCAGCAGCCTCGCCAGTGTTGCCAGATATTATCGTATTTGTATGATAATTTTGACCTCAATACCGATCAATAATGAAAACAAAACATCTCATAATGTACGATAATTTCATGTTCATTGTTAATTTATTGTAACCCTACAATCCACTGACCCCACTGGCATAGGCAGACTACACTTGGGCTAGGCTCGCCTCAACCTCTCGGGCACAACAAGGTTGTTTTGTGACTTGTCACATGTTTGAATGACATGTTTGATCGCAGCGGATTGTGTGTGCATTGAATAACCTTACAGCCTTGGTCATCATTCGTTTGGGAGGGTGGAATGAGAAGGGAAAGTGCTAGCTAGGCTGAATGGTTTGGGAAAGCCTGTGTGCGTGAAATTGTTTGAAAAATAGATATACTTTGTGTCTTCGATCACTTTCCTCCAAAAAGATAATTTTCAGTCTGTCAACACGAGCCTCAGATCCAAAGATTCCAGAATCTTTGCGAACATTCTAGCGCGCAACCGCCATCTCACGAACGTTGTTAATCCTCAGTCTTTTCTCTTCGCCTGAACTTCTGCTGGAGGTCACATCTCGTTGAAGCTGCCAGAAGATTATATAAACCTTTCGGTAAGTGTTTCTAAGAGTGCTTGTTGTACACCAGCTTAATCTCATTATCAAGCAAATACATTAGCGATTTGTGGGGTTGACGAAACGAAGTCTATATCCCAATTTTACAAAAGAAAAGTTGAAAATCCTTAGTTAACTTTAACATTAACTAACGTTAACAGTTAACGTTAGATAGCAATCAGGTCGGGCGCCATTTTATGAGTAGCTAGCAGCTTCTATATAGCTGCGTCTTGAAACTTTATCAACGTTTTTTTAAGTTATTGCTGCTTACATGTTCAACGGTCAGTTTGACGTTTTTTGATTGAATGTCAATTTTGAATGTGAATATTGTCTCTGTCTTTAATTTCGTGTGGGTGGAGTGTTATATGTTACTGAACGTTAACTAGCTTAGCAGCTAGCCAAACTTAAAATGGTACGATCACGTATATGTAACGTTAACGGGTTTGGGCTTCCCCTTTGGATGTTTCCAAAATGCAAACGGCAAAATGCAGTTTCAGACAGAAAAAAATACGGTTTGAATTTCTAGAAATGTTCCTGTACGTTCCACCTTGAGACGCACACGAGGTCGATGTATGTTGATTATGATTTTTCTAGACCAAAATGTCACACATCTGACGTTTAATTGATAATTTCACAGAATATTCGTACTTGAGACCTCAACATAGGCATAGCTATCATGCTGGAATATTTTTTAAGCATGATGGCGTTTTCGTTGAGGCAGGTAGCGGCTTGCACAGCACAAGGCAAGCATTCTGGGGGGGGGAGATATGTTTGAAAAATACACATTTGTATCTCAGTCAAGTCAGCATATTTGGTGCAAGATGCTTAAAAATGTAAGCAATTTAATAGAAAATGCATTTCACTGTAGTATGCAATTTGTTTTTTGGTGTTCATAAGTAAATTGAATGATTTTTCTAATTAATGTTTATATTTTTCATCAGGTATGGCACATCTATGGTCAGTGTCACAAGTTTGTGAATGGCTTGAAGAAGCTGGACTAGGGCATGCCAAGGACACTTTCATTGGTAGGTCCATATGAACGGACATGAATTTTCAGTGTACATTTTGTCCAATCAAAAAACCAACACACAACAAACTTTTAAAGCACCAGCAGCTTTTTCATGAAAACCTAGAGGCATTTTCAGTTACATGTGGACTTGATGGCTGCCCACGTACATTTTCAAGAGTGAAATCATTACAAAACCACATCCGCCAAAAGCACAGAAACTGTCAAGGATTTGTGGAAGCAACAGAGACTCCTCCCAGTGGTGGAATTGAACAGACTTCTCAAGTATCTATATCAGAACTTTTAAATGCACTAACTGAATCACTTCAAAGACGGTTGGCAACATTTGCTTTGTATCTTCAGGAAAAGTATGTTCTTCAAAAATGTGTACAAACAGATGTTATTTATGGGTTTGAAACACTGCTAATCTTTTTCCAAAGTTGTTTCACAGAAATATTTGAAAAGTTCTTAGAAGAACGTGGAATTGATGTTAGTACTTTGCCCCTGTCTATGTTCAGTGAGGATCGTTTATTTGAACAATGTTTTAGCGCAGTGAATACTCCCTACAAACTAGAAAAATACTGCATTGAAAATCTAAACTTGATTGAATCTGTTGAGTGCACTCTTAATATTCAAGAAGATGGTAAAAAGGATACTTATCAGTATACTCCCTTGTTAGATACACTAAAATTAATACTAGGAGAGCAGTCCACTCTAGAGCACATAATCAATCGGACAGTAGTTGATGATGGATGTTTGGAAGATTTCTGTGATGGGACTATATTTAAGGGTTCTAATTGGGATAGTGGGGATTTTTTTTTGAGACTTCACTTTTATAATGATGAATTTGAGATTGTTAACCCATTAGGATCTAGAAAAACAGTGCATAAAGTTTCTGCTTTTTACTTCACTCTGGGGAACATTCACCCAAAATACAGGAGTAATTTAAAGCATATCCATCTTTCAATCCTTGTTTACCATAGCTTGTTCAAACAGTATGGGGCATCCAGAATTTTGGAGCCCCTTATTTCTGATGTACAGAAGTTACAAACTGATGGCATTGAAGTGATATATGAGGGAAGACCCCTTCGCTTTAAAGGCACAATATTTACAGTATCAGCAGACAACCTTTCTGCACACTCCCTTGCAGGTTTTCGTGGTTCCTTTAGCAGTGGACGTGTTTGCAGGTATTGTTTATGTCACTATAAGGACCTATCAGAAAAAACAAATGAAGATGAATGTGTTGTGCGGACACCAGATATACACAGTTACCACCTACAGTGTGTAGCTGAGGACCCCAATACAAGCTCATTATATGGAGTGACCGGTCCGTGTGCTTTTAGTGAGATACCAAACTTCAGTGTAACTAATGCATTTCCACCAGATGTTATGCACGACTTCCTTGAAGGAGTTGTTCCTCATGTCATAAAATTACTTGTAAGAAGTCTTCACAGAGAAAAAATTGTTGGTGTGCAAAATGTTTCTGTTGCTCTGGCAGGCTTCACTTTTGGACGGAATGATTCTTCTAGTAAGCCTGCTCCAATTTCTGAAAGACTTGTTTTAGATGGTAGACTTGCAGGGAAAGCAGTTGAAAAGTGGACATTATTCAGGACACTTCCCTTTATTATTGGAGACAAAATTCCAAAAGACAACAAGGAATGGCAACTTTTCCTGTGCCTTAGGGAAATAGGAGAAATAATATTGGCACCTACTATAAGTGCTAGTTGGATCAGTTATTTGGAGTTTTTAATTTCCTCCTTTTTGACAGATTTCAGGAGGTTGTATCCTGATAAAATCACTCCAAAAGTACATTTCTTGCTTCATTACCCTCGCCTGATTCAGGAGTTTGGTCCACCAAGAGCACATTGGTGCATGCGATACGAGGCAAAGCACCTCTACTTCAAAAAAGTTTCTGACAGAAACTGTAACTTCAAGAATATCTGTCTCTCTCTCGCTACAAGAAACCAGTTCAGGCAGTGTTGGGACTGGCTGGGCATCAAATTTGAGAGAGAGAAAAGCTCAGCAGTCTCGCCTTTGAAGTATCAGGAACTTAATATTGCTGTTCAGGAAAAGCTCAGACTTGCTCATGTGTCTGAAGAGGAGACATTCTGGACCTGCTCAGAGGTCGATATAGACACTGTGAAATACTCTGTTGGTGACTGTTTCATCTTGGATTTGTACCAGGATGAAATTCCTCTGTTTGTAAAGGTGACACAGATTGTGAACGCAAGAGCAAGTTGGTTCATTGTTGCTGAATTCCTCACAACCTTGGTCTTTGACACCCATCTTCATGCTTATCAAGTGAGCCCAACAGCAAATCAGATTGTGTTTAAGCCTGGTGAAGAGTTGGACTACCACAGGCTGGACTGCTATGAACTATCTGGCAGACAGTTTATTACTCTTTTCCATCGGCCGTACAAAGCAATTGCTTAGTGGTGAGGTAATAATACAAATTGATGGGGTTTTTTTAATTGAGAATAAAAATGTCCATATGTCATGTTGATTAAATTCAGTTCTTCCTCACCTCACACACCTCCAGAAAATGAAGTTGATGGCCTTACACTCACAAAAATGACAGAACGTATGAGTGAGAGAATGTTTCCGAAGATGAAGGACCAGGTTCAGTTCATGGCTGCTCTAGATAAATTGAAGTTGTAAGTAATTAAGCAAAGTTCAATATGTTTACTGAAATGTGTTATATGAAGATTATTATAAATGTGCAAACATTTCTGTTTTCTAATTGATAGGGGAGACAGCCATGATGCTGAAGTGAGAGCGGAGACGTCAGTGATGCCAGTTTCGCCAGTTTCCTCTGATGTCATCCTCCCACCTTTTCTCAGTAGTGCTTTAAGTTCACAGGATCCACAGTTCAAGTCTCAGGGGAAGAACAAACTGAAAAATGCCCTCATTCAGGCTTTGTTTGACCACCTCAGTCAAAAAAACATGTAAGTGTCACTCATCCTTCATTCTTTTTTATAATTACAAAATTATTTATGTAGGTTCAGTTCCTGTGTAGCTTAATTTCCCTACATGATCTTCTGAAGAAGCCAGTAGCCAATAAATAGTTTAACTCAATGTATGGGAAACACTGAATACTTGCAATAGTTTCGTTTGTTTGTTTTGTCAATGTCCTTAGGTATCCCTCTCACACTCAATATGTTCTTACATTGAGATCAACCTTGATTCGCTTCCCTTTTCTCAGGGAGAAATATGGCTCTGGATACGTAAGTAACAAAATTATTTTAGGGTTATAAGGTCAAAATACAGTGGGAACCAGAAGTTTTTTCCCTGACTTTTAATCATTAAATCAGAGTAAAAGTTTTCTGTTTTAGGTCAGTTAATATTAACATATTTTTTGTATTTGTTAAATATCAGAATAAAAAGAGCCTACACACACCCTTTTCAGTACTGTCCACAAATGTTTGATAGTATGAGGGCTTTGTGGTGACAACTCCAATATCTTGTCTTGGAGCAGCCGTGGCCTACTGGTTAGAGCTTCAGACTTGTAACCGGAGGGTTGCCGGTTCGAACCCCACCAGTAGGAAGCGACTGAAGTGCCCTTGAGCAAGGCACATAACCCCTCACTGCTCCCCGAGCACCGCTGTTGTAGCAGGCAGCTCACTGTGTCGGGATTAGTGTGTGCTTCACCTCACTGTGTGTTTAGTGGGTTTCACTAATTCACGGCTTGGGATAAATGGCGAGACCACAATTTCCCTCACAGGATCAAAAGAGTATATATACTTATACTTATGCCACTTACATAATTAGTAAATCTACCACTCTGTTTTTTCCCTAGGATGCCTTGCTCGAATCACTTAGAAACAAATTTAAGAAAGAAAGAAGACCACTAGTGAACTTGGAAGAAGTTTCCAAAATGAAAGAGAAGTACTCGGCACGCCATTCAGGACGAAAGCGGGGGGTTGAGACTGAGGAGGTTTGCCTGCAGAATAGGGCTGCACGATATATCTAAAATCTATCGTTATCGCGATATCAACACTTGCGATGGACATACCGCAAAGATTACTTAATTTTCGATAAATTCGATACATTTTCTGTGCCGTGCGCATTCCATACAGTCTATGGTGTATTCACATTCTGAATGTCAACATATTTTACCAAACTGATGCGGTCATGCAGCCCAAGAAGCCCGTCCCCTACCAGTTTAGGTGTGTGGTGTTTTAGGTGTTAAAGCGGGAGCTAAGTCGTGATGGCTGAAAATAGTGAGTCGAGCGAGGTAGGCTACACTTGGGTGAAGAGGAATTAGTGACTAAAAGGAAAAGCACGTCTGTTATATGGGAATATTTTGGTTTTTGAAGGATGCCGTGTTACAAACACAGCGCAAATGCGTCCTTCTCCACCGTGTTAAAATAAACAATTTCTTTCGTTATCGTTATATCAGAAGTTGTCTTTCACTGTCTGTAAGGCTTGTATTTCATGATTTGCATTTAGCAAAAGCCCCAGACAGCAGCACAGAGGTAATCAGGATTCGTTATTTGTAAAAGTTGTTTAACCTACTTCTGGACTGTGCGATTGCAGCCCAATTACTTTCACTTTCCGCTGCCCTCATAGTCGGCATGCCGGTAGCCTAATAACGTGGGATGCGCAGCGTACTGTATGAGGTTACAGACTGAGATGATTGCCGCGATATAGCTTAAGTAGGCCTAGCTTCTTTGCTAGGCCCATCGAAGGCTGGCAATGTGGAATATTCCGCTGGTTGGTGCACAAGTGTTCAGATTGGCTGTCCACCCGTCTTTTATGAGGATTAGGAGCAGATCTTCCACACAACTTCGATAGCCTAGTCAGTAGGTCTCTTAGCTGTCCACTTTCATCAGGCCATATAGGCTACATGATATTTTATATTATTTAAAAATTATACATTTATTTCTGTAATTATACATTTACCCCCCCCCCCCCCCAACCCTACAGTGTATGTTTGCAGCAAGCAGAATGAAAAAAAAAACATTAAATATACTGCTCAAAAAAATTAAGGGAACACTTCAATCATACACTGAATCACTCTGTCACTGTTTGGTTCTGAGCACAAGTAAAACTTTTGAGGCGAGTGTTTTATTTTGCAAGAACTGTCAGACATTCTGTGAATGTAGTTTGAGAATGGAGAAAAGGGTGAAAGGTTTCAAAATATGTGTGGAAAACCTTTATTGAGCAGTATATTTAAATATCGCAAATTATATCGTTATCGCAGTACTCAATAATGGTATCGCATATCGCATGTTTTCCTAATATCGTGCAGCCCTACTGCAGAAGAGGAGCTGCGAACAGGAGGTAAGAAATGGAGCACCAGCATTTGTTGAGGCAGGTTAAACACGTGTATGGAACCCAGCACACTGCATCCCTCTGCTCCGCTGGCATGTAAAATCAGTCTTTATGATGACGACAGGTGACCATTTGGCTTTTTTTGCGGGGGGTGGGGTGTTCTGCACTGTAGGTTTCCTTGGATTCTGCAGAAGACTTGAGATCCATCCTTCAGCACATTGAGGTTTTGCAGCAGGAGCACCATAGCCTGACGTAGTCATACTCAATTCTAGTCAGAATTTGAGTCTGATACTGCTCCATAGAGCTGTGATTATGGGGCGTGTTTCAAACGAACCAGGAAAAAAAATGCCTCTGCACCCAATTGGATAGACCTACAACCAATCAGAGCAACGGAGTGTGTGACGTATGTTAAGCGACGCATAGTTGATGTCAACAGAACTCAACTGCACGCTAGAAGAAGAAAATGTGAGCGATTTTCGCAGGTGTTGTAAAAATAATGTAAGGATACACGGAGTTCTTCAACACACGAACCTCATTTTTGAGAGAAACAGTAAAGGTGAATGCATATACGATCAAGTTATCCGTTTAGGATTACAACTCCACAACACTGCAAACAAATCGCATCGCATTTGTCGGTCCTGTCAGAACTTTATAACACGGTTGGAACGCGACATGCCCGTGTTTAAAAAATGGACAGAAGACGAAGGAGACCAGCCTGAAGAACCGTGTTCATCTGAGGCATCAGAGACGCCCCGGACTCTGAAGACGTTCTGCCCCAATCCGTCAACTCCAACCGGTACAAAAACGCGAAGAAGCATTACAGAGGTAAGCTTGTTAATACATTTCTACTTCTTATGATATGACTATGAGAATAACCTCGATTGCCACGTTTCACATGAGTTAATAGTGAGTCGTGATTATTGTCCAATGTGATAAACACTGTGCATTCCCACACTCCTCATTTCCGTGAAATCTATCTATGATTAAATCATCTAGTCATATTTTGACATGCCTAGTATTCTGGAAGCCAGCCCGAATTTCAGTGTAGTGTGAGCAAATGTTACCAGGATAAACTTGTACCTGATGTGTAAGTTGGCCTCTGTCACTTTGTCAATATGTAGAAACTTCATTTTGTAATGGACTAGCATGTTATCCAACCCCCACTTCTGTGCTCTGCACCTCTGTGGGGGGTGGGCAGTGTTTCTCTGACCTGCTCAGCAATTGCATCTGGTGTCACCATATTTAACAGTCTGTATTTTCCAATGTATTGTCAATGCACGTTATACTTATTAGGCTATACTGTAATTCTTCACACTGATGTGTTCACTTATATTTCAGGTTGTCACCCATTTTCCATCCACTTGACCTCCACCTGGAACACCTAAACAATTTACTCAAATCATTTATGAGAGGATTGGGACCAAACATGTCAGAAATGTCAGCAGCCAGAATCAGTAGGTCCATTGGCATCGTCAAAGAGCTAATGGACAAAACGGACACAGAGCTGGAGCTGACAAGGCCGGCTGGCATTCATCATGTGGCCCGAGAACAGGACATTTTAACACTGGTAAACGTTTTCACAACTTTCCCAGCAAAAATCACCCAGGCAGGCAGTCTCATGCATTCCCGAATTTCAAGAGAAACTTATTGGCAAAGCTGAATTACCAGGAGAAAATAATGGACTGGCAAAATGTGCCTATTTAAATAATTAAGTAAATGTGAAATGTAAATGGTGATGGTAATTTGTAAATATTGTTTTCGTAAATGACAATGTAAATAATTGTTTTCATATAATAGTTTAGTAGTATCCACATTCTTGAAAACATTTTTGTGTTTTCTTATTGGTTGTATGTTCAAAGTTCAGCGTATATCTTCAAACATTACCTATTTTGTGTAGATATTAAAAATCTTTATTGACATGTCTTATTGTTTGTCTTTAAATGCAGAAACATCACCAACCAGTAGAGAAGTATAAACCATTTTAATTTTATTCAAAAATATTAATGTAACAGAGGTAAAAAAAAGGCATTTGCACAACAACAGGACCCTGAAGCTACAAATTTGAGCCTGAATTTGAAGCTAGCCTGAGATCTTCAACATTGACAAGCCTGATTCCAAGTTACTTGGGGATGATTGTATCTTATCATCCTCATCCTCGTCATCAAAGTAACCAGTGTAATCCATGTCAACCTGAACACGGTCATCCTGAACAACACAGTCATCAAACAAATTAGTTTGACTCTGTTCGATGTCATCAAAAACCTCATGCATAATTCATAGTATCTCTTTTGCATGTTCCAGCTTGTATGTAGGGAGATTATGGATAATGAAGTCCAGGTCAAATATCTGTGTGCACTGTTCTAAAACTGATCAATGAGTTCATCTCCAAAACCAGTGCAGGCTGTGTCGACTGTGTAAAGTGGTATGTTTTTATGGTCCTGAAGTAAACTACTCCTGTAAGTTTGTAACAGTTCCCTGATCAAAAGTGTGCCCTTAGGTGTGACTATTCTGTGTTTGTGGTGTGATGAAACCTCCCCTTGAAAGTGTTCATATTTGGGGATTAGCTCCCCACAACCTTCAGGTTCACAAGAACAAACAGAATGGCAGTGAGTGCAGCACAGATGTCCTAGATCAACAGATGTGGTGTGTTCCTCAAAATGGCAGTACAAAGCTTTCCGCAGACAACTAGTGACTCCATTAAAGTACCGTCTTAACTGCTGGGTCAAGCTTTGTACTAACATCCCTCACAATCCAGTGTAGGCACTCCAGTGTATGGCCAGGTACTTTAATCAGACCCACTCTGATGTTTGTTCTGATTGGGCTCAGGGCCAAATTTATTGGATTGTCCATCTGAAGCTGTTTCATAACCCTGGCTCTGGATTCCCGATCAGCAGAAGCGGTCAATGTCAGCACAGGTGTACCTGGAATATATAGCAGTACAAAAAGCAACCAATAAGTAACAGTAAAAATAAGAAATGATGAGTAGTATCATTTAGTACTTTTTAATGACTGTACTGACATCTAAAAAGAATACATCACTTATAAGGGGTACAGTGACTAGCCTACCAATATGGATATGGTGCTTGAGTACATAAAGCAACACCCAAATGCCCTTCTGCCCTTTTGCAGCCTGACCACTGATAGAAATAAAACAGTAACCTACATTAGAATGTTTTAACAGCTAGTTCGCTACAATCACACTAACGTTATGATTGTACCAAGTCTGAGTTAGCGAACGTACAACGATACCTAGGCTACTATGTTTACAACATGGGATTCATATCACGACATTGGGAGTTATTTACTAAGTCAGACAGTTAGACTCTCTTACCATTTGTAAGTTAGATGAACTTCGTCCACGACGATACCCATTGCGTTGGCTTAAAAACATCGGAGCCTAGCATGTCCCTCCACTTGTTGTTCAGCAGCCAGGATTCCGGGCTTCAAAAAAGGATCTGGCAACGACCGCTGGCTATATCCACCTCGTCGTGCACGCCGAGTTGCATCGCCGTGATGCCCATTTCAGTTGCTTCGGCAAAAAACATCTTTCTTATCAACAAATGCCTTGATCCCGTTACTCTGTTCCTCTTTTAAAATTAATTCGCTGTCGATATCTTCTAGAACAGACCTGATAGCAGAATCTACACATCTCAATTCTCCAGCGGCAGCCATCGTTGTTGTAAACGAATTCAACCCAAGCGCTCTTTGGTGACGTGGTGGATTACGTTACTGTTGAGCATCTGTCCATCATCGTATAAAGCCCGCCCTGACAATTTGATTGGCCCGCCAGTATTTGGGCGAGCATACTCGCGCCACTATTGATCAATGCCAGACCGAACTTCCCGACCTCAAACGTTGTGGGCGGGACTAAGTTCGGAATGGCACCCAGGCTAGGAGCACCATAAGGCGAGGCCAAGTTTTGATATAATTCTACAGCGGCTCGACAGAACCAAGACCTATCGGCAGCACTACATTCAAAACCACACCACTGCTGAAGTCCTTAAAGAATTTCCCTGTCTCATGAGACCAAATATTGTAAGTATATGTGTTGGAGAATATAAATACATTTTATTTATTTATGCATTTATCCATTTTATCCAAAGTGATTTAGATTTGTAAATTGCTTTAGGACCCCGCCTTGGTGTTAAGTGCCTTGCTCAAGGGTAGCAAGTGATGGCATCTTCACAACTTTTCTGGCTATGGCTTGCTAATCCTTACACTAGATTACACTACCACTTCTCCCTACAATAAATCTGCTGTTTGTCTAGTGCAAGAACAACCAACTTTGTTTATGCAGCCATCAATTTTCCTCTGTGTTTACCACAGCTCCTTGGAGAGATGAAAAGAATCTACCAGATCGACGCTGATAAAACCATCCTAACAAAAATGGGAGAACTTGCGCCAAAGTTGTTAGAAAAGGCACCTAAAGGTACAGAGTTTTTTTTTTTTACAGGTGCAGTCAGTGATGCATGATAATGTTACTTTAAATTTCTTATGGATCATGAGGAGACATTGGCCCAGTCTGAATTTCTGCCTTTGCAGACTCCGAATTAAACTAGAACGTTTGAACTGTATACCAGATATTGAACATTGAGGTATATCATCTCAGCAATGCTTTGATGTACGATGTCCAAACTTGGTATAGAAACTTGGTACCTGATCGCGATGACCTACTAGGAAATTGGCATAATTTGGCCTCTATAGGGGGTGCTGCAATACAGGAAAAGAGCTTGTATCTGTGAGGGCTCAGTGCAATTGACTGTAGGTGGCAGTGTAACGAGAAGCTCAAGCCCACGTTAGCCAATCAGAATCCCGAAAATAGCAACAACAGCAACAAATCACTTCCTCTTTCTCTTTTAAACTGTATTTGCAATTGCAAACGGATGAAAATAGTTTGCACCAACATAAAATGTGACTGCTACTCTGAATGCATCCATGATCACCATAGCCAAATGAAAATGTAGGCTAAACATAGGTTGCACTTTTGGCGCAGGTGCAAGTTCTGGCGCATAGGCCTACTGTGACGTTGGCTGCCTAAACCTCCGTTTTTGTCCGTTTAGATAGATCGATAGATGGATACTTCATTGATCCCCAAGGGGAAATTCAAGATTACATTACAAGTTTACATGCAAACGTGCAACCGAAGTTTTCCAAAATCTCCACTCTGGCTGGAGATTTTAAAAAGAATCGCTTTCAGATGTGAATTCTCCTTTTGCGTGTAAACGAAGGGCGCAAACGAATACAAATATTTTCAAAATAACCATGTACGTGTAAATGGGGCCTGAAATAAATTATGCTTGTTTTCAAACAATTTAGCATTGCTGATTTCTAATGCAAAATACAGTTTATTTTTTGAGATTTACGTTAATGATATGTAGAACAATATGAATATAGTAATTACATTTTGGTATTACTGATTTTCTACAGGTACTTTAAAAGACACCTGCCTGCAGACACTGCAGTCATGTGAGGATGAACAAGAAAGAAAAGGTGTGTATGTTTTTTCATTAAGCCATGCTTTCCCCCTGTCACCTACTACTAGTCTTTGAACTAGATGCCCAAATTTGGCCCATCTGTACCACTCAAGCATTGCATTCAGGGTAGCTTTAGTGTTTTATCAGGATGTTTATGTCTATAATACAGTATACCTATGGAGAGCTACATTACAGGGGAATAGATTATAAACCTCAACTAATAGATATCCCCACAAAACTTCGTCATCTGATTATTCTTGACATCTTTTGTATTGCAAGTTTTCTGATGTTATGTACAAGTATGCAGATGAAACATATTCCTAAATGTATACAATAATTAGCAAAAAAAACTTGGTATGTTAACGGTCACCCATGTCATGTGTAAAGTAAAAATGAGTGCTATTTAGCAGAATACCATTTAGTCACTAAACAATATGGGGTTCTGGAATTGAAAGGTTGTCTGTTTTTTATTTTGTTTTGTTATAGCTCAAATGGTCAATGCAGCCATTGTCTTGCTGCCATCATTTTTCAAAGAAAATCCTGCATTCCTTTTTGTCAACGACCAGGTAAGGCCTCCTTAGAAAATAGTCTGTAGCATTTTGTTACTGTATCGCTTTAATGTGGCATTGTCATGGAATACTTTTATTTCCACCTTGTCTAGAATACAGTGGCCACAAATGCTACAACTGGTAGATCACATGATAGAATTTGATATTACAAGAAAGCTGGTTCATTGTTTGTTGGTTTGCATGCTTGTATTTGGTTGAACAGTTTGTAATATTTTGTAACATGCAGTGTGATTTTTATAGGAACCCATTTCTCCCACACCCACCATCGTGATGACTGGCTCCAACCCCCTGTCCAGCACGGAAGTAGCTGTGAAGATGGATGGTTGTAACATGATTTTAGATGATGGTAGCATTGATGTCAGTTTGGCCTTAGCTGTGTCTTTTTCTCTTTTCCATGTCTATCAAGTTCAATATCCCAAACCTCTCCGAAAGACACTGGCCTTTCTTGAGGCCTTTGTCTTTCAGATGAAAAGTGCTGTTCCTCTGACAGTGCAGAAGCTGTTCAATTCCCTTCACTGATGTGTGTGTTGTGTGTGTGTGAGTGAGAGATTGCACCTGTGTGTCTAAATGATCAGTTAATTTAATAACACAGACATTGCTATTTTGATGTGTGTGTATGTGTGTTTCTGTCTAAATGATCAGTTAATTTAATAACAAGACATTGCTATTGTGTGTGTGAGTGATCACACCTTGCTTTTGCTATTGCTATTTTGATTGCTGTTTTAATCAGTTGATTATAACGCTTTATATGTGTATGTGTGCGCGCAATGGTATAGTTGATGATCACTAATGAACTTGTAAACATAAAGATTTTTAATAAACATAAAAATGACCAAAAGTGTGAAGTATTGTCTGTATTCTTCCTCTGAAAGCATAGATGCATCATTTAGTTGTAAAAAAAATCATAACCAAGCAACCATCATAAAATCAAGAGGTGTATACAATGAACCTATAGTGGTTCTTTGAAGAACTAGATCAACTGGTTCTTTGAAGATCCTTGTTTGAGGGTTCTTTGAAGATCCTTTTGGGAATAGGAGCTTGGAAGAACCTTTTGAAAAGGTGCTACATAGAACTAAAACAAGTTCTTTGAAGAACCATTCATTAAATGGTTCTTTAAAGAACTGTTGCCTCGATGGTTCTTTGAAGCACTGAAAAAGGTTCTTCTATGGCATCGCTCTGAAGAACCGGTACTGGCCCCATTATTTTTTAGAGTGTGGTGCTATGAAAGGAGATGTTCTCTAAAGAGCTGGGTCTTGAGGAGTTTTTTGAAAATGGAGAGGGATGACCCTGCCCTTGTAGGAACTGGCAGTGTGTTCCACCAATGAGGAACAACAGATGAGAAAAGTTTGGATTGGCCTGAGTGTATCTGTTGCAATATCTGTGTGCATTCCTACATTAGGTCTATTTCTTTGATAGTCAACATCATTTGCTACCACATAACAAATACCAATTAACAATAGAAATGTTTCTTACAAACTTTCCTGCATACTTCTTAAATGTGTTGCAGTCAGATGGGTGTCCTAAAGTCATAACTAGATCTTGAGCATCTATTACCAGTGTTGAATGAGCAGTTTTTGCAGTGATCACTACTGGACATTCCACATTGCTAGACAGCACTTGAGTGAGGATAGACTTATTTCCACTTCACAAATAACCATCACTATCTGCAATAGCTACAGTACAGGGACATTAATCAGTTCATAGCTGAGGATTTGTCCTAGGTCCACTTCCCTTTCAGAATCATATGCAGTAATGATGCACTGGAGAATGTTTGTTTTTGTTGCACTATAAAGGATATCTTGTCTAATTTTTTTGCAAATAATGCAATCTCCATAGCACTCTTCAGCAACCCTCAAATATGCACACTCTTCCATTTTTTTGCATGGCTGGAATTTGAATGATAGGAAAGAGCACCAGTGAGATGTTTTAACTAGGCAAGCACAGTCGCCTTTACAGTAAAATAAAATACAGTGTAAATCCTCTGTAGAACTGACAACTGTTCATAATAGTTAGTGACAAAGTACTTTCTACAGAAAAATAAGCAGTCACCTACTATTCTATCAATTTATTATCAAGGAATCTATTTTGCTTCTAAACGTCATACTGAATTTTAGCAATTATTTCAATTTATATTTTAATTTTAGCTTATTTTCATTTGCTACTTGAGTCATTGGGGTAATTCCTGTCCTGTCCTACAACATATATGATACATAAAGAGTATATTAATGCCTTATTTTTTGCAATACCTATGATGTCTGATGGCAAAACCAAAAAGTATGTGAATTATGCTAATTATGCTAATTAGCAAGCTTAAAACTCAAAATTGAGCTTGGTAAACAAAATATTTGAATTCAGCACCCTCAAATTGTGTGAAATAGCCCCTTTACCGACTTTTCCTCAAATTTGCCAACAGGACTTTTTCTGAACATTTGTTAGCTATCTGCTCTCCCTCTAACAGCCTCATGGAACCGATGGTCTTCCCACTGAATTCAATAAAGGTTTCTGGTCCGCTAAAGGGCAGGATATGCTCGACATACTCTAGGCCTCTCCAAGAAGACAACTGGAGAGGACACCACTGAGTAGTTAAAGGGCAGTCATGACTTTCACCTAAAAAGCTAAGCAGTGTGCACATACACAGATACTGTCCTGGGGATCACATAACATGGTGCATTTATTTATATTTATTATTTAGTTATTATTTAGTATTTATTGCAGTGCTTAGATAGTGGATTGTGAATGTTTATTTGGATGGTTGATTTTTCTTAAGCATGTACATGATTGTATCACTCGTATACTGCACATTTAATTTGCTTGCTGATACATGGAACTGTCACAATTAAGAATGTGAGACTGAAGTAAAAAAAACAAAACAACGTTAACACTTGTTGACAGATGACACAGCCTCTGGACAAGATACTGTCATTGTCAAACATGTTAGCAGCTAATATCATTCACCATTTGCTGTGAGCAAATGTTTACATTTTGACGTCAACATTCAAACTGTCTCTTTCTCTGTGTGTCTTTGTGTATGCTTGCATGCACATGTGTTACAAGATGACATATTGGATGAGTATTCTACCTTGTTCTCTGATGTATAAGGAGAACGCCAAATGTTTTCAACACGGGACCTGTTATCCAGGGTCAAGAGTACTGTTGGTAGGGAAAAAATGCTTTGGTGCTACATAGCTTGAGTTATCCTATGAGTAGCTAGTGTGGCCAGAAGGCTACAAAGCTATGCTACGTGGGCAGATTTTAGAGTGTGTTTGTGCCTCTTAACAGACTCAAAATGTCATTACAAGTGCAGTGCAGTGCAACATGAAAAGGATCCTTACGAGACACCACTATGGGTTTTTAACTCAGTAACTGTGAAGAAACAGTAGGCTTATAAGTCTTTGTGCAGGTACATACCTGTTTCCCTTGGCCACTTACTGTCCAAACACAGCACTAGCCACTAGCAGGATAACTCGAGCTATGTTGAAAATGAGTTCCCCTTAGGGTTGCCACATTTGATTTGTGAAAATCCGGGACATTCATTGCCGAACCCCCCCCCCCCCCCCCCCCCCAAAAAAAAAAAGTTATGATTTTGATTAATGTTAAGTGCCTTTAATTATACTAGGCCTATTACTGGTTTTAAATAATAATTTATTAACAAATGCTGCTATACTGTTTAACTATAAATGGTGCATTCATTGTCACTTTAAGGTTGCTGAGTCTAAACGGTTCTTATAATGCCCTTTCACCAGCTCTTTTAAGATATAAGGCTAATCCATAAAACATTAACAATACTATGCGTAATATTAAGTTGTTAGTCTACCACTCCGAAAAGTTACCCATTTTCACCCTGTCGGCGTTGTGTAGGCCTACTTTGTATCTCTTTTTCTTCGCCGCTGGCCCTGACTTTGATTGCGGCCTATATCCTCCTCCGTCTCGCGCCCCATTTTATCAAACCAAATCGAACCGATTTTTTTTTTTTTTTTTTTACTAGGCTACCCTTTCCAATCTGTTGCCTAACCGCACGCACTCACTCTCTTGGACATGCTTGCTGCGTGCGGCCGGCAGTTGTTAGGTGATGCTGATGGTGAAGGTAAACTTTCGTTTCGCAGGTCTGCATTACGACCAATCAAATAAGCGCATGCCTGCCTCCGACAGCAGGATACAATCAAGATAACTTAAGAAAAATAGTAGGATTGCATGAGCAGAACGTTTTATTGAATGTAAAACTAGGGAATACTTAAAAAAAATAGAACATTTGGTGTCCCGGGAAAGATTATCAATTTTCCGGGACATTAAAAAAAGAGAACAATCCCGGGAAAACCAGAATGTGTGGTAACCCTAGTGGTAACCCTAGTTCCCCTTTAACAGAGAGGAAGTATGCAACTTTGGTCTTTCTGTGTTCGAGGCACAGTCTTTATTCATATTTGCCTTGTTTTTAGGGGTCATTTCAAAGTCCAAGACTTGCATGTAGGTGGCAACAACCATGTTCCACAGCCTAAGACAAACCAGAATAAATTGATTGACTTTCTGCTCGCCACCAAATGCTCTCTTGTGACGACATGTTCATACTAGTGTAACGGGGGCGAACTGAGCTAGCATGCTAGTTGCCCGTATAAATCCTCACAGCCCTAACCTTAAGAACACTTCTAACTGCTGAGTTGAAAGTCTGGGCTTTTAGCTCAGTGGTTAGAGCGTTCGACTCCCATGCCGGTGTGTGTGGAGGTGTGCGGGTTCGAGGGCTGTGAGCGGTGGACGAATTACGACCTCGGTTACAGTGGTGCCTCCATTTATGTAGTCCTCTTTTGCCTCAGAGGGGTGTGCTAGTGTAACCTGGGTCCTATAGTGTATGGTTTTACACATTGAATCACTATGGTTTAGTGTATCTTTTTACATGTACTTCCTGGCCAACTCGGGGCCCCACGCAATTGCTTGGTTTGCTTGCCTTCTAGCGACGGGCCTGGACCCTAGCCAGATGAATTTCGCTCCGCCTAGCTCCACTCATCCATCTGGAACCGATCCATTGAAGTGTTGCTTCAGAAGGCTGGGCCTAATCAAAAAATGCTTGCATATGATTGAATAAGCCACTTGTCCGCAGTGGCGGAGCTAGGGGGTGGCTTAGGGGGCTTAAGCCCCGAATCTTTTTTCAAAAGCCCCGAATCTTTTTTTAGTGTTTTAAATTCCCGGCAATTCTTATTTCCAATATAACTTCCCCTCGGTTTCTCTATAAATGTCACAAAATCCCTTATTTTCAAAGCCCAATATTGAAAAATAATTTGACTTGCTACACGACCTATGCCAGGTCTCTGGGCTATCCGCTATGGTGATTTCAATGGTTAGATTGATTTGTTTACTTCCAGTGAAAATGCTGCCTTGACAACGCTACCTCATGGCTTCGGTGTTCCAAAAAGCCTCTGTCAGAAGTCTGTCACTTTTACAGTCTGTGATAAAACACTTTGTGTACATGTTGTTAAAACGTTATGGATATTAGAACGTTTTTCAAAAGACCACCCAGCTCCGTTCAAACAACAGCATCGCCCAGTGAACTGACGGATAGTGTTGTTTCAGGTTGGTGATATCACGTTAAGAGCTTTCAGTCAGTTAGGCAGGCTAATGTTAGGCTACTTGGCTAGCTCCCTAGCACTAAATGCCTAAGCCTACTGCAGAATAAGAAATTCCAGCTCCCAAAACAAAGTGATCCTCGTCTTGTAATAAATTAGGCTACACTGTTTTGAAATGTCAGAAAAACCCATTAACAGTTATCTGCCCATGTCAACTTTTCAGTGTCATATGTTGCACAAAAGAATGTTAACTGTTAGCCTACCTTAAAACCTTGTTGATATCCTATCCACCACCACAGATCTTATAATCCAAGAGTCCACATAAATATAAAAGTCATGTTATGTTGTTTTTGCTGCCTAACTAATTATTAACTAAAAAAAAAAAAACATTACAATGATATATTGAGAGGAGAGGGCCCTTTCCATATGTGTGTTAATCAAGCACCATGCAGTCTGCATTCATAATCTAGGTGCTTGATTTTATGCACCTGTGTAAAGGGACCTGATGAAACCTATGAATAATCTTGCTAAATTACAAAATTAATATAATTTAGAAACGCCTATGTCAAGATGATAATGCATTCCTCCTAAAATACCGTATCATGATGACTGGCCATACTGTAAAATATATCATAATATTATGTATATTATAGTATAAGATATTCTATATATTTGTCACACAGATGAGATCAGGGAAGAGGAAGAAGGAGAATAGCAATAATAAACAATAATGTCATATCAAACAATAGCCTAATGAAAATAAACAAATACTATAATATACAAACCATAAGAAACGCTTAATTAACTAAGTACATGCTAAACAGATATGAACAGATATTGCCTCTTGAAAGACCCAAAACTATAATTTTACACAGTGTAGTGCCAGTCAGATACCTTGAATCTGTTGAATGTTAGTTTTACATTTTTTAAGTCTCAATGTGTCCATTAGTTTACACAAAATTCACTAGAAGTCATTATTTAAGGGGTTATTTAAAAAAAAAAAAAAATGGGCTAAGCCCCGAATGTTTACAATGTCTGGCTCCGCCCCTGCTTGTCCGTCATCTATTGACGTGCTACTTCAACCACTCACATCGAAGCCAACCCGTGACACTAATAGACCTCTGAAGTTCGCCTACAAAAAAGAAACAAAACGGCCATCTTTGTCCATATAAGGAGATCCGGTTGTTAATTGAAGCTAACTACCTATGGCAAGTTGCATTGTAAGTTAGCTCTGGGGTACCAAAAATCTAAGTGTTCCGCCTTCACGTACCAGAGATCACAGTATTCACTCGAAGGCAGAGGACAAAAGTGTGTTCAGGAAAACGTCTGCATTTCAGACTTTTTCATCCCCGCGAGAGTTAAAAAGGTGCAATAATTCAAAATCCCCATGTTATTTTCCCATAGGGAAAATCACCAGATACCGGATGTCAAAGATGGCTGCTTTTTTGTAGGTGAACTTCAGAGGTCTATAACAGTCTCACAGTCGCTTCTACGCTATGTCACATCTATGAAACTCCCGCCCTGCGTCCTGATTGGCTGTACCATAAAATCGGTTGCAGAAATCACTCTCAATGGAAGAGGTCCCAGATGGATGTGAGTGAAGCTAGGCGGAGCTAAGCGGAACGAAATTCATCTGGCTAGGGTCAGGTTAATGTTAACCCAGAGTTAGCGGTAAACCTGGGATTTCAGTTCCAGAAAGCTCAAAAATTACCAGGCTATGTAAGTAACTATGGTAACACAGGCTCTGAACTTAACCTGGTAGGGGGTAGGTTCAGGTTATGTTCAATTATGTTCGGTTATTTCAGTGCATGTTCAACCAGGCCGCTATTTTTACACTTGTCACACAATGGCGTTTCATTTTGACGAAGGTCCGATTGACAAAGAAGCACAAAATCATGTAATATTCATCCGTGCAATTCACCGTGAGAGGGCGATAAGACCACGACATCACATGATAGCCTATCCATTGTTTTCCAAACGAGTTTTTCAAGAGCGCTAGAGTTTTTCAACTGAATCCTAAATATAGGCTAGGCTTGAAAAGCATTCTCCATCCCCACATTATGCATGGTGGATTAGAATAGAATACATCTTTAATGTAGGCTAGCTAGCCTACACCATAGTGGACATTTGTCTTTGGCTCACCAGACAGATGGACAAACAACATCTCAGACACATTGAAGATATAATTAAAACAAGTACAGTACAAGAAAGGGAAAACATATAGTAAATTAATAAATAAGTTTAAATAAAGACTGCATAACAGCTGTCATGCAGGTAGGCCTATGCGTTTTGTCACTAAGTTTGGTTAAGAATGCTGATGGCATTTGGGATAAAATAGTTTTTAATAGGCTACACACGCTCTCCGACTGGGAGTTTTTGTAGTGTCAGTCGGTGCATAAAGTTTGCCTTGCGCTAAAGCAGTTCATATTTTCATGGACACAAACCCACGAGGATCATTAGTACCCAACTGGCAGTTCAGCATCACTTATTAAGTTTTCCAAATGTGCACCGACGATAGGCTGTCTTAGCTGGTGAGCTTCAATTAACGGGCTTTGGCTTTTTCAGAATGTCCTTAACTCATTGAGTGCCAATGCGTTGAGTGCGAAAAACGTAATATTACGTTTTTAGCTTTTTTTTTTTAATTACGAAACTAGACACTCTAACACACCTTATACAGTATGTGATTTTGGGAACTCTGTGATGAATGGAAATGAAATATATGACGATCGAAAACTCATGAAAACGCAAGATCTGGACATTTTATCTGGACGTTTGATCTTAACTCGGCTTTTGATGGTTGCCGCTTTGTTTCGAATCAGTCACTGATTAGCCTATCTGCATGCACGCCAGGTCAAAATCAGGTCATTTATTTTCATGGGTTTATCACTAGGTGGCAGTGGGGTATACTACGAAGCACGTTAGACATATCTAGGCTATGTAGACATATCGAGGCTTGACAAAGCCTTGACTCAGGGGTATACGTTAAGTGATACTACGATTGCAGTTATGTGATATATTTGTCAAACTAGGCTTTCAGCTCAGATCTGTGCGCGTTCTCGGTGTTAGGATGACTATGGCCAATCGTGTAACGTGGAGATGCACAAGACCGCCTCTATTTAAAAACAAGTACTTCCGCATTCATGAGCGATAGCTTAATCTACACTGCGGTAATTTTTTGTGTCTAACCTATAACATCAAATAAATCAATTGTCATCAGTTGTTGTATGGTATGCACGTCCATAGTGGGATATTTGCACGCACAGCACTATTAAAGCGCATTCGAGATCCAAAATGTTAGTAGAGGCGGAGCTCCACCTGTCAGATATATGACAGAATCCTACACGTGAGAGAACTTCGTTTTTAAGACAATTGATTGGTCAGTGTGCGGTAGATTACACGATTTGAGCTATAACTTAGCACATAACCTCCTCCCGACCAGGTTTGGTTGACAGCATAAGATACCATGGTGATATAGCGACACTAAAACAGATCCACTTTCGTGTCACAGCATAGCCTGGCTTTGAGCGCAACATACCTCGCTAACCCACTAATCGAGATTCGTAGTACAGTACACCCCACAGGTCTCGTTAGATCTCTTCCCAGAAACTTTGCAGGCAACACTTCTCAGGTGCTGAAGGGAGAAATTAAAAAGTCGAAGAAAAAGATATTGCAGCAGTTGCGTTTTCGCCAGACAACGCTGGATGAGTCCACCTTTCTACTAAGACAAGATGACTCTGACCACGACAGGTCGAAAACATTACAAGGAGTGACTGAACACCGTTCTGAGGAGGGGGTTCCATCTCCACCACGAGCCGGGCTTAGCGGAGTTGGTGGTAGGCCGAGTCGCGCTTGCAAGAGGGCACGCCCTTGCCAGAGTGCCGAATATGTCGGTGATAGTGAATCATAAAAGACGCAATATCTCCATTTCTAGAAAAAAAACAGGGATTTTGATGAAAACTAGCCACTGTTTAGCTTGGGATTTCTCAAAAACAGAGGCGTGTAGAAATACACGGTTTGCACCCACTGAGAGCTTCAAGTCTCACCTTTCAAACGAGCCATTGTATGTGTTCATAGCTATAACACAGAATATGCTGTGGCTGTTCAAAAAAGATGCTTCACATCTTATCACAAACGTGAAGGCGAAATGGCAGGGCCCAGTAGGCCTACACGATGCCAGGAATAGCCTATCCGGGAGTCTAATTTGAGCGACACATTTCAACAGGGTGCGTTAGGGCAGGCCTACACCTTACTAGAATATTATCAGATCCATTACAGACTAATTAATGTGTAGGCTGTAACTTAATGTTATATGTACAATTACAGGAAAACTTGATGGGTATGCTACTGGGGGATAGAGGATAGGCTACCCATGCCTTCTGACATTCATCACCCTTCCGATGCTGGACCGCAAAGGTTTAACTTGGCCCACAGCTGTAGCCTGGTCCTTACCGCCTGTGACTACGTTTCTCTTCGTTATACAGTCTGGAACAAAGTAATAATAATCTGTCTCCGTAATGGGCGGATGCTTATTTTGAGGTTTAAAATTATTGGAGTTCCCTTAACCAATCAGCAACGTTTGGTAATGACGTATGCTGTGCGCCAGAGTTCAGGCTTTTACGCTTACCACTTCCGCTTCAGGCTCTTACGCTTCCCACTTCTGCTCTCAGTAGTAAACAGACCGCTGGCTAGTATGCAGGCTACCTAACCGCCAGGGCAGTCTCTTCGTGGTGGATATATCTCTAACTTGCGCCAGCCACAGACCGAGAGTTGTATACCAAAAGCGTCACGTCACTGAGATTATATCAGCTCTTGTCACACGCCAGTTTTCCCTCTTATCTCTTCTCGCCGCTTATCAGACGATTGTTGTTCTACGCAGCCCGGTGGCTTCGTCGGAGCTTACTTCGTTCTCCACGGGCTGTTCAGACTACACTCTCGGATAAGTTGGATTGTACTGACGACCTACGTGTTATTTAACCTGGAGCTTGCTCAGTTAAACTAACAGTTGTTCGGCATAAAACAACGCAGCCTACCTTCAGCCACGCTCGGTGACTGGCTAACGTTACTGTCCACAAGCACGGTAGCCTCGCCTGGAGCCCAGCTCGGCCACACTAGCCTCTGTCAAACACGGAGCGGTTTACCTTGAGCCCAGCTCGGTAACCGCTAGTCCCAGTCAAGCACAATCACAGTAGCCTTGCCTTGAGCTCCGCTCGGTAACCGGCTAGCTCACGTCAAGACACACCGCCTCGCCTTAAGCCCCGCTCGGTAGGGTAGCTAGTAGCTAACATTCCGTTCCTTAAGTAGGCCTATGCCACATTGATTTTGTTAAGGTAATTTGAGAGTAGGGGGAGAATAACGAGCAGCAAACGTTTATTTGAAAACATGATAAGTAGTGATGCATGTAGTAGGCCTACGCATGTGCGTTTAGGTTTAGCTATCACCATCTGATAAATCAAACTTTTCCCAAAGCCAGTTGGAAGGAGAGTTATAAGACGTCCTTGCCATTTATAAAATTGACAAGACAAGCCTCTTGTTCCTGCTTTAATTGCGTGATGCCCTCGAGAGTTGAGACTACTTCGCGGATAGCTTCTAGCGTCTCTTCCTCCGTCGCCATTGTTGCTGTGCTGTTGAACTACAAGCTTCGCTGGACTACAAGCAAGTCGGCAGGCAAGTTCCGCGTCATCACTCAACTGTTCGCTGATTGGCGCGGCCGCACGCGAGCCGTATACTGTAGGTTGGGCGAGACTACGTGCAAGGCTGAAATCAAATTTTGGCCGGAAGTAAGTAGGATGGTAACACCAGGCTACCACAGCTGCAGAACCGCGTTAAAATAGAAAATTACATTTGGGATTCTCAAGGAGTCTATGGCCCACTCAATATGTGACAAGGTAGGCTAGTTTAAAGCATCACCAAAGAACTTTTCCTCTGTCGCACGCACTATTTGTTTATCCAGCACCAGCTTTGCAAATAACAAATGTCCACAGACAAGGTAGAATATGTTGCATGATTTTATGAAAGTACGATGTATTGCGACATCACATGCAAGTCAAATTTGTAGTTTCTTATGTCTCATTCCATCGAACTAGATCCGCTACCCGATCCGGCAAACTTACATAGTGCGGTTATAGCCGATAGAGGGCCGCGAAGCGAATGCAGAAAGTGCCGTTCACCCTGTTACGAGTTGATGAACCACTGAAACGATTTTGGAAACATTATTTTAAGGTACAAAAAACTCTTTGGTGTTGCTTTAAGAAAGCATCATTCAAAGCAGTCAATACAATACGTAATGTCCACTAAATTATTTAATTGTGCTTTTGACATTAAGGCTATCATAAACGTACGCATTTACACGGGCAGTTAGGCTATTCTCTGCCAAGCAAGGTCTCGTTCCTTGGCAGACGCTCAAGTATTGCTCTTTTTTGTTATTACAGTTCTCTCCTCCTCGTACAGTAAGCCTCGAGGAGAACTTGCTACTCCGCCTCTGAAAAATACGGTGCTCTTCGTTTTGCCGGTTTCACTCATGGTTTCGACTTTCAGTAGATGATGCCTTTATAAGTTCGCCGTGAACGCGCACAACTCGAGGTTATCTAACACAGGGTTGATTGAACTAACTGGTAACTAGTGTTTTGGAACTGACAGCTCGGGTTTAGTCGCCACAGGTTCAGACAACCCAGAGGTTAAGTTTTATCTCAGTGTTTGTTAAACCTCCTTTCTGGAATACCCCCCTGGTCTATAAATTAAAGTGTAGCCTGGCACGTGAATCAAGCTTTCCAGTTGTAGTACATCGTACTCTGTAGGAAAAAATTAAGTTATAGCAGTTGGTTATCAACATACTTAGTATCAGAATGATCCGTCCTTACTCATATGATTATCAACAGCAACAACAAACCCTTTGCCTGCAAAGTTTTCTAAGCTGTATAGCTATAACGTTTTATATTTAAAAAAAATATGATTAGCTATCAACTATCCTTAAACTGAAAACAATAAAACACAGAATTCTGCTTTGTTTGTAATATAATATTATAGGCTAGTATTTAACTACCAGTATCTTGATGGTGCAACAATTGTATTATACTCTACCTTTTTTTAATTGTCCTAGAATTGTTTAAAAAGCTTAAACTGTTTACCATGTTAGTCGTTAGGTTACCATGTCAACGATTCATACCTTTGAATCATATACCTGTGCTGTAACATCTGTGAAACTTAGCTGTGCTGTTAGACCTCTGTTTTTAGACCTTTGCTGTGTGAAAATTAAGATTCTAGTTCTGTCTAAAACTGATCTGAAGGGCTGACTCTTTTATTCTTCAGTATATATCACCATCAAATTTGACCTATTATCATTAACTGAGGGCTCTAGCTGTTGCTGCCAGTTTAGAATTAAAACTGATAAATAGATATGTCTTAGGATAATATGATTGGCATCATCAAGTTCTGTAAGAATGCAAATTCAGTAGACATCTGGTTTCTCCCTTATCATTATTGGTTAACTTTAAAATTGGTTTCAACAACTTTGATTTTTTGACTTCAAGCTTGCATTGGTTGTTAAGTGTTCATTAGTGTGTTCTGAGTATCATTCTGCTGTTTCTGCAGTACTGTATTAAAACAAAGAATGTTGATCAATATTGAATTGACAATTTATTTGTACTGACTGTCATATACTCTAACATCTAACCAAGTAAGTGGTTTTCAAGAATACTGTAAGTCTATGTAATCTGAATCATACTGTAAGTAATGTTATACACAGCCGTTTTTTTGCATTTACATGCAATGGTATACCCTGGAATTACATTTTCTAGTTACTTTTGATATCCTGTTTAAATATTTTCCACAGAGACTGACCCTTAAGGTGGTCCAGTCTATTTGACTTCACCCTAGTAGCTGGGCATACATAGTTGGACATTTTGTACATATAGTCTTATTCGTTTGCATTGTCATATTGTGATTTTATTGTGTTTTATAATTCTTGTTTGTTATACTGACTCCGTCTCCACTCACTGGTTATAGAGAGCAAAGTATAACCTTTATACCGTAGGGGTGCTTAAGCTACTCTGGCTAAACAGCAGGCCTAAAAGGTGAGAACCGTATCCTAGGACCCAGGTTACACTAGCACACCCCTCTGAGGCAAAAGAGGGCTACATTAGCATGTTTTCCGCTTAATAATGAACAAAGCCACTGCGTTTATCTTTCAAGCCTAAGACAAGCACCAGAAATAATTGTCTGTAATTGCGTGTAGTGACAACACTTTTCATATTGCACAAACAATTTGATTTCCTGTCATAGCTCTGCCGCTGACACGCAACTTTACTTAGCTCTATCGCCTATGTGCAGTGTATTGACAAGATCAACAACTGGATATCTTAAAATTTTCTTCAGTTGAACAAAGAAAAACTGAAGTAATTACATTTGGTAAAAATTTACTTTTTAAACACTTTTAAACTATTGTCCTTCTATGTTTTTATGTAATATTGCCTTGTGTGTTTTATGTTTTCTCTATTTTGAACTTTTGTTTGACTATTGCCCTTTTAATGCTTTTATTAGCTATTCCTGTTTGCTTGTGTTTATGGAAAGCACATTGAATGACCTCTGTGTATGAAATGCGCTAAATAAACTTGACTTCACTTGACTATTAATAATTGAGTAGCACTGTAGCTGCCTGGCTACTCTAACTTTTGGCTGCAGCAACTCGAGCTAGGGTAACACTGATTGTTTTTGGGATTTTTTTTGTACCGACGGTACTCGGTGACCTCAAAACAGAAATCTATGTGAAAAATGTCCGGAATTCTCCTTTAAAGGGCAAAGAAAGTATTTGACTCTGCAGTTGTTAATGAAACACCTATTCATTTCTATGTCATGTTGAAGTGAAAAGGCTTCTGCGACCCCACACCACAGGGGGTTTGAGCCAGAGCCGTATACGGCCCTGATTTGAGTGCCTCCAGCGCCCTCACTTGTAGTCCAAGATAGATGAGCATAGGAGTAGGCAGATGAATCCTGGAGCAGGAGAAGACAGGCTCACTTTGACCTGTCTCAGACTGGCCGAAGCCTCAACAGTAGCATCAGTCAAGACAGCACCCCAGGCATTCACATAAAAAAGAAACAGACATGACAGGAGGTGATTGCTCAGTAAATGGAACTGCTTATCCCCGTCCCACTGCATTCTCAGCAAACGCATTCCCTTTATGAAAGCAAATATTTGAGCACGCTGGAGGTGAAATGGTTGCAGACAAAGTGTTCAGTTTCAGGAAAAGCTAGTTCACTTTATTTTTTCTGGGTATTTTGATACTGGGTATTGTCAAATGTGTTCTGTGAATGGCAAAAAAAAGTGAAACATGAGTGTGTGTGTGTAAGTGTGTTGCAAACTGTCAGAGACACATGATATCTATTAACTTTTGTTAATGTTTTTGTCTTTTATCATAAAGTCAATTGCAGAGACCAAACTCTTCAAATAGGTTAGCATGCACGTCAAGAGCCTTAAGCTGATGACACACAAGGCAAGTTTATGAGCAATGCTGCAGGGCTGTTCTTAAGTATTGTGCTCTGGCATGTTCCCATTCATATTAAGCACCATTTTTTTTTCTGAAGAGCTAATTTTGAACATCATCCAATCAGAACACATGGAACGGTTATGTGGTTGCCCAGCAACATTGCTCAAAAAGTAGCTCCATGAATCATCACCTTTAGGACAGCTAGTAAGTTACCCAGATAGCAAAATCAGATAGCGGACCACTGGTGGTATGCCGCCAGTGGTGTGCCACTTGTGGTCCGCCGTTGGACCACCATCTCTTTAAATTTTACTTGTCATGAATATTAAGAAAATACATGACATGTTATTAAAATTATGTATGGAGTATAACTGAACAAATGAAAAAGATTTTAGACCAATAGTGGCAAAATATTGGACAATTTGTCTGCAACCCACCAGTGGTCCGCCAGCCTCTTGCTATCTGGGTAACAATACAACACAGCTCGACTTTTGGAGGTTAGTTGTTATCAGCTGGTCATAGATAACATTAGGCTATTATTAATTAATTAACAATGACACAGGAGGTAAAAATGGGCCTGTACGGTGTGTGAACAACTGAAAGATTCAGTGGCGGTAGTGTACTCAAAAGAGTGGAGGGTAGCTGCCTGCCAAAACCAGGCCTGCATACTCTCATGCACGTAGCAATCACAGAGAGATGTAAAACTAAGGGCAAAGGCAGGTGACAATTCTCAGGAAAATGGTCCTCGTTTTTGTTTAGGCATCAGCAAACAATGCGTATGATTATGTCACACAGAACATGATGTTGGATGTGTTGGATGTGCATTTAAACTGTGCTGCGTTTGTTAAAGCATATGGGAAAGTACACACAGCACAGTATATGCACACACACACACAAACACACAGGCTCAGGTCCTACCACAGGAAACACAGGAGCAGCAGGAAATTGCAGTGATGTCACAGCAGTCACGATCCCCTGCCTTCCTGGAGCGATTTCATCAGAGCCTGCCTGGCCTACGACCTCCTGCCACCATCTCTGAATAAGCAAAGATGTCTGAGGCCGATAACAGAAATATATGAGATTAGAGACAGAGAAGATTGTCCACACAAAGCCATATGGATACATAGCATTTTGCGTTTCTACTGCAAGGTGGCTACTTTTGTGTATAGTTAACAATATACATACCTGTTGGTTTGTGGCATCACCTTCATCTTTTCTGCGGGGAAATGGACTTGAATAAAAGATCAACTAATTTTCAGTGCTCTACGTGGAACCTACCAGGTATCACATAGAATAATGTGGCCGTTATCCCATTTCGGAAAACCCCACAGTGAGAAATTGAATGGACAGAGATAAGCATTTTGTAATATCTTGCGACTAGTTTGTGTGAGTGATGAATATCTTTAATGGCTGTGAGTGCAAAAGAGCGGGTGGCATACTGATGTTCTCCTGTTGGCAGCTGTCTTTGAAACCAATTATATGCCTGTCCAGGAAAGGGCTTGCACTGTTATCTCCACACAAACCCTGATGAATGCCTTGTGCCAAAGAGACTGTAAATGCCTTGCCTCAACCACCAACCTTCAAGTGAACTATACACATTGAATATACCCACATGATGAACATTGTCTTCTTTCATTAAGATTAGTGTTAGTGGTCATTCTCTATTTGGGCTTGCTGGAAAACGATCATCTTTCAGCAGACTGTGTGGAAACCAGGGTGCCAGCATCTACTGGAAACATTTTAGATCACACTAAATCCAGACAGTATCAAAGCAAGGACATCCCAGTCACCCTATAGCTGTGAGGGATTCTGCATGAGACAAACAACCCTCTTCCACCAGTCAGGGACATTCGGCTGTATGCAATGGTGTTATTAGTGGCAGATTAAGATCATTTTTTTAGTAAGACCATATCACCATTTGGAGTTTTTCCATTGCTTCTTTTCTTCACTGCAATTGAGGATATATGTGCAGATATACACACCGTCCTTGTGTGTTCCTGTCACTTTGGATGAAAGTGGCTGTTAAATACTTGTCACATTCACTCAAATACAATTTTGAGATATACCACAAATTAAAAAAAGCCATTTTCAAATGTTTTTATTCATTCGTAAAAAAATGTTCTGAGAACAATCACCCTGTAGAAATGTTTTTTTCACCTATCGCAATTCATAAGTGTTTTCTGTGTCTTGCAATCAAAGTAAAAAATAAACATTGACATTTGCAGTTCCCATTAGTTGTCTTTAAGCCTGAACACAGGAGCCATAGCCCACCTCACACATCTGCACTGCAGGAGTGGCCCTTTCCCATCAAAATGAATGAGTGGATGACCTTCATCTTGGCGTAAAAATCCATGGCTACTGCTGTGTGCTCATGTACACACTGTTTTAGACTTCACAAGTGTTGTCTACAAAAACACTCCTTGTTTATAGGATGAAGGTAGTATATTTGCAAGTTTCAAGGAGCAACGAATGCATAAAAATGCCATTTCCAGTTTTTTTTTATGATGGCGACCTTTTTCTCTCTCTATTTCTCTTTTTTTTAGCTCATGAGACACCTGATACCAGACCAGAAACTATATATTATTATTATCAATACTTAACTCGTACGTAAATCTCAGCATCCAAATTGCCATTTTCATTGAAGAGGTTTTACATTCATATTACATATACATATTACTTTGTACAAATTCCTGTAAAAAAAGAAACAACAACAAAATAAATAATTAATTCTGAAAGAAGTAAAAGTAACAGTAGAAATGTCACTCATAGTATTCTTGAGTAGTCGTTGCTTTATCTGCTCTTGATTAGGCTAGGACTGTGACGGGCCACTAGGCCCTCTACTTATTTTGTCTGCTTGTCTTCAGGTGCTTCAAGAGCTAACGAGCTGATGATGAGCTGCACCTGTGGGCAGGTGTCCAGTTGAAAGGGCTGCTTCCTCTCCCCTTCAGGGGAATATTCCATCAACCTCGCTAAAGGCCAAACCTGGCTTATTTCGATAAGTCTCGCTAATTTTAGTTAGAATTCCGTTCCATTAATGAGGTTAACGTGAATCCCAGCTTGGTAACCATGGGAATTTATGCCAGAGAACTAACCTGCTCCTTACAAGGTTAACTTTCAAGCTAAATTAAGCTGTGTTGCAAAAAAAACAAAACAATCAGTCGGAAAACGAGTCCAAAAAGATGGTTCCGTCAACCTGTGCTCTCGTCACTTAGCCTACAACTTCAAAAATAGAAGTAGGCCTAGCCTAGGCCTATAGAAATGTTTTTTCCGACAGTGCACCAAGCATGGATTTACACATTCACTAGCTCCAAAGAATGTATGAAGATTATGCGATTAAAAATGTTTTAATTTCACATGCGTGTGGTTCTAGGAATCGTGCTACTCTGCGTTACTTACGTTCGGTGGTGGTGTAACGTGCAGCGAGACGACATAGGAAAGGATTTACATTCTTGCGTGTTCGCAGGTTCGCTTCCCATACGAAGTATTAAGGCTACATTGTTTATCACCTTGATAATGGCATTTTTAGTTTTACTCTTTAATGAAAGACATATACTGTTGATAAAGGGTCATGCACATTTGGTAGGCTGTTCATTGACAGTAATATGCTTTGCCAGTGGGCTATATTATATCTGATGCAAGCCAAAGAATAATTCTGTAGCCTGTCCTATAGGCAGCTAATAATTAAAACTGCTTCATGTGTCGACGATTGTCCATGAATGTCAAATCAACTGTGTGCTACACAGATTAAATACTAGGCATAAATGACAAATTGAAAGCCATTGCATTTCAGAAAATTTTATTATGGGACTTTGTGGACTTAGGCTATTATGTTGATACTAATTTATTTTATGACCACCTACACCTAGACAATAATTTGGAGTGAACTCTTTTAATCTAAGAACGTAAGATAGGCTATAGATAGTTTTGAATATCCATGATATCCATAAGTTGTTTTTGAGTTTATACTATTTATTAATTCACTCGTTTTGTTCAAGCATAGACTGTATAGACCTATGTGTTCAAGAGTGAAGCCAATCAAACTCGCAATTGATTTCAAACCATTAGCATTGCTGTTTTAAATGTATGCTTTCATTATTCTCCCATTTCTGTATCTATTTTTTCTCTCGATGTTAAATTTGATGACTTTCGATGAAAATCCTGTAGATGGCGCTTGCCAAATCGAACAGAAATCGTCTAGTATTGTCTTAATTTTATGACGTATATCCTCTTTTCGTCAATCTACTGTTTTGGTCTACTGTTCTACCTCGTGCACGAGCAGAGATGAAGCTGACTTTAACCTCGCTTGAATAAACGAGGCCAAGATGCTGCTAACTTGAGTTAATGGAACGGCTTCAGCCCCAAGTGAAAGTCTACGCTAGTTCAAGCCAGGCTATTTCTGTTAAGCGCCGCCTTCATTAGCGAGGTTGATGGAATATCCCCCAGGAGGGCCATTCTTACTTTGGGTTTTGGACATGCAACACTGCACTCAGACACATTTCTAACACACAACATTACTGATGACTGACTTGCACCCACCTCACACTGTTTGTTTGCTTGTTATGACCGCCGTGCAGCGAAGTGGCGGTCATATAGGTTTAGTCAGAAACACACGCACACACACTCACACACAAAACACACATACACAAAAACAACCACACACTCTGCACACACTCAATTACAAACACACAAAAAAGGAACAAAGTAGGAAATGAGCACAATTTGACAAGCGTGACTTATTTTTCTGGGAAAAAATGTGCTGGACTGGGCGGCGGTCATATTTTGTACCGCTCTGCGGTACATCTAGTTTATGTACACATACATAAAGACACACACACATGCACACACACATACACACACACACACACAAACACACACACACACACACAAAGACACGTAAACACACACACTCTACACATGCACACACACATACATACACACACACAACACGCACAAACACGCACACGAACACAAACACATAAACACACATACACACACACACCCTCACACACATGCACCCACACATACAAACACACCTACATACACACACACACAAAAAAACACATATACACAAAAACAACCACACACTCTGCACACACTCAATTACAAACACACAAAAAAGGAACAAAGTAGGAAATGAACACAATTTGACAAGCGTGACTTATTTTTGTGGAAAAAATGTGCCAGACTGGGCGGCGGTCATAATTTGTACCGCTCTGCGGTACATCTAGTTATTTGGTTATGTAATAAATCCATATTTTAGTTACAGTTTTTCTCAGTCGCTTTGGTGCTTTTCTCACAACTATTAGTTCAACCTCCACAACATTTAGTCATTTGTGCACATCATAGTAGCAATTTCTTAGCCTAGAAATCTAGACGCGCCCCTAGCGGCAGCAAATTACATTTGCTGCCAGGGCTAGTCTAGCAACTCTCCGTTGGCTTGTGAGCTCCAGAAATCGAAACTCAATCAGGCCAATGAAATCGTGTATAGAGTCGTTAGGTGGGCTTAACATTATGATTGATGGCAGAGTTGCAACGGTTTGGCTTGAATTCCCTGCTACTTGAAAACAAACTAGATGTACCGCAGAGCGGTACAACATATGACCGCCGCCCAGTCCAGCACATGTTTTCCACAAAAATAAGTCACGCTGAAAGGCATATATGATTCTAACTGTCTCACTGAATTGCATGATGCACATTCAATTCTCACTGTTATCTGCTAGACAACAAGTACCAAAACATGATTAGTTCATAGATTTCACATGTAATATACATTTTATACAACCCCACCCCCATCTTGCCTGTTCATAATTCTGAGAAATTCTTGAATTGTGTGCATGTGTGCGTGTACATGTTTATGTTTATGTGTGTGTGGGTGTGTGTGCGTGCATGTGCTTGTGTGTTTGCCTGTTTATGTGCCTGTGTGTATGCATGTGTATGCATACGTATATATGTCTACTGTGTGAGTATGTGTCATACGTAGGATTACTGTGAATGTACTGTATGTGTGTGCGTGTGTATCTGTTTATGCACATGTGTGCATATGGAATGGGTTTACATGACCCCTGGAGGCAAACATACGGAAAAAATTGGTCATCCTAGGCCCTACGGTTCTCAAGATATTTACAGAAAACTGTGTCCTTTCGGTGGGTCCAGTACAGCGGGGGGGTTACAGATCAAAACAAAAAATGATGGTTCCATGCTATCCATGTGGGGTTACATGCCCACCAAGTTTCGTGTACCCCGATCTTTCAGTGTCCCGGGAATCCTTGTTGGTGTACGGTCACTAAATGTACACATAAATTATTTTATTGTAAGGCCCCCCATGAACGAAAGTTCACAAAACTTGGCATGCATTCGGAGGGTGTCATAATGATCCTACACTTTCAATTTCGTGCAGTTTTGACCATGTCAGCCAGAGATATTGTGATGAAAACACCTAATTTTTTGCTTTTTAATTTTTAACTAGGTGGCGCTATACATGAAATAAGTGGTAATGGGATGGGTTGACATGCCCCCTTAAGACCAACATACAAAAAAAAGGTGGACCTCGTAGGCCCTACAGTTCTTGAGATATTCACAGAAAACTGTCTCCGGCCACCTACAGGCCAGTTGGTGTAAAGTAACATAAATTAATTTATTGTGTGGCCCCCCATGAACGGAATTCCACGAAACTTGGCGTGCATTCAGAGGGTGTCATAATGATCCTACACTTCCAATGTCGTGCAGTTTTGACTATGTTAGGTCACAGATACCTGCGATTACAACACCTCATTTTTACTTTTTTGTGTTTAACTAGGTGGCGCTATACATGAAATGAGTGGTTATGGAATGGGTTGACATGGCCCTTTGAGATCAACATACAAAAAAAATGGTCCTCCTAAACCCTACGGTTCTCGAGATATTCACAGAAAACTGTGTCTGCCCTACCCTCCTTTTGGGGGGTCCAGTCCAGCGGGGGGGCTACAGATCAAAACGAAAAAAGGAGGTTCCATGCTATCCATGTGTGGTTACATGCCCACCAAGTTTCGTGTACCCCGGTCTTACAGTGTCCCGGGAATCCTTGACGGAAATTTGGACATGCGAAAAAGAAAAAAAAAAAAATTCTGACTAAACCTACAGTATATGACCGCCGCTTCGTTGTGCGGCGGCGGTCATATAGGTTTAGTCAGATTTTTTTTTTTTTTTTCTTTTTCGCATGTCCAAATTTCTGTCACACGTGCGTGTGTATCTGTTTATGCACACATGTGCATAAACAGATACACATGCATAACCACTCATTTCATGTATAGCGCCACCTAGATGGATGTTGCTGTTGGCGAACAGTGTGACACGAGTTAAGCTTTTATTAAGTTGGCAAACGTTTGATCTAGCCAACTAGCTCCGCTGGTGGGAAACGCATGGGACTCATAGCGCTGCCGCTGTCCTATTGCGTGCAGAGGGAATTTGAAAGACAACTGATTATCCCGCCCCTCCGACTGAGCACTGCGAACGGTGAGTGCCCAGACCCTACATTTTAATGTGGGTCTGGCTCGTCAGGCTAACAATTTCTCCTTCCTTTGAACAAATTACAAATGCTTCTGAACATGTATCAGTTGCTTTGTCATGTCAGTCAAAATGAACTCTATGGATGCTGAATAGTCGTTCCCAATAAAACTAATTGTCTTCATTTCATTGCTTGAGTCATTACATACAAAATTGGTGAACTTGTTATCAAATTCTGTCACAATGCTGTCGAATTGCAAAGAGCACATACAGTAAAACTGTGAAACGTACATATTTAGTGTCTTGTACTCATTAACTCCCCTAATTACAGCAATTTGTAACTTAACTGTAGTTTTCAAATGGCTGTACAAGTACTGTATAGTGCTGTCTTGAACATTTTCAGGTAGTGTCACTGAGTTCTGACCTTTTTTTGCATGGGAAAACACTGAGAGCATAAACTGTCGTAATGAAAACATGACAAGATATTTGACTATCTTGTTCATAAACGATGGTGTCAAGACTTCTCATTTTGATGACACTGGCAGTTTCATTGACATAAATACTTGCTTTTGAGGAATGGACTATCCATTTTGAGAAAATGACGTGCTTTTGCAGGTTATCCACTAGGTTTTGCAGTTTGCACTAATTGTTTTGAGAAATGCACTAACTGCTGTGCAAATGTTAATAGTGATGTGAGAAAAGCACCAAAGCGACTGAGAAAAACTGTAAAGATCCAACCTCTTGACTCCCTCTTTTGTTGAGGCCTTACCCCTAGATCATAACAGGACAAATACAAAACTTTCTCTGTACGAAACCATGCCTACATAATTGAATGAGGCTCACTTAGGTTAATTGCTGACAAAAGGAATGAGATCACTTACCTATGAACGTAACCAATATTCTGTGCTCCACATCTGCATATGTATGAGAGAGCTGAGGCAGAAAAGCAGAAGAGGATTACGGATTTTAGGATTGAATATTTTGTGGCACTCAGGGGGGAAGGGGGGAATTAAGGATTTAATGGCTTGTTTAAATACTTTCGCTCAGAGCCACTCTGTTCATAACAAATGTCTCTCTTCACACCTTACATTAAATCTGCCATCATATTCGACAAAAAATATCTCTCTCTCTCTCTGTAATGTAGATAAAAATGCAAAACATTCCAGTAACCACTGTTCATTGACTGAGCAGTGGCAGAGTCACACATGTCACAAAGAAGATTGTCACTGGGTTATCCTGGTAATTATGTCCATATTAAACAGCTCAACGCTTTAATTTTCCATTTAATTTCTCTAATGCTCTCAGCAGATGTGGAATGTAGACTGGCCGGCATTTGAGGGTTGTCATGTCACAATGACTACAACTCACTGAAGCTGACAGTTGCTTTCCAGCACTGCTAGAGACAGACAGACAGACAGACAGACACTCAGTCAGTATGGATTGGCTGTCTTACAGACCTGTCCATCTATCAGTATTCCTAATATAAACATGGATGTTACAAGACTACTGTGTCACAGACAATGCTATGCACATCATACGGTAGGACAACACAATGGACTCTGTCTTCTGTCCTGCCACAAAATTGGTTTCTTTAGGGTTTTGGACCCATACTGTAAGTAACATGAAAGAGCTTTGGCTCAGCTGAAGGCATCTGGGGCTGTAAAGTATTTTATCTTAAAAGCAAAACTGAAAAATAAAAGTATTATTCACAAATCTTTTTATGAATAATAACTTCCTTCAGCTAAATGATGATAAGACCGAGGTCATAATTTTTGGTCCTTCTAAAGCTAGACCCCTGATTGAAGGAAAATTAGCCCACCTCTCCTCTTTTGTCAAGCCACATGCCAAAACTCTAGGTGTCATCCTTGATTCAGAGCTCTGTTTTAAAAGGCAGATTAGCTCTGTTATCAAGAGTAGCTTCCATCAGCTGAGAATTATTTCCCATCTCAAACCCTCTTTGTCTCCCAAGGACTTAGAAACAGTAAATCATGCATTTGTTACATCCCGGTTCGATTATTGCAACTCTATCTTGGTCTCCCCCAGTCCCAACTTTCTTGTCTGCAATTGGTACAAAATGCAGCTGCTAGGTTGCTTACTGGCACCAAGAAATACCAACACATCACCCCTGTACTGGCCTCCTTACAATGGCTCCCTATTAGCTTTAGGGTCCACTTCAAAGTCCTTCTGATTGTTTATAAGGCACTGCATGGGTTGGCTCCCTCATATATCTCAGACCTCCTCCATCCCCTCTCAGCATACAGGTCCCTTAGATCTGCCGACACGGGTCTTCTCTCTGTGGCCCACACCTGCCACAAGCAAAGAGCTTTTGTGGTAGCAGCCCCACGTCTGTGGAATTGTCTGCCCCCAGATGTTAGACTGTCTCCCTCCATCACCACTTTTAAATCAAGACTAAAGACCCACCTTTACTCCTTGGCCTTCCCTGCTTCCTAGCTGTCCATCTCTCTCCTCTCTTCTTCATATTCAAGTGTCTTCTGTACTGTTGCTATTTATTTGTTTAGGGCTGTCTATTTGTCTAATGTATTTCTGTATTTGTCTTGCTTACTTTCTCTGTGCTTGCCTTTTATATTTTGCTTGTTCTGATTTGCTTTTATTTTCTATTTTAGCCATATCCTCTGTACAGCACTTTGGTCAGTGGAAACTGTTTTAAATGTGCTCTATAAATTAAATTTACTTACTTAACTTACTTTTTCACAAACCAGATTTTACTTTACTTTAAGTAAAAGGGGCTCCTAAGAAAAATACTCAGCTCCTGTGAATGAGGTAAATTCTAATGCACAAGCTTGATTGCACTGACCTTGGTGATTGGTTGATGAGTAACAGGTTGGTGCCAATGAGTAGGCCTACGCTAAATGGCTAACTGCAAAGAACCAAAAGTTTTGCAGAGTAGAATGATAGAAACTGATGTTTTACGATCGATTTTGAATTGCTTTTGAGTTAGAAGCCATCTCAACTGCTTTAACTGAGCCCTAAAAACTATAATTAGTCTCATATATTATATTATTAGTCTTATATAATTAAGTAGTTAAGAGAGCTCATAACTACCTCTAAACTGGCTGATTTCTCCTAAATCAGCCAGGAGCTACGTTTAGCCTTTAAATGTTTTATAATTATGGACCCAAATACACTCAAAAATGAGATGATAATCTAGTGAGAAGCACATTGGCCCTCAATACTGATTATGATTCTCAACTCAATGTGTACCCTCTTTCTTTAAAAATTGAGCAAGCCTTGTTCATCATATTAGTCCAACATGCATCTTGACAATAAGATGGCAGAAATCACCATGAAGTCCCTTCCATAAAGTTAACCTTAAGCACACATTGTAATCCATTAAGCCTACATAATCCTTTAATAGCTTTTAATATGACTTCATACGCTGGCAAGTCTTATTTATCCTCTATCCATTTGACAACAGTGTTTGTCTAGTTTTATCTTGACATATCCTTCTCTGCCTTGTAGATGTAGTCTGTTCCCTGACTGATGGAGACTGACACTGCAGATCTGCAAAGAGATTTTGTGGAGAAAACGTGCATCACTCAACTCGTCACACAATTTTATCTTGGCCCAGCAGAGGAAACTAGGCAGCTTCTACAAGAGCCTTGATTGCAGGCTGTGACCGAAAAGTTGGCAAGAAATTCACACTGTGCTGGATGAGATGAGAAGGACTCATCCAATTGATGCTTACCAATACATCTAATTCAGAGGTGCAAAGAAAAAGGTGTAATTCCTCTCATGTATTACAAGCCTAATTAAAAGTACCTATTTTTTCCTCTATAAGAAAACCATCTATCCGCTATCTTTCACCAGCTCTATTTTAGTCATGCAGATCATTCTATTAGGTGCTAATTGGGTAGTGACTCAGTTGGAGTCGTGCTAAAAATTTGAGCTTGTAAATGGCAGACATTTAACATTGACATAACATTGTCAATAAAATAAATCTGTCTTTGTTTATATGTTTATTCATGTAAGAATATATTTGTTAACTGGAAGGAAAATCAGATAGATTATGTATTTAACAAAAAGCTGTTGCCACTCCAGCCATTGCACATTCCAGTTAAGAAATTCAGTCCCTATCATCCATTTATTTAAACCTGATTGGGCTGGCCTAACACCACATTTCAATGTGAATAAAAGTCTATTATCCCACATCCTCCCTAACAAAAGTATCCCTCCGCATGTCTACGGTGTATTTCCTTGTAGCCTTGGTGACATAACCAGGACATGAGGGAAGGAGATCATCGGGCTCCAAATCAGATTTCCAAGAAGAGGTGCATCTACCGCAATTAAGTGAATGGCCCAACAAGGTCACAAGCCTCCTTGGACAACAGTGCGTGCTGCTCTGGAGTCATTTGAACGCCCCCATACAAGTAAAAGATACCACAGAGCAGGTATGTTTTGTCTAGAGCCGAAAAGATACAAAAAGGCCATCATGGAAACTTATTCATGGTCTTCTGATTACAGTACAGTTAGAAGAGCTAAAACACACATGTTGTGCGATCTGAGTAACATCAGTTCCTCATGTGGAGCAGGGTCCAGACAAGGGCATACAGTAGGAAAATAAATGACAGCACTTTTTTTAACCTTATACGTTTTTAGCTAAGCCACAGGGTAAACGGTCCTAGTGAATTCCTGAAAAGCAACCTTTTTTTCTCGTCACTAACATTTAATTACATTTAATTTTGCTTGTGGCATGAATTAGAAAAAAAGAGAGACAATGACACAAGAACGAAACAGGCAAATGAAAGCAGTCTGTTGAGAGAGAATGAAAGAATGACAAAACGGTACAGAATGGTAAGCAGATAAGTGTGTGTGTAGAAGATGTTATAGTTATTCCCAGTTTTGGCGTTCCTTGTAGATAATGTCTTTTGTTGTTTGTTGTGACATAAACATAAAAAAGGGTATTTGGTTCTTACTTTAATTGTCACTTTGTCACAAATTATCTCATAAAAGAGAAAAGAGTGTAATGCCTTATGGATCAAACCATTGTTTAGAGTAGATGTTTGCATCTCATAAGTTCTTTGCACGAAAGGATGTGCTTGGAATTTAGACACAGGGCTGTATTTTGCACCCTGGCGCATGACGTAAAACTCGTGCCCACCCGCGCAAAAGTTTAATTCCTTATTTTGCACGTTTATTTTTTAAACAATGTGCCCAGGGGTGTGGCAATTAACAACTTAGGGAGTGGCTTAGCACATTGTCTAAAAATCGCTATTGTACACCTGGTCAGAAGTCTATAGCGAGTTGTTTATATGTTATTTTAAGAGCGCATTGTCAACAGTCCTATTGGCGGGTGCATGCACCATCCTTCTTTCATCCATGAACGCACACCAGTGCACTTCCATGCAAAACATTACAAATTGCACGATTACAATGGGATACATAATTAGAAATAAAGATATTACGAAATACTGTGCATCTCATGATGAGTACAGTAGTTATTCACCATCATTTGCAAATTGGTAATGACGGTTAAAAGTGATTAGGGGAGAGGCGAGAGACAGTATGGAGCACAGCTGAAGACGCACTGTCACGAGATATAAGCAACTCCTCTGCAGGATAAATGTTGTTTTATTTAGTCATATGAGCAATATTAGTGTAAGTGTTGCTTTTTCCAGCCTATGTTGTCGATGGTAACCCATTGTCAGTCAATAGTGAAAGTAACTTACTGCATATAACTGTCTTGTCGTTGACTGACACACCATGGTTCAAATAATAGACGAGTGCAAATGCGTGAAGGCTATGCTAGGTTTTAGTAAAGCATGGTTTAGTGGAATGAATATTCCATACGGTCTTGCAAGCAGCCTCTTTCAAATGCGCCGTTGACTGTCAAAATACCGATGCATTTGACATCACGCCTTAAAGGGAATGACAGATGTCATTCAGATTGGTTTAAATGATGTTACGCCCCCATGACGGATTAAGAAACCTAGGAACACCTTGTTGCGCCATGCGCTCGACGTTTGATAGCGAAAACACTCCCAGTGTGGACTGGACATCCTACTAAATTTGAATAAGCTTTTGACGAGTGACGATGCGCTTTAGACGGTCATGATAGGGCCCACAGTCAGTATACCCATGCATTTTCCATTCTATTTTCATTCAGTTTAACCAAGGCCATTGCTATATTCTACTGTATGCAATTTGGTAGCAAAAGTATACTCAATATTGCTAATGACTTCATAGAAACTCAATCTAGTGGAGCAGGTGTTTAAAAAAGAATAACATATCACCAGAGACATACTGCAACACCTAGAGCAATATTCTTTTATTAGGCAATTACTTGCACAACTGTTCCTAAACACAAGACGACTGCAAGGGTATGTCTGTGGGGTTATATAGTGTGGGGGACTAATGACAGCATAATCTTGTATGTTCCGATGGGCTGAATGGCTGAGGTACTCATTCGAGGGTGTATCTGTGGGGTGGCTATGTGGGAAACTAATGACAGCATAATCTTACATGTTCCGACTGACTGAATGGCTAGGTAGTCATTGTGCCAGGCAGGAAAGGTAATAATAATATAAGATGTGTCTGTGTCTGTGCTTGCGAGCGTGTGTGTGTGTCCGTGTGTGCTTGTGTGTGTGTGTGTGTTTTGATTGGGTTTGAGACAGATGAAAGTGAAACGAACATTATTTTCTTTAGTGAACCATACCTACTGTAGGTGTATGTGTCAGGGATGGTTCACCCTGTATGTTGTCTTTTGTTGGGCAACTTCATTTACTAGACATCTAAGATCTAATACAGTCACATTATTAATATGATATAATATTTTTTTATTAAGACGTGATAGTTGTTTGTAGCATCCCTAGACACACATACAGGAATGGCTTTCATAATTTAATTTTATTTCTTATCTCTTTCTTGATCCCAAAGTTGTGACTATCTCATTGTTGATCCTTCTGGGAAGGCTTGTAATTAGCTCAGACAAATTTAATTACCACTTTAATCTTCCACGGTCAAAAAATAGCCTTCTTCATTTTGTGGAGTGTTCTGGGGGGGGGGGGGTGCTAGCATAGCAGCCATATTCATATTTAATAAACCAGACCATATGTTGGGCTCACATAGATTATACATAGATTATTATGACCGACGCGCAGAGAAACGGCGGTCATATAGGCTTAGTCAGATTTTTTTTCTTTTTTTTCTTTTCTTTTTTGCATGTCCAAATTTCCGTCAAGGATTCCCGGGACACTGAAAGACCGGGGTAGACGAAACTTGGTGGGCATGTAACCCCATATGGATAGCATGGAACCATCGTTTTTCGTTTTGATCTGTAGCCCCGCCGCTGGACTGCACCCCCCGAAAGGAGGGTAGGGCAGACACAGTTTTCTGTGAATATCTCGAGAACCGTAAGGTTTAGGAGAACCATTGTTTTTTGTATGTTGATCTCAAGGGGCCATGTCAACCCATTCCATAACCACTCATTTCATGTATAGCGCCACCTAGTAAAACACAAAAAAGTAAAAATGAGGTGTTGTAATTGAAGGTATCTGTGACCTAACATAGTCAAAACTGCACGAAATTGGAAGTGTAGGATCATTATGACACCATCTGTATGCACGCCAAGTTTTGTGGAATTCCGTTCATGGGGGGCCACACAATAAATTAATTTATGTTACTATACACCAACTGGCCTGTAGGAGACAGTTTTCTGTGAATATCTCGAGAACCGTAGGGCCTAGGAGGTCCACCTTTTTTATGTATGTTGGTCTTAAGGGGGCATGTCAACCCATTCCATTACCACTTATTTCATGTATTACAATAAAATAATTTATGTGTACATTTAGTGACGTACACCAACAAGGATTCCCGGGACACTGAAAGACCGGGGTACACAAAACTTGGTGGGCATGTACCCCCACATGGATAGCATGGAACCGTCATTTTTGTTTTGATCTGTAGCCCCGCCGCTGGACTGCACCCCCCGAAAGGAGGGTAGGGCAGACACAGTTTTCTGTGAATATCTCGAGAACCGTAAGGTTTAGGAGAACCATTGTTTTTTGTATGTTGATCTCAAGGGGCCATGTCAACCCATTCCATAACCACTCATTTCATGTATAGCGCCACCTAGTAAAACACAAAAAAGTAAAAATGAGGTGTTGTAATTGAAGGTATCTGTGACCTAACATAGTCAAAACTGCACGAAATTGGAAGTGTAGGATCATTATGACACCATCTGTATGCACGCCAAGTTTTGTGGAATTCCGTTCATGGGGGGCCACACAATAAATTAATTTATGTTACTATACACCAACTGGCCTGTAGGAGACAGTTTTCTGTGAATATCTCGAGAACCGTAGGGCCTAGGAGGTCCACCTTTTTTATGTATGTTGGTCTTAAGGGGGCATGTCAACCCATTCCATTACCACTTATTTCATGTATTACAATAAAATAATTTATGTGTACATTTAGTGACGTACACCAACAAGGATACCCGGGACACTGAAAGACCGGGGTACACAAAACTTGGTGGGCATGTACCCCCACATGGATAGCATGGAACCGTCATTTTTGTTTTGATCTGTAGCCACCCCGCTGGACTGGACCCCCCAATAGGAGGGTAGGGCAGACACAGTTCTCTGTGAATATCTTGAGAACTGTAGGGCCTAGGATGACCATTTTTTCCGTATGTTTGCCTCCAGGGGTCATGTTAACCCATTTCATGTGCACACATGTGCACAAACAGATATACACACACACACACACACATACATTCACAGTAATCATACGTATGACACATACTCACACAGTAGACATATGTACGCTTGCATGCACAGGCACACACACAAGCACGCACGCACACACACACACACACACACACACCCACACACATAACATAAACATAACACAAACAATCAAGAATTTCTCAGAATTATGAACAGGCAAGATGGAGGTGGGGTTGTATAAAATGAATTTTACATGTGAAATCTATGAACTAATCATGTTTTGGTACTTGTTGTCTAGCAGATACCAGTGACAATTGAGTGTGGATAATGCAATTTAGTGAGACAGTTAGAATCATATAGGCCTTTTTTTTAGCGTGATTTCTTTTTGTGGAAAAAATGTGCTGGACTGGGCGGTGGTCATATTTTGTACCGCTCTGCGGTACATCTAGTTTTCATAATCTTGGTTCAGTGAACACATGCAACTGTCAGTTTGTTAGTTAACAGAAATTTTGTGAATATGACGTTCAGGCCTATAAACCTGCAAACGGCCTAGTGTCCTAGTGCACGTTCAGGCCTAGTGTACCTGCAAACGCTAGCTGCTTGTGGAAGAAGATAGTACAGTGGTCACAGACATGGGTTAGCATGTGGGATACCGGTGTTCGATTCCTGTGTGATGCGATTTAGCAGAGAGAGTGTGCATGTGCAATTTGAACAAGAAATCGGTTCTCAAATGGAAGTTTTGATGGCAACAATTAGCTAGTTCTTGCACCAGGGTACAAATAGCATCCACTTCTAACTATACATTGATGCAAACAGCATGAGACCTTATTCAGAGTGTCTATTACACAGCTGAGCAATTCACACCCTGTTACGTAACAACAAAAAACATGGTGCTTGTTTTTTTTTTTCATTATTATTACATTGTGTGATCAATATGCCAGAATAAATGCACAGGGGTGCAAATAGCATACACTGATATTTGTACCAGACGGGGTATTAATAGAACACATTGCTGCGTGCACCGGGGTACGAATAGCATACATTGATATTTTTACCAGACGGGGTACTAATAGGACACATTGCTGTGTGCACCGGGGTACGAATAGCATACATTGATATTTGTACCAGACGGGGTACTAATAGGACACATTGCTGTGTACACCAGGGTACGAATAGAATTCACTTCTAATTGCACCAGGGTACGAATATCATACACTGCTAATTGTACCAGGGGTGCAAATAGCCTTACCCTTTTTATTTTTTCAACTGTATACAGTAAATTCTTCTGTTGTTTTGTATGTAGACTAGCCTGGTCCTTATCGCCTGTGACTACGTTTCTCTTCGTCATACAGTCTGGAACAAAGTAATAATAATCTGTCTCCGTAATGGGCGGATGCTTATTTTGAGGTTTAAAATCATTGGAGTTCCCTTAACCAATCAGCAACGTTTGGTAATGACGTATGCTGTGCGCTCTTCAGGCTCTTACGCTTACCACTTCGCTTCAGGCTCTGCTTCCCACTTCTGCTCTCAGTAGTAAACAGACCGCTGGCTAGTATGTAGGCTACCTGACCGCCCTAACTTGCGCCAGCCACAGACTGAGAGTTGTATACTAAAAATGTCATGTCACCGAGATTATATCAGCTCTTGTCACGAGCCAGTTTTCCTCTTATCTCTTCTCGCCGCTTATCAGACGATTGTTCTACGCAGCCCGGTGACTTCGTTGGAGCTACGGAGCTTACTTCGTCCTACACAGGCTGTTCAGACTACACTCTCGGATAAGTTAGATTGTACTGACGACCTACGTGTTATTTAACCTGGAGCTTGCTCAGTTAAACTAACAGTTGTTCGGCATAAAACAACGCAGCCTCACCTTGAACCATGCTCGGTGACTGGCTAACGTTACTGTCCACCAGCACGGTAGCCTCGCCTGGAGCCCAGCTCAGCCACAGGCTAGCCTCTGTCAAACACAAACACGGAGCGGTTTACCTTGAGCCCAGCTCGGTAACCGCTAGTCCCAGTCAAGCATAATCACAGCAGCATTGCCTTGAGCCCCGCTCGGTAACCGGCTAGCTCACGTCAAGACACACCGCCTCGCCTTGAGCCCTGCTCCGAAGGCTAGCTAGTAGCTAGCATTCCATTCCTTAAGTAGGCCTATGCCGCATTGATTTTGTAAAGGTCATTTGAGAGTAGGGGGGAGAATAACGAGCAGCAAATGTTTATTTGAAAACATGAAAAGTAGTGATGCATGTAGTACACTTGTGCGTTTAGGTTTAGTTATCACCATCTGATAAATCAAACTTTTCCCAAAGCCAGTTGGAAGGAGAGCTACAACGTCCTTGCCATTTATAAAATTGACAAGACAAGCCTCTTGCTCCTGCTTTAATTGCGCGATGCCCTCGAGAGTTGCGACAACTTCACGGACCGTGAATATTAATTAGGACAAAATTATACCCGACCCGCTTATTTACAAAATGTGTGCTTTTGGTTATAGCCTGCATGCAGTGTGACAGTAGTCCATTTCTGTAAAACAAACTAATTTATTTGTGAAACTTTATGCAGTTGAACTACACGCAGTAGGCATGCAGGACATAATGTTTGCGCAGGAGAGAGAATGAGAATAAGAGCGCAAGCACGCACGCAACCACCAAGGATTAGAACACTAGGATAAGATTTGGCCATGGACATACATCTTTCTTTCGAAAACAGAAATGGTGAGGCAAGGTAGGCAAGAGAGATATATTGCTGGTCAAAACGTTAGCGTAAGAACTGGTTTAAAATGCTTTTAACTTAGAACTTTTAAAAAAGCACGAAGCTTTACTAAAGCACATCCACTGTTTAAAGTCACAAACACAACGAACTAAGGTAACTTTTATGCATGCGCGAACCTATACATACCGGTAGATATGGCTGTGTAGTCTGTGTAATAACATTTATTCCTGCAGGCTACCCATTTTGGCTGTCATACTTTTAAATGTCTTCACAAGAAGTAGGCCTACATAGACCATAACTTGTACTACTGTCATCTTCTTTAAGAACTTTTCCCAATATTTCCCATAGCCTATATCGCTTTTCCTGAAGGGGTGTCTTTATTATTTTAACTCGCGTCTTCAGCTTCTTTACTGTTGACTTTATGCTAGCCTTCTCGTGATATTTTAAGTAGGCCTATTTGTAGAAAATATATATTTAATTCATTTTAACTGACCCGCAAATGACCCGAATATCATTAAAATATTTTGTTTATGACTCATAACCGCGGGTGACCTGCAGGCTTACGAGGGGGGTTGTGGGAGATTCAGGTAGGGTTGCGACTTTTTGGACTCGCCCACTCTGTCAAAGATACGTGAATCATGTTTTGGCCTACAAACCTTTTAAAATATCAAAAACGGATCATTGATCAGGGAAAAAAATATCATGGATCAGGAAACAATTATTTTCCTCAGCCCTCCTCCCAGGCCAAAACATTTCTCCTGGGCCTTCCCCTAAGGCTTAAAAAATTATTTTAGGCCTCTCCCCCGGTAAATATCGTACAGTCCATAAGTAACAAAGGCTTAATATATGATGAATTGTGTGTAGTTATTATAAAGTGTTACCGGCTTTAGTTTGAACCGGTTCATGGAACGAAAACGAAAACTTTTGATGTTTTGCTAGGAACAGAAACGAAACCAGAAACTTTAAAAAAAATTATGTTCCGGAACAGAAACGTTTATCTAAAATAAAGGTAACCGGTTAATACCGTTATCTTTTTCGTTCTTTGACAAGATTTCTGTGCAATGTGACTTGGTACACTGTAAAAAATGAAATCCCTACAGAAAAGTATTGTAAACCCAAAAACATATATTTTTTGTTTAACTCACAGTGAACTTTTGTAAACTATTAAACAGAATATTTTGTTATATTTACAACAATAACATGTGATTATAATCAAATTTATTTGTTAAAACTACATATATTGCTATCAAAAACCGAGAAATACTGTAATACTCATAACAAAATAATTGTGTTAATTTGACATGTAAATATTGTAAAAATTATACTTTTAGTCAGTTGTTTTTTAAAAATACAAACAATATATGTAAGCCACTTTACACGTTTATGCTGTACTTTTGATATGATTGATGAAATGATGCAAATTGAGGTAATAAAAATGTTTTCACAAAATATATCTAAAAATATAGGCCACAATTAGTCTAACATTGTTTTTATAATTTAGGCTATTTGTAGCATATTGTGTAGTGTGTTTATAAGACATTAGAATTATTGATATACAAAGTTCTGTTCAGTCCTAATCCTCATATGCCTTATGCTCATTTTAGTCTTTACATTTTAATGTCTTAGTCTAGGCCTACTGGATTTTGTACATAGGCCTATTGATAAAATAATATTTTTTGAGCATTGTGTCATTATCACAGGCTAAACAACCAAACATGCCTTCACTAACATTTCTTTATGATTTATTCGTAGCCTATAGGCTACTATATTTATAGAGTGTGTGTAATGAATTAAAATCATTGATATATGCAAAGTAAACCTCTGTTCAGTCCTAACCATAATTTTGTATGTGTTTAGTCTTTAGATTTTAATGTGATAGCCTACTTAGCCAAGGCCTATTGGTTTTCTATGTAGGCTATACTCATAAATATAATAATTTGAGCATTAATATCATTGTCACAGGTTAAACAGTGCCTCCTTTAGCCACAGACATGTAGGCCTTGTACTCTCATTGTGCACTGTCCGCCTAATCTTGAATTTCATAGTGAGCAACTGAACGTGAGGGCGGGAGGAGCGGGAGAAGCACGAGCTCCTTGTTCAAGGCTGCAGCTGACGTCATTAACAAGCGAGCTAGAGCAGCGCTTGCTGGAGAGAAAACAGGAGCAGGGCAGAAGTCTTCGGACCACGTCTTTGACATTTGAATTTTTTAGGATAAATCCACGATTTTAACACACGTTTTTTGGAGGGTCTACTGCTGTTCAATCAGAAAAAGAACAATTGGCACGGTAAGCTTCACATTTAGCCTACTTTTGTCGAGACCAAACGAGTGTGCTGAAAGCACATGGTGTAAACTAGCACCGCTAGCTAGCTTGATTAATGTGTGATAACTTAGTAGTTTAGCTAAAAAGCACAGACAATCACTTCAAATCCTAAAAATGATCACCTGCGTTTTTTGTAAAAAGAAATTGTATACATTAAGAGGCTATGTGCTACATTGCAGAGTGCATAGAAATGAGCCACATTGTCTTTTCAAATGTGTGGGTGCCAACTGTAGTCAAACATTTACGACTTACTCAGCTTTCAAGGGCCATTTTTATCGTGTACACCAGAGGTGGGACCAAGTCACTGTTTGGCAAGTCACAAGTAAGTCCCAAGTCTTAGCAGTCAAGTCCAAGTCAAGTCCCAAGTAAATACAGAGAAGGGCAAGTCGAGTCCAAGTCCAAGTCACATCAAAGCCAAGTCGAGTCCAAGTCCAAATCCCAATCTTTTTCAAGTCCTGAACAAGTCATCAGGTACTCTTCACTTAATAATGCCATTATTAGACTATCGATCATAATTTTAGCACTTCCATCTAATCCACAGTATTTTTTTTTTATAAATACAGATTAAAATATGTTTCTGTCTTGTAATCTTTTACGACATGTGCATGTGCATACCTGTGTAATATACACATGTGCATACCTGAGTAATCTGTACAAAACGGATAGCTACATGACACTCAGCACAGCTGCAAATATATATATTGTTTTTCCAAATTGCGGAGCCCACTGTAAGGATGAGTAATAATTTGACTGATGGCATTTCACTGCGCTAGGCCACAGATTTGCCTGCAAACAATTTATTAGGCTGTTTGCCAGTGCCGACTCATAAGGGAAGCCAAGGTCAACACTTTTATATTATTTGAAAGATAATAATGACAGTAATTTTGTTTTAAAGTATTAATTTCTTAAGAAATACTACACATTTGATGCTGTTTATCTCATTTGTAAATGGTGCACTGTCACTTTAAGCCCATTGTGTCATTGTGTGCCACTGTCCACACGTTCTCATAATGATCTTTTTTTACCAGCTCCGTTCAAATATAGCCTATGGCTAGTCCACAAACTCAAACATTGTTTGTGCCACATGTAGCACAATATTAACAATGATAAGCATGATATTAAGTTGGCACAAACAGCTTTCATTCCTTTGGAAAGAGAAGCATGTATGACATGATGCTTGCTTGACATTTTCTGTTTGCAATTAAAGGAACACGCCACCCAATGTCAGTAGTAATATATGTTCTTACCTTAACTTTCACGAGTTGAGTCATACCTCTCCCGTGTCCGTACGTGCACTCAAACGCGCTGGACTGTGTTAGCATGTTGCTATGCTAGCGGGCTTTGACGGCAACTAAGCGTAGAAGTAATCAAAAACATCCACGTTTTACCGACTTAAATACAGTTGCACAAGTAGTTGATAGAAATGCTACGGCCACGCAACGTGAAACGTGGCGATTTTCCAAGCGAATAAACCGGAGAACTACAATGTGTGGCGCAATAGCACTTGGGAGTACTTCGACCTAGCGTAGTAGTATTGTTAACACCTAATTGTAGATCCTATCCACCACAGAGTTTAGAATCCATGCTGGATCGACCCTCAGCCTCTCCCTCCCCGCTGAGCGAGAGAGAGGCACACACACTAGAGATGCGCTGATGGGCTATTATTTCAACCATAACTGCATAGCAAAACTTATCATCCATCAGCCATCCATCAACACCAAAGTTTTTTGACCAATTTTCGAAACGGCACCCGCCCACCATCCGCTGGTTGTTAGGGGGTGATGCAGCGCTGCTGACGTGAGGCTAGAAAGCCCTTGCCTGTTCTAGGAAGACTGATCCAATGCAGCAAATATATTAAAAGGCTAAAGTCGTACATTGGCTATGTTGTAGCCTATCCCCAGAATATCAGCAGCAAACTCAGTCTCTGTCTCGCAAAACAGCTGTCTCCAAATAAAACGCACATCGGCCTGTTGCCTTTTCTGCCAGCTTGTGAAAATATATCGTCCAAAATGCTTGATTGCATTGCATTCTCCACATTTTTAGCTACATTTTCATGTACCACATCAGCATTTTTGTTCAGTGAATCTTTTGTAAATTGCTTTAAAATGAATTGCGCTGTCTGTCTGAAAAAGACGCGCTCGTGCAGTCAAAATGAATGGGAGTCTTCAGAACAGGCTTTCAGTCACCCTGACATAACAGTGTGTAAAGTAGCCTATAATGTGAATGACTTGTTATTTTATCAAGGATTTCTTTCTTTTTGCAAAAAATAAAGTACAATAGGCATTAATTAGTAGGCCAGGAGCATGTTGAAATTATGTGGCAAATTGCGTTTTTTATTACAATGATAAAATTGTAAAAGGACGTGACCGAAGCTGAGGCAAGCCAGGCAACAGGCCTATAGGCCCGACGGTAATTGTAAAGCAATTTACAAAAGATTCACTGAACAAAAATGCTGATGTGGTACATGAAAATGTAGCTAAAAATGTGGAGAATGCAATGCAATCAAGCATTTTGGACGATATATTTTCACAAGCTGGCAGAAAAGGCAACAGGCCGATGTGCGTTTTATTTGGAGACAGCTGTTTTGCGAGACAGAGACTGAGTTTGCTGCTGATATTCTGGGGATAGGCTACAACATAGCCAATGTACGACTTTAGCCTTTTAATATATTTGCTGCATTGGATCAGTCTTCCTAGAACAGGCAAGGGCTTTCTAGCCTCACGTCAGCAGCGCTGCATCACCCCCTACATTAAAACAACCAGCGGATGGTGTGCGGGTGCCGTTTCGAAGATTGGTCAAAAAACTTTGGTGTTGATGGATGGCTGATGGATGATACGTTTTGCTATGCAGTTATGGTTGAAATAATAGCCCCTCAGCGCATCTCTAATGTGTGTGCCTCTCTCTCGCTCAGAGGGGAGGGAGAGGCTGAGGGTCGATCCAGCATGGATTCTAAACTCTGTGGTGGATAGGATCTACAATTAGGTGTTAACAATACTACTACGCTAGGTCGAAGTACTCCCAAGTGCTATTGCGCCACACATTGTAGTTCTCCGGTTTATTCGCTTTGAAAATCGCCACGTTTCATGTTGCGTGGCCGTAGCATTTCTATCAACTACTCGTGCAACTGTATTTAAGTCGGTAAAACGTGGATGTTTTTGATTACTTCTACGCTTAGTTGCCGTCAAAGCCCGCTAGCATAGCAACATGCTAACACAGTCCAGCCGCGCACCAGAGCGTTTGAGTGCACGTACGGACACGGGAGAGGTATGACTAAACTCGTGAAAGTTAAGGTAAGAACATATATTACTACTGACATTGGGTGGCGTGTTCCTTTAAAAGTGAATTATGAGCCTGCAGCCAGTAGCCACCTAGCTACAGTAGCTGAGTGGAATGCGTTTCAATCGGCATATCATGTGCTTCATGTAAATAAATAATTGAATACTTCAAGACTCACCAGTTCCATTTCACAAGGCAAAGACAACTCTTCATAATATTCTTCTCCACTTTCCAAATCACAGTGAGTGCAGCTATGTCATAGTGATCTCATAGTTTATAACAGTAGGCTACAGTAGGCTAGTGAGAACCGGATAAATTCACAATCTCCTCTAATCTCCTATTTGTTGCCTTCACGATTTCCTTTTATATGTTTCTTATATTTAAAAGAAGATATCAATCATCAACAATGACAAGCCAGCTGGAACCTACTCGTTTTCTCTCCCTCTCGTGCGTGCTTAGATGCGTTCTCAATTAAATGCTGTAGGCTAGCATAAGTTTAAGTTGGATCTTAATGGAGAGGACTCGAAAAGTATCAACTTTATGGAACATGATGTTGGTGCTTTTTGACATTAAACGTTCTCTAACAAGAGTGCAAATCAGTTTGCAGTAAAGCTACTAGTGATTGGCTAAATGTTGGTCATTCCTCTGTCTCTTGGTACCCTACACACAGTGCGTAACGCGTGTGGGGGTAGAGGCAGTACTGAACTGTGCTCTGGCCGCTTGTCTCCGCTATTTTTTTTTTTAGTCGCGGGAAAGCGTCTCTGGGGTGACAGGTCCACGATCAGGAAATTTAGTTTTTGATTCGAGACATGTCAAGTCATCACAAGTCAAAGAGGCAAAGTCCGAGTCAAGTCTCGAGTGAATAGTATTCAAGTCCAAGTGACTCGAGTCCACATGTCTGGTGTACACAATGCACCTGCATCGCAAACTGCTCCTATAGCCGTTGTTGCGGATTTGAAATGTGCAGTTTCATTATGTGTCCGCCATTTTCACACTGTGAAAGAGCTAGTGTGTCACTTAAATGATCATATCGGAGAGGGCAGGTCTGTGTCGTGTCCAGTAAGTGGTTGTAAGTATGTGTTTAAAAAAAAGTCATCATTTACTTCTCACATGTGTAGGAAGCATAAAGCATGCTCCCCTGCAGGGGCGCCTGCAGGAATTAATGCTATGGTACGCACTGAAACGGTGCCGAAACGGTGCCTGAACCGGTACTTTGTTTTTAAAATGTTTTAAATTAAAATGGTCTAAAGCATGAATTGCTTTTTTTTATTGATAAGACAATTTTGAACATGAAATTGAACTGTTATGTTCAATTTACTATCAATATCTCATTGCTCCTACGAATAATACATTTAAATGTTAAAACAGCTTGCCATGCATGCACACACAATGGTGAGCTCTGCTTTCAAGTTTACCCAGTGTAGGCGGTTTGCCATAATGCATGTTAAAACCGCTTGCCATAAAACTGCCAGGTCATGGACAACGGCATTTGAAAGCAAGCTAATCTAACAGGGACTCTATTTTCCAGTTAATTCAGTGTGTTCCCAAATGCTTCAAGACATTTCTTGTCTTAACCCATAATACGCAGTAGTTTTGAACATGTTACAGGGCTCTACAGTGCGCCCATTTCACTTGCACATGCGAGTAAAAATGATGCCGTGCGAGTGCAAAAAAATATTTAGGCGCACTGGTGCGAATGACTTCTAACCATGTCAATGTTTGTCTACAAAATACACCGCAACATCGAGAAACATTACTGGTGCAAACCATAGAATCACGTCGCGAATGCAGCATAAAAACTACACCTCCCATCAACGTTAGCAGTTTCGCGTTGTGACTCGCTAGTAGTCGCTTCTATCAAATCCAAGAGCGCGCAGAAAAAGCGGAAAGTTAGACTAGCCAGCCAAGATGCAAAGATTGAAGAAATTAGTTCTTCTATCCACCGAATTCATTGGATATAGGAGGAACAGGATGAGATTCTGAGAATGCAGTGAGAGAAGGAAAGGTAACCTAACATGCCTTTTAGCCCAGTTGACGTATTGGCTGCAATATGCAAAATATAGCTGTAGCGAACGAACCGGCACAAAAGTACCCTCCCGTAATACTCCCATTTTATTCAAAGGTAGAACACTACTGACAACTCCAAGCTGAAGTGCAAAACGAAAGTAGGCCTAACGTTTGCCTACTGCCCCCATCAATGCAGATATTTCAAATAAAAACTAAAAGTATAAAACATATATCCTTGATTAATGTTGGGTTTTGTGGAAGAGAAAATGGACTGTTTTAGTAGTAGTAGTCTATTAGGCAGTATGCAGTCAGATAGGTCACCATGGGCATATTTGGATTAGCTATAGATGGATTCACAAATAAATAAATTAGCCTACATTTGGCAGGATACTTGATATACAGGCTAAATGCAAATATGGCAATGTAGTATATTATTTTACATTAACAAAATGTAGGAAAATAGAACAGACTGAAAATAAAGTAGGCACTGATCTTTAAAATCCTGTTTCCTGTAGCCTAAATGTTGTCAGTCATTCTTAATATTCGCAATTGGTGCACTGACATGTTTAACTGTTAGCTGCAGTATAATGTTAGATTATGTGTAAGTTAAGTACAGAACTGACTGTGCTCTCAAATTTTTGTCTGTGCTCCTACATTTTTTAACTTGGGCGCACAAGTGCTCCTGAAAAAAAATGTTAGTGTAGAGCCCTGTGTTAGGCTACATGTCGGTGTTGAAGTGTTTATATTCCCAGTGCTAGCCTAGTATTTTAACAGCAACTATGGCTATTCGCTAACACCAGTCAGCTGAGTTTAATTAGCGATAACGTACGGAGATGGTTTCGTAGCCTCTTTGACAGCTCAGTGACATCAGATATGTAACCTACATATTTATGTTTTTGCCAGCTAACTTTTAACATTATCTTCATATTCATTGTGATGCTATATGGGCCTCATGCACATGAAAGATTAATATCATGCCATTATGTTGTTTAACACACCGTGAAATAAAGTTTTCACCTTACAACTTTGCTGATAACATTTCAAATAAATGTCAGTTAGCGCATTAGCAAGGATATTGTGTAATGTATAGGCTAGCCTACTGTTGACGTTGTTTCATAGCCTTTTGCTTGTGTGTAGTTAGGCCCACTGCTAGATTTTGACAGGAGCTCGCATGTCGCTTTAAAGTAAGCTACTTGGGCTCACGCAAGCTGTCAAACACTGTCCACTCGCCTATGTGGTGCACCCCTCTGGTTTATACATCCAGTGTTTATCATATGTTAGCTAACTGTATCTGGATGTGTTGCTATCAGAGCAAGACGTTAGAGATGGCGCATGACATGCAGTGATGCCTCGTATAATTATTATTATTATTATTTATATTTATTTTTTATTATTATATATATTTATTTTTAAACGCTATTTAAGCACCGAAATGAGGCACCGAAATCCACGTTGTTATTCGATGCAGTTACTACCGTTTGTGTCGGCACCGGTGCCATATTAGAACCGTGTTTCGGTGCCCAACCCTAGTGTTCACTAAGAAAATTGTAAATAGCCTGATGGCAGCTAATGGGATACTGTGCATAGTTGGGAAGGTATGGTGGGCCAATTTGGTGTGAATGCATTACACACACACAAGGGAAATCTTCTCTCGTTGTCGAGCCTGATGGTACGCACAGTGCGTATGGACGTACACCTGCAGGCGCACCTGCTCCCCTGATAGTATTGATGACATGTACAGGGAAACTCGCCCTCAGCCCCCAGATGTCATTGCCAGTACAGATTAGGGGTGTCACAATTCTCCAAATCCTCGATTCGATGTCATTTTCGATTTTAAAGTCACGATTCGATTCGATTTTCGATCTTTTTCAAATATTACTATTAATGCATTCCTTATGTTATTTACTCTTTTTGGTCTTTTCCTTTTCTTTTTCGGGGGGGCTTTTATTTTGAAACCGCTTTAAAACCATTCCAACCGCTAGGTTGTAATGTAAACAGAACTAACATTAGGCTAAAACAGAGACGTGAACATATTGAAATGAAACAACACAGAGTGTTAATTTGATTGTTTCAGCACACTCCGAAGAGACCCAAGGTTAGTGTTAATGGAATATGTAAATGTGGATTTTAAGCCTTAAAGTAACTTTGGATTGTAATTAGACCATCTTTTCACTTGCTAAGTTGAGTAGGCTAAGTTAGTTTTAATTGACGTGAATGAACGAATACTTCCACACCGGTGATTTCAAAGTAGCAAGAGGGGCTTTGATTTCGGTAGGTTGATGTGTAGGCCTATATTTTAACTGGCTGCAGCCTAAAATTAGAGGATTGTTGACGCTGCAGTTCAGCACGTGCATGTGTGTTTGTGCGTCTTGGCATACATGCTGGACGTGACATTGGGGGTGTGGCTGCATCGTCGATTCTACTTTTAAGTTCGAAGTTCGAGATTGAGATGTAATTTCGATCGATTTCGAAATAAAATCGAAATCGTGACACCCTTAGTACAGATGATTTAGAAAACACACATGAAGCCATGCCAACATCTAGTGCGGCCAGTGATATGCCAGAGAATGATAGTCAGTCTTATCTCAGAAGCTTATCTCTTTTACCTTAAACTGCAAGGACAGCTGCTTATTCCTGCCTCTACTATACAGACTATTGTTGAGGAAATGCAAAATGTGCACGAGTTAGGTCAAGCCTACACAATAACTAAAGTATGTTCTTTATTAAAAAATGAGATGAGCCTATCTGATGAAGCAGTCACTTAAAATCTGTGACTGCATTAAAGAGGCAGATTTGTTCTCTGCCTGTCATCAGGGACACTTAAGAACAACATACTCCAGAAATCAGCAAAGATGTTTAAATACACAGAACCCCAAAAAGTGGCATTGGGAATGGATGAAAACATGACATAAAAATGTGCTTACTACATACCAGTGGCAGAAACTCTAAAGAGCTTTTTACAGTCACATTTAGGGAGGAATGCACAGTCACAACAGTTTGGAGATCCTGATGCAGAGGTTTTTATAGATGTATATGATGGACAAAATTTCAAATGTCGCCAGTTCTTTAATGAAAACCCTGAAAGCCTCAAACTGATTTTGTACCAAGATTCATTTGAAATTGTGAATCCCCTGGGATCTGCGAAAAAGACACACAAAGTTCTTGCAGTCTGTCTTTCATTAACAAATTTACCCATTCATTTGCGTTCAAATACTGATAATATGGTTTTAGTCTTGTGTGTTGAGAATGACCTTAAAGTGGAACTCAACCCTAAAACAACATTATGCTCCAACACTATATTTCATCACATATAGTTGATTGCACTGCCATCAAATGTACTGACTCCATATAAAAAAGTAAGTTTTTAACTGTTACAGTTAACAGTGATTTGACGCGTCATCAAATCACCGGAATGAAAATGCACGACTACAATTCTGAACGTTCTGAATGGGGCGGGTCTTGAGGCGAGATGATTGACAGTTAGATTATATCGTTCTTTGGATGGCAGCTGCAGCTAGGCTAGACCTAGCCTAAGTATAAGGCATAAAAAAAAAATTTCTTGGGTTCCGGTTTCCGACCGACCCTGTCAATTAATGTGCGATCCAAATTTATTTTATGAGCTTGGGGAAGAAATAACACTAAATAGTCTAGGCTACATTAAATAAATCCACAAATAAAAGGCGAACTATAATTACATTAATTACCCCTTGGGTTGTGTATAGGGATAAGCGTATTCTCTCTGTTACAAAGTAGCCTATGCACAGCTGTTCACGAAGACGATTGTTTTCGTCACTTACCAAGGCACTCGCAATTTTGTCCAAACACCGCAACTTTTTTGCAAATTTGACCAATCATCGTAGTTTCACTGTGAAATGTCACCTACCGCAACAGTCCCTCGCGCAGAATATTAAGCCAGGTGGCACACTTACTTCTGCACCTTCTGCATATGACACCAAAGACTGCCCTAAGTGTTCGTTCCTCTGCAGTTTTGATGACTATAAATAGAAGGCTAACGTTAACGATCTGCTTACTTGCATCTCTCAACCTGGTGTTGCTAACCTACCTAGGCTATGAAAGTAAGTTAATTAAGGCCTACTTGGTTTACTGACATTTGAGTAGGCTATGCAACCCATTGGCAAACGTTTACCTGGATATGTCCTTTTAGCTTATGTCATGTTTATGTCAAGCTTATGTTTGCTAGCTTGTGGGCTTAGTTTGAGTAGTGCTACCAAAATCATAGAAATTAATAAAATTGCAAGACATTTACCTCTTCTATGATCCAAGAATGATTTCATTCGAGTTGGTTTTTTTAACATTTATTTTAACTAATGACATAGAAGACATTCCCAATTGCATCCACATATGGTAATGCACTATGCAAAAAGTGATTTACACTCATAGCCGAACAGTGAGATGCAAGCCTTCCAATCCACTCAGAAATGTAATTAGGCTACTCTCACGTCCTTAAAGGAGCAGGCAGTGAATTAGACGTACACCACCAATGTAATGACATTAGACAGAAGTGTAGTCAAATAGTTTAAATCAATATGAAATTACTAGATACTTACTTGCATATTAGTAATTATGCAGGCCACAGTCTATGATTTATTAAAAAGATATGAACTTAATATGAATTACAAAATATAAGAATGTATTGAAACATATGACATGATGCCATCTCTTGGTTTGATTTTCTACTTTGATTTTCTGTAATCCTTACTGTTTACCTTGGATTATCCTTTTTAATAAGCATCAATATTATCAGTGTGATTTTGGTCTTACTAACCTTAATTGCCTTAAATTTAAACTATTTTTGCAATTTTCAATTTCTCCACAAGAAACAGCTAAAATCACCGCAACTTCCATCCAGGCATATTAGGTCGCAACAGTCTCAAAAAACCTCGCGAAATCCTGGAGGGATTGATTTTCAACCTATCCCTTACTGCCACTGGAAAAAAAAAAAATTCCCTACCGACCCATGGCCTCAACAGTCAACCAACAGGAACCAAACCTTTTTTTTTTTTTATGCCTAACCAAAGCAGGTGAGCCTCACAAAAAAATGGACGATACCGATGGTGATTTTTTGGTAGCTGAGGAACTTAATGCCGAAGAATTTGAAGGCTATTTATTTGAGCCAGAATATTCTGCAGATGAAATAAGGCAACAGAGGGAACAACAGCAGGCAGCTCTGGATAGTAGCAGTAACGTTAACGCCATCGTTGCGGCTGACCGTCCTCAAGTTGACAGCAGTTGGTGGTGCTCTTGTCAACATTGCCCACCACAACCAACAGAAGTGGAGTCACTTTGTTGTCAGGAGTGGGACCGCGGTCAGTTTTTGCTGAGAGAGGCAGAGGAGATGGGGGACGCATCCGAGCTGTCCTGCCAAACCCAAAACAGCAGCTTTTGTGCTCATCTGGACAGAGGGGTCCTGGAAACGTTTTTCCACTTGGAAAGGATTAATTGGAGGAAAAAGAGAAGATCACAGGGCCCAGGAGGACAAATGTCAAAGTTAATCATATTTCTGTTTTTTCTGTATGTTATTATGTCTGCTGGTTGCTAATAGGTAGCGTAATGTAGCTGCTAAGCCCATAACAAAACAACACCAGAGTAGACTAGTGCTACAGTCAAAGATCCTTGATTACTAGCTCTGCTTGAACCCTCTCTGCTACAGTCACTGCATGTTCTGAAACGGAGGCGGTTACAGGGCTACCATCTCTCATTTTTGATATGAAATGGAATTCAGCTAGTAAATGTGCTAGGAAGCCATTTAATTTATCTTATTTTCTTCTAACCAGTTTTGTTTGGTTGGCTATCGTATCCTTCTGGAATGGGTGCTAAGAGGCGAGCGTTTGGGGAAGCACAACCGAGCAGTACTTCCCGCCTGCCTCGTTGATGTTGTAAGGCAGCGGTATGCGTCCCCTGACGGCCAATACACTGGGTTCCTCGAGGTGAGAGAGGCAGCAGAAGGAATCGAGTAGACTACTACTCAACAAATGTAAATAGTTCTGGGTGCTCTTAATAAACATTTATTTTGTTCTTCGACCCTGTGTGTTTTTTTTTTAATACACTTACCTGAATACACATAGCCAAGCTATTTCTTGATCATAACCTCACAAATGCACAGTCTAGTAATTATACATGTCTGGTAATTTTTAGCCCCACATGTAACGGTGACACACATTCTGCCATATCAAACTTTAGGTTGCAGGAATTCACATTCACCTTTGGATTTGTGCTACATACAATTATTAGAAAATGTGGACACGTTTATATCTAGGACAAATGATTGTAAGCCAAAGCCATTTCACTCGTGTAAATAAACATGACTGTAATCCTAAGCCATTTTCACTTCTGTAAGCATGTGAAACATATTGCCTAATTGAATAAATATTTAACTCTATATAACAATACTAGCTGTTGTGAAAGTAATGACACAGGCCACTGATGCATTAGCAAACTGTAATGAGAGAATCACAAGACTTTTTTTACAGTACAGATACAGTAAAAAGTACAGAAAGTACAGATACAATATAAATAGACACTGTCACTTGAGTTACTCATTTAGCAAAACGACTCGTGTTTCCGGGCAGCATCATCTTTGGATGGTTTGGGCAGTGTTCCTATGTTAGCAGGCAGGTCAGGTTTTAGAAGAGTTGAAGATGTGTCCCTGAAGATGACTGTAGGATCATTCCTCCTCTCCAACAGCAACTGCATCAATTTTGTTCTAAAGTTGACTGTGTTTTGCTGATACCTCTTTCTTGTGACCCATTCTTTTGAACGCTTGCTCCATTCTTGAACGATCACAGGTTTTCCTGTAAGATATGAAAGGATTATTTGAGCAATTATAGTCTGTTTAATATATATTTTTTCACACACACAAATGCAATTCTAACACTGACCTTCTGAGTCCAGCTTTGGTTTCTGAGTCAGGTTCTCATTGTGATGCATGATGGCCAAGTTTGTTCTCTGCTTCATACTCTGGTAGGAAAAGCACTGTCTCTTTGGAGCATATTTCAAGAGGGAACTGTGGAATACTTCCAAGGTTGTTCAGCAGAGATGTAATATATTAGATTACCTTTACTGTCAACAAATAAAAGGGTGCCCTGACTCATCCTTGAAAGAGATTAGGTGAAATCAAACTACAACAGAAATACATTAGTGCTGTCCATAGCATTGGGGAAGCTGGTACATGTTTAATGCCTGTTTCCATCTAGATAACTATATTCCATCTACACTGTTAATAAGACAGACTCACCTCTTCTGGCCCACATCATTAGTATGTTGTATATCAATCCAAATCATTAGTATGTTGCATATCAATCCAAAATTACTGGTTGAATTTCTTACAATCTGACTCATCATTACAAATATCTCCCATCCACTGCATCAAATTATAAACCCTTAAAATAGCAAACCTTGCTACGGCAATGTTTATAAGGGATGCTTACACCCCTTAGACAAGTGAGGGAGGAAGCTAGAGTATCGAACGACTGTGACAAAATTCAGCAGACAAAACCACTGACCTGTGTGTTTGAAACGCCCCATGTTTTCTAGGTCCTTCTGGAGTGTTGTGTTCAGGACTATTCTAGCCAGCTCCTGATATGCTTCACTGTCCTTACACAGACACATTTTTTTCTCCCGGTCTTCATCGGTGAGAGGTGGGTGATGACAGCTACGCTCAGTCCCTCAGTCCATGTATGTTCGTCGATTATGTGGTGCAGAATTGAATTCCACGTCGACTTCAGTGTCTTATAAGAATAAATATAACAAAACATTTTCAAGAACGTGGCCAAACACTGTACAATGTACAGTTTAGTCTTGCCAATGAGATGGGACTACTGAGATAAGCTACTCAGATTGGATGACATTTCCATAGTGAGGCAGTTGAGAACAGAAGACCTTAAAGTGGTCTACATACCTCTACATTTCCTTTTGCCTTGGCAGCAGACTACCAGAGATGGTTCCGGACTGAGCGGATCCAAGGTTTCAATGCTGCACATCCCCTCTTCTTGGACTTGGATATCAATTTGCTTTGGATATCTGGGTAAACACAAGACAATGTTACGAGTAAAAGCATGACCACTTGCAACCAACATCTGGGTACTTTCGCAACCAGGGTAAGCGCATAATGTCAAACAATGTGTTTGAGTGGACATGTAAACAAAGGCACTTTCTTGTCACTTATTGAACTCGTGAAAGGGCTAGGAGTTCAATAACGCAGAAAAGTCGCTTTAACCTGATGCTAAGTGACAAGTGCCTTTGTCTACATGTCCACTCCAACACACTGTTTGACACTATGCACTCATGCTGGTAGTGAAAGTACCCGTCTAAAGTCAGTGATTAAATTGTTGTGTACTGCACATCTAATGTCATGATTTTATGATTTATGATTTTTTAACAGCTATACTGACATACCCATCACAAGCTTTAACTTATAGTGGCAGATTGTACTCACTCTTCGCAGTGTCAAATATCAAATTGATGATCAACCTCTTCATATTCCTCGCACATTATTTTCTTGACACTCGTGGAACGATCAGTTGCCAAGACCTCCACATGTAGGCCGTTGTCAAGTAGATGGTCCAATCCGCGCCTGAGGGCAACAGTCTCCATAGCCCCTGAGCTTGTGGTCTCAGTCACCTAAAAAGGAGCATAATAAGAGATAGAAATGAAATAAAAATAAAAATAAAATTTCTTCTTCTTCTTCTTCTTCTTCTTCTTCTTCTTCTTCTTCTTCTTCTTCTTCTTCTTCTTCTTCTTCTTCTTCTTCTTCTTCTTCTTCTTCTTCTTCTTCTTCTTCTTCTTCTTCTTCTTCTTCTTCTTCTTCTTCTTCTTCTTCTTCTTCTTCTTCTTCTTCTTCTTCTTCTTCTTCTTCTTCTTCTTCTTCTTCTTCTTCTTATTGATTGAATTTTGATTCATGTGACGTACCTGGACCAACTCTGAATGGACAATTTCCCTGCCGGGGTCAGCCATGAAAGTATACGTTGTGAATTTTGCGTTGAACCCAGGGCTGTCTGACCGGCCATCAGAACAAAGGTGTGGCATTTTTCCATCTTGCTGCTCCATGAGCAACTTGGCCAATACAATACTTCTCTGTAGTTCAAATTCAGCCTGAATGACAGGATGCAAGTAGGAGTTTTGTATGTCATAGAATGTGCTGCTGCTAAAGATCTGAAGATTGATGAGTTTGGCCCACTCTTCCAACTTGGTGAATGTGCTTCCCGTAAATAGTATGGCAGCAGCAAGGAGGAGGTTAGACTGTGGCATTCCACGTTCAGAGGGACATGACGTCCAAGTTCCACTGTGACCTTCTGCACACTCCCACTTGACCCTCATCTGGGACCCAATGTGGCAGGATGGATTGGGGTTGAATCCAGCCATCCCCCTTCTCATTTGGTTATGGTTGGCTCTCTTGTTTTCTATCCAGTTTGTGGTTGACTCACATTATGTCTTTGGTGGCCAATCATGTCACGAGGGAGACGTTATAGCTCGAACATACCCCTAGGGCAGCACGCAACGCCAGAAGTTTGTATTGTTTGGGTTCACCTGATTTCCGGTTGTGTCGCAGGTACGTAAAGGCCTACCGCAAATGTTTTACCGTTGCCCAGTTTGCTCGTGGCTTATGTGGAGCTCCGATCTTTTATAGAACTCTCTGCTGTGTTGTGGCTACCCCGTCTTGCCTCAGATTGAGCGGAATAACGCATCGTTACAGTCTTTGCTTCGCACTCCAAGCATTGCCTGCGAGCTTTGTGTATCAACACGCTGTGGCTCAGGTAGGTCTTTTTCCATTCGGGCTAGGTGATTACTTTATCTGGGTGGTAGCTTAATAGACCTATTATTGTGTGTTACTTTGTCAATTGTTTCCATGTAATGTTATTATTTGTCATTTGAGTTGAATCATTGAGAGGAGGCGATTATTGCTGCGGAGCATCAGTGCTGCTGTTGTTTCGCAAACATAATTTCATTGTCTTTGTTTGTTTGTTTCAGTTATTTTTACTGACTTGCTCTGCCTGTCTGTGTCTGCCTGTCTTTGTCCGCCTGTGTCAGTGTGTGTGTGTGAACCAGTGACCTGTAGTTAACACTGTCTTCTGTCCTTGCTGTATGTCCAGGTGCTGAGTGCTGACGGTGGGAACGGTGTCCTCGAGGTGGTGGGTCCTCTTCAGTGTGTAGTGTGGGTGCTCTCACAGTGTGACTGTAGCCGTGCTGTGTGTGTGTTTGCATGGCCTTGCACGTGTGTCTGGGGTGGATTCTTTGGATACTCATACCTGAGTCGCTGGACGCCCACCGGTAAGCCTCAGTCTGGTTCTGTGTGTGTGTGTGTGTGTGTGTGCGTGAGACTATGCAAGTACACTGACCCATGTACCACTCATATGTGGTGTTTGTTGTTGTGCATTATTGATGATGATGAACTGTTTGATCGCTACTGAATTGCTGTGATTTTGTGACCTTGTAGTGATATTATAGTGACTCATACTCAGTGTGAAGTGTTTTTATCATTGCTGACGTCAGCTTTTAGAGTGCCTAATACTTGCTGTGTTTTTGGATTAATAAAATTTTATTTTTGTATGGAACCTTGTCTCTGTTTGCTCAGTACCCGAACCTGATTGCCTAATTTGATAGAGGTCTTAGTGGTCATTTACAGTTTCACCGGGTTAGACCCTGGGGTGGCGTAGTCGAACTCCATTACTGCCGCTGCTACACATAGGACACTTTTCTTTTTTCTATGATGGTGGCACATGTTTGGCAGAATCTGAACAGTTCTAGTACCTTAGACTCTGAGACTACAGCTTTTTTCTCCTGCTAGCTCATCTGTGCAGTTCCCTCGTCTGTGACACTGCTGGCGGAAGAAGTACAGTCTGTGTCTGGTTTGTAGGTGGTTTGTGTGGCTTCTAAAGTTTCAATACTGGAAAAGCTTGTATCCATATCTTCTGTAAGTGCTGGGTTTCTTGAAGGTCCAGTGGTTCTCTGCTGCAGAAAGACAACACTGTTAACACTACATACCAAAGAAATAAATAAAGGCTACGTACATCTGGGTCAATGACATGATATAGCCTGTCTAAACATGTTTTATTGTTAAAAGAAAGTAATGAATTTAAATCATTGTCCTTTTATTCCATGACACATGATTAGTGTAAATGTACTGAATTAAGTATAGTTGTGTTTTGCATTTGGTATGAATTAATAATGTCATTGCAATGATGAGCCAATCTTTTAACAACTTTTGGTATCCATATTAGTCAGTAGCCACTGACCCATCTACATAGAGGCAGTCAACCAAGCTTCATGCCTTTATGGATTTTTTGCTCTTAATGTCCATTTCAAAATGTTCTTATTCTCTCAGTGTTATGCTCTCTGTACCCAGTCATCGCGGTACCTAGACTAGTGCTACCTAGCTTAGGTTAGCTATGTCACAAGCTAGGTGACAGCTGCACAGGATGAGCTAACGTTGCTCGTGTTCATAATAACATGATAAATAACTTCTTTCTACGTAGTATGTTTACCGTAGTTACACAAAACAAGCAACAACTAAGTCAAATGATGTTTTAGATAGTTTGACCATTTTACATTACCTGACTCCGCGGGACACTCTGAGGCGTGGAGGTGGTCGGCATCTCTTCCATATCGATGTCGAAGCCAGGGGTGGATGATGGAGACTCAGTCAGGGTTGAGTTGCTAACTGCAATGTTCCTTGGTAACGCACCTGGCTTCAATTTTTTGGCCTGTGACACCGCACTTCCCAAAAACTGGGCTGAAAAACAGTATTCGAAGTCCTCTCCGAAGTGCTGGCTGCATATTCTGATTTTAGAGTAATCTGTTGGCGGTGTGTCAACTAACAAATTTAATGCAGTTAGCCACTGGGTGCAAAGCTGAGGGTCGCGTTGAGGTAAACTATAAAAACTAACTCCCGGTGGCCTGAATTTGTTGTCCTTACATCCACATACTGCACATGTTCTAGTCATTTTTTTATCGATGGTTTTTGGTGAGAGTGTAAAAACGGAGTTTGGTTTGGTTTCGTCTGCTGGCTAAAGTTCAAGTTGACTTGAGTTGAGAGCAGCGGTAAACGAAGCTGAACGTCGCGTCGTTCCGTGGTTAGTGGGTGGTGCTACTGACTCAGTTTCGCGCAGTGCATTCTGGTTAAATGAGTCCATTAAAACAGTTCCGAAAATTCTGCTTCAACACACTATCTAATCTAATTTATCGAAATAATGCAAATTTTGTTTTTTTTTCTCAAGTAAAATGCAAAATAGAAATAAATTATCCGTGATAACAGGCTAGAATGTCTTGAGTTCAATTCCCCTTTAAGCGTTTTGGAATAGCCAGAGTTTTCTCAGAGTTGTTGGCAGATCTGAAATCCTTGGAGACAGACGGAATAAATGTAGATGGAGAAACAGTAAAAGGGGGTCTTTACTGCATTGCTGGGGATAACTTGGGTCTCATTGCATAGGTGGGTTTACAGAGAACTTTGGTCCATTGATCGGTTATGTTTCTAAACTTTCACGTATACAAGCGGGCGACATCTTGGGAAAACAGTCACGTGACCGTTAAGCTTGCGTTGCTCCAGTCCAGCGTCGTGCAACATGAGCTGAATTGTCACGTGACTTGTTTTCCCAAGATGGAGCCAGCCTGAATACGTGAGCGGTATGGTTTCTAAACTATCTTTTTAATAAACTGTCTGTACACTTACAAAGTTCTCAATGCTTCGGTTTACATGTAGGGCCCCTCATTATGTTACCGTGGAAGTGTGATGCTATTTTGAGCCTCGTCAGTGGTATAGAAATAGCGATTTCTTTTTACTTTGCGTGTGCCCTGAAGACCAGCATTAAAAGCTTATTAGCGGTTTGTTGTAAAACTGGTCACATTCGATTAGCATGAAAACATATCCCAGAGAATAGACGAATTCGGTACACATGTGTTATTAACCCCTAGGTTCTTTTTGCGCCGGAATTGTCCTTTAAAGTTCACTTAATTCTCACTGTAAATAGTTTGACATATAAGTGTTATTAATATAGGTACTGTATATTTTCCTGTTCTGTTTGATGCTGGCATTTCTTGACTCAGAGCGAACCTTCCTAGATGTTGCCATTATGGAAGCCCTACCAGAACTTCCAGCGGTGAACAAAAACATCCTGGAGGAGCACTTACAGTCCATTGGAGTCGAGACCTCTGAGGATCTACGCTTTGTAACAGAGGCAGATTTGATGACCGGACTAAGACCTGTGCAAGCCAGAAAGCTTATTTCTGTTTGAAAACAGAAATGTGAGTAAAAACAACACACAACCATTCAAAATCCAAAGCAGACATGGACATTGTGTAATATTGTACAGTGTGATTCATTATCTTATTTTTTTTTGTCATTTAAAGACCAAACTCCCATGAACAGCTCAGGACAGCTATCATCTGTGGAATCGCTGTCATCGCTCTCTCTTTCACCCAGAAGTTCAACGTCAACCTCATCCAGCAGCTCAGGACTCGACACACAGTGGGACGACAGCTTTGAAGTTCCATGGAGGAAAATGCCAGAGGAAGTGATGGATTCTCTGGAGAGGGGAAAAAGGCCAGGCCCAAAACTGAGGAGGCAAATGATCCGGATTGTAGGTAAAAAGCATTCAACTGACGTTGCAAAAAAAATGGTGGCAAAATATCCCAGTTCTCTGCAAGATGTAATAGAGGGCGATATTGTTGGAACAGGCTACCATTCGATTGTCAAACAGTTGCAAAACTGAATTGAAAATGTGAAGCGCACTTCAACACCCAAAATAAGAAAAAGAAAACATCAGACTGATGTCTCAGACCACACAGACGAGATCCCATTAGAAGAGAGAGCAGCAATGCAGGACACTTATGGATGTGTTAAATGGAATGTAAAATTCCTGCCCCTTGAAGAAACTCAAGAGAGCCAGCAGCAAAAGATGGAAAAACTCAAAGTGATGTTCCAACACTCTGATGCCAATTCAGAGGAGGTAAAATGTCTAATGAAGTCCACTTTTCAACATGTCAACCAGGGAAAAAGTATCAAATACCTTAGAGAGGAGTGGCCATTTTGGTTTGATGAACTTGGCATGTCGATCCACTTCAAGGAACTCACTGGGATTGACCTCAAAGAGACATTCACACAGAATTTGGATTTGAAGGGAAAAAGGCTGCTCGACTACATGACCACAGTTTGTGTCAACAAGAGCAAGAGGTTCCTTCAGAATTATGCAAGGCTTCAGAGGATGCGGGGACCGCAGAGTGGCTGCTCAGATGATGTGATAGAGATGATCCTGCTTCTGCTAAGCTACTTTGATGAGAAGGAGGAGTCCATGTTCTTCCATGTAGAAGATACATGTCTGGCAGAAGCTGGTCCAACTGGAGCAAGTACCTCTGACACCCACTATTATTGTCTGTGGTAAGTCTGTTTCATATCTCACTATTTTTAATTGCGCTGTTTATAGAATTTGTCATGTGAGTGCAACGCTTATTAATGTAACCTGTTAAATAATTTGCTCATAGGACAGTCCTGCTATTCCTCAACAAGGTACATGCTGAGTCTGGATTGGAACCTTATCAACACAAACATCTCCTCCTTCATTTCTGCACTGTACCTCATGTTCGGGAGCTACTACTGTTTTAACATCCATTATCCATCTGATAATGGAAAATGGTTCCACCATTTGGGGAATTACACTCATTTTCAACCTGCCCTTGAGTTGAACTGTTGATTTTTGCCTGTCTCAAGTTCATCCAGCCGTTCTCAGAGTCTGGCGACACCTTTTTTTAGCTCCAGCCTAGCATAGATCATTGAATCAGATTAGACCAGCGTTTCTCAAACTGTGGGTCGCGACCCACTACTGCAGCCATCACCAAATGGCGGACCGCGGTCAGAGTCCGGACCGTGACGTGATCCTACCCGGACCCAGACCATAATAGCCTAATTTAGATTTTCACGTAAGATTTCAAAGCTGCGCTAAATGTTTCGTTGGTTAGGATAACAGCATTTACTTCAGGAGCTTCAGGAACCATCATTTCGCTAGCTGCTACTCAGCCAGTGAAATCTGTGAATTCTGATAAAGTCGAGTCAGTGAGTACTATGGAGAAGAGACTGATAGCCTGAAACGAGCGAGGAGAGGAGACGGGACGAAAAACAATCAGATGGATATCTAAGTTAACGATAAGTAAGTTATTTTCAAATCATCGATTGCTCAAAGAGGAGAAAGCTAGACAGCGAGAACAGAGCTTTATATAACGATACGGGGGAAACACCACGCAAAACTAAATATGGATGTGACAATTTTGCGCGGAATTGCCTTGGACCTCTTCTATTCTGAGACAGGCGATTTTAAGCGCCAATTTGAAGCACCTCTACTAGACAAAGCACATATTTTGAGCAAGCATAGGGTAGGCTAGGCCCATTCAACAGTGAACTGAGACCACAGAATATTTTACTATTTAAGAAGGCAATATGATTGATCCACCACAATCTAGTTAAGCCTACATGCCCAACAACGTGATATTCCTGGGTTTCCAGAATTTCGGGTCAACATAAAAAAAAAAACTAAAAAAATTAAATTAAACTTGCTGATTAATGGGTGTGGAATATCAATCCTTGTCTCAGCTCAAATTTTATTTTAAGTTCGGGTCAACATAAAAAAACTAAAAAAAATAAATTAAACTTGCTGATTAATGGGTGTGGAATATCCATCCTTGTCTCAGCTCAAATTGTATTTTAAGTTCATCCTTGTCTCAGCTCAAATTTTATTTTGAGTTTTTTTTATGTTGACCCGAAGATGTTAAAAATAGCCAAGGCTACTCAGTTTTTCTCCCCAATTAGGCTACTCTTATCTTGCCTTATTTCTCCTCATTTCGAATGTTTTCTTTTAGGCTACTTATTTTATTTCACATTAAACATTAGGCCTTGGCCTACAATCTTCTATTTCTTGAATTTCCCCTTGGGGATCAATAAAGTATCTATCTATCTATCTATCTATCTATCTATCTATCTATCTATCTATCTACAACTATGCTCCATCCATCCATCCTAATATTATACATACATACATATACATAGCCTAAACACGCAAGTTAAACATTATGATGCTCTGGACCTTTACTTGAGGAAATTTTCCGTAACTGGACCTCACTGAAGATTAATTGAATACCCCTGCACTACTGGGTCGCGGAGACATGCCAGGTGGGGCGCGAACTGACTTGAAAAACAGGAGTTTTATTTTATTTTATTTTTTATTTGTAGCCTAGGCCCAGGTAGCACCCGATGCGCAATGGACGCACTGTGTTATTCATAGGGAAGCGCTCGTGTCAAGGCAGCTTAGTTAGTCCCGACCTACATGAGATTTTGAACGTTGTTGTGAGAGTGATGAATTTCATCAAAACCCGGCCCTTAAAAGCGCGTCTATTCTCCGCACTTTGCGAAGAGATGGTAGCTGACCAAAAGGCTGTACTGTTTCACAGCGAGGCAAGGTGGCTTTCCCGAGGTAAAGTGCTGTCGCGCGTGTTTGAGCTCCGAGTCGCCTCTTCTTGGAGGAAGAGCGCATGTTATAATCTGCAAGCACGTTCACTAATGAACATTTCTTGACGAAGCTGGCCTATCTTAGCGATATATTTGATATATCTTAGCGATACATGAGTTAAATGTCCAGTTACAAGGCAAAGACAAGCACCTACCTCACCTAGCAAATAAGATTACTGCATTCACCAAAAAAACTTGAGGTATGGGACAGGTGCCTCGATCGCCTTTGACAGCCTTTGAGATTTCTGAGCGAAATCGCTGAAACGTCTGATTCGGGAGCCACTCTTGTGATCCCATGTGTTAAACAGTAGGCCTATATTACATCCCTGCAAAGTTTATTTCAAAAATATTTCCCAACCAGCAGTGCTCAGTATGACTGGATTATGGATCCATTTAATGCAGCATGTTGGTATTTCATTGAATATATTGTACAATGCTGTAAAAGGGCCTATGCTTCCTAATATGTTGCTGGAAAACAGAAATATGTGTGTTATTATGTATTTATTTATTTATTATTATATCTGCAGCACCAGCTGATTTTAACTCTGTTGAAGAGGATATATTTAGAACTTGTCATTATTTCAATAAATTTGACAATTTTAAGCTTGACCTACCACTTTCTTAGAGCGATGAGGGACAGGTGGGGCTCGAGAATGCCCCCTTGATCAAAGTGGGGAATGAAAGAAAACGTTTGAGAACCACTGCTCTAAGGAGTGACTCAGAAAGTAGCTGTCTCACTCCCAGGGTACTAAGCTACACAATAACATAAAATTTGTTGTCTATCTCATTGGTTCCTTATACCTTATATAGCTTAGGAAAGCTAACAGCTTTCTACTGTATAGGATCTAGTTTGTTAACTACCACAGTCACGAGTGGGTCGCGATAGTCTGTCATTTTTAAAAAGTGGGTCCCCAGAAAAAAAGTTTGAGAAACACTGGATTAGACCATTAGCATTAAAAGTGACTAAGATTTCCGGTAATTTTCCTATTAAAAACTGGTCTTTTCTCAAGTTAGAGAGTGTAATAAGACTAATAGAAAATGAAACATGCGATTTTCTAGACTGATTTGACATGGAACTATATTCTCATTGAGGCGTGATAATCCAGTCACTAACCAATTTATCTGCTACAGCTCAACCTTGTTGTTGGAAGGTGCTGCATGATATCATTGTGCTGCTGCGCCCATGGTGTTCCTTGATTATTACGCTGGAATGAGAGTATAGTTCCAAGCCTAGAAAATCGCCATGTTTCATTTTCCATTGGTCTTATTACAATTTCTTGAATTTCCCCTGGGGATCAATAAAGTATCTATCTATCTATCTATCTATCTATCTTGAGAGGACATACGTTTTCAATAGGAAAATTACCGGAAATCTTAATCACTTTTAAACGGGATGCTAGGAGGCGAGATGCTAATGGTCTAATCCGATTCAATGATCTATGCTAGGCTGGAGCTAAAAGTGATATCGCCAGACTCAGAGAACGGCTGGATGAACTGGAGAAAGGTAAAAATCAATTGTTTAACTCAAGGGTAGGTGGAAAATGAGTGTAATTCCCCAAATGGTGGAATATCCCTTTAAAGGAATTATCCGGAGTAAAATACACTTTAGATCAATTTACGGATGATTGGGAGTACATACGTTGAGTTGACATCAAAATCATGTCATTCGGATGTGATTTGAGAAAGTTTGATTTTACCGTTTTTAGTCAAAACTCGTTAGCCTGTAAGTGACCCGGGCATGTCATTTCGCCGCTACAAAACGCTATTTTTATACCTCTTCTACAGTTCCAAACAACATTACACTTACGTGGTAGTGAGTAGAGGGTCCCTAAAGCCAAATGAAGTATCCCGAGGTCTTTATGTGGTCGGATAGAGTCCAAAATGAATTTAATCAAGCCAGTACCTTTCCGGAAATGTTGCTGCTGCAGCTGCCATCTTTAGGGGAAAGTCCGTAGGAGTCGATTGCCGAGTGTGGAGTAACACGCTCTGGAAATTCACAATTTCGTCGCCGTTTTTTAGGGTACTGGACTGTATGTTTTTTTTTTTTTTTTTTTAAACGGCGACGAAATTGTGAATTTCCAGTGTTCCTTTAACTAAGGCCGGGACTCAAGACGGAGAGTCAGACCCAGACTAAGAGCCGGACTCAAGCTGACTCTCGGACTTGCCTCTTAATGTGGCCTTAGTCTCGGTCTTGGTCTGGCTCTTGAGTCTCGGCCGGGCTCGGACCCGGATTCAGACTTTTTTTTTTTTTTTTTTTACTCAATTAAAATGCTTAATATGCTTTTATTCTACAGGTGTTTTTTCTTGATGAACCCAGAAAAAGGAACCAAAGTAGAGAACAAAAACTCCAAGCGTCATCTCAACGTGAACCCTCGCGTGCTCACCCTGATACAGGAACTCTCTGATTACGAGCATAGTTGCCAAGTCCGCTTATAATACGCGACTTTGGGCTTGTATTTACGAGAAGTCGCCTGGAAAAATGTGGAGTCGCGGGTTGCGGTTTTTTGGGCTTATTTTTAGGAACTTGGTTGCTTAATGGCAAAAATAATACGCGACTATGTGCTTCACATTTTTGTAGGCTGGTCAACAGTAGGCATATTTATTAAGTTAAGATTTAATCCCTTGGCGATCAATAAAGTAGCCTATCTATCTATCTGTTTGTCCAATCAGTTCTTCTCATTCGCGCACTAGGCCTACTGCGCACGCAAGCTGATTTGTGCATCATACCTCTAACGTCACGCGGGTAAATCTCAACAACAAACAAAGTCGATCTGGCTAGTGCAAGAGTTTTTGCGATAGTAGTAGGCCTACTGGTTCGTAGTGAGAGTTGGCATAATGTCCACAAAGTGGTCGAAGTATGGGAAAAAATACAATCCTGGCAGAAAGAGCTCAAGGATTGGATTTGTCCCGTTACAGGGGATAACAGTAAGGCTCTTTGCAGGTTCTGTAAGGCAGAAATAAGAGCACACCATGCAGATCTTATGCAGCATGCTCGCACAGAAAAGCATAGAAGGAATGCTAAACCATTCTCATCATCAAGATTAACGGATATTGTATTCACAGTAGTAAAATCATCAACCAAAAGCCAAATGACAGAGCTTTGGCTCGCAACCTATGTGGCATGTCACACGTCTATACGCTGTATTGATTGCTTGGGGGAAATAATTGGCACAGATTGTGACATGGACGTGGGCATTCACCGAACAAAATGTGCAGCACTAATTAAAAATGTCATTGCCCCGTGTATGTTCAACGAACTACTGAAAGATACTTGCTACTCTCTCATAGATGAAAGCACTGACATCAGTAGTGTTAAGCAGCTGTGTGCTGTCATCAGGTACTTCAGCACTTCTCTGAAGAAGATTGTCTCCACCTATTTAGGTTTAATAGATTTGAAGGGAGAAAATGCCGTGGCCATAGCTTCCACTCTGACTACGTTCCTAGAAAGCGTGGGACTGGATTTCATGCGCTGTGTAGGCCTAGGAACCGACGGCTGCAGTGTAATGGTCCGTGTACACACACCTCCGTGCAAAAAATGAGAAGCTTCAACTAGTTAAGTGTGTCTGTCACTCAATCCAGCTCTGCGCAAGCAAAGCTGTGCAAACACTGCCCAACACTGGAGTTCCTGATTTCTCAGTCGCACAGGTGGTTTTCTCACAGTGCGCAGAGACTCCGAGAGTTTGCCATAGTATACGAAACCATTAACCCCGGAGAAACACCACTTAAACTTGCGCAGCTCTCTGGCACAAGGTGGCTATCCATCTACGACTGTTGTGTGCGATTGTTGGGTCAGTGGGATGAGCTGAAGTTGCATTTTCAATTGTGCAAGGACGCGAAACGCTGCTATGACGCCGAGCTCCTATACCAGATGTACTGCGACCCTATCAATAAGCTGTATTTGCAGTTCCTCATGCCTATCTTGCAGGAGTTCTCAAGAGTAAACAAACTTTTCCAGCTGGAGATCGGAAACGCCTTCAAAATGCTCGACTGTCTGCAGACTTTTTTTCGTTCCTTGGTGTCAAAAATCCTGACTCCCAACGCCATCCCGCCGTCCGATTCACATCTGATTAATGTTGATTTGGGTGACACACGCAATCATATGCCCCTGTGCGCAGTGAACTTTGGGGTGCAATTCACCATCGCCCTTGGAGAGGCCAATGTTGATAGTGCTTTAGAGATGGGAATGAAGACCAGATGCCGGGATTTTATTTTCGAGGCTGCGAGACAGGTTCAGAACAGGCTGCCAGCCAACATGAACCTGTGGAGGTCCTTGGCAGTGTTAAGCCCATCAGTGATGCTATCTCAGACCAAGCCACCGCTATCCACCGTCGCAGTTTTAAAACTGTATACTGGAGATCTAGGGAAGCTGGACTCCCAATATCAGGCTGTGCACTTCCATGAGTGGGACACAAAAGAAGACCACCAAGCGTAAGAGTTCTGGGCCGACGTTCTAAATTAAAGGGACAGCAGCGGGGAGCAATGTTTCAAAGCCCTTGCACTATTTGCACTTTCACTCCTCGCAATGCCCCTCAGTAACGCCGACGTGGAAAGGGTTTTTTCTCAAATGAATCACGTGAAATCCAAACTCAGAAACCGCATGGGTCAGAAAACATTGAGTAGCATACTTAGCATTCGCTACGGCCTGCGACGAGTGGGAATATGCTGCAAAGGCTTCGCCCCAACAGCGGAGATGCTTCAGAAGTTCAATGTAGGAATGTATAGAGATGGAGAGCAGACTCTGGGGACGAGTGAAGCAGATGAAGCGAGTGATTTCCTTCTTTAAGGTAGGCTAAATGGAGGCATTGTTTTTCGGGTGCATTTAGGCCATATTAAACTATATTTAAGAGAGAGAGAAATATGTGGTCCTGTATGTTAGGGTATCACTCAGTACTGTCCTTGCCGCCTTCTCTTAAGGCCATATTGTATACTGCAGTCAGAGATGGATAGAGGACAGGATTAAGGATCCTTTGAACAGTTGTGCAGCAGGCTAGTGTTCCAGAGATGGCTGTGTGCACCCAAACATTGGTTCAAGATTTAAAGCATTCTCATGGTTCTCCTCATTCTTTGGATGAATGCTGTTTATTTCTTTGGATATATTCTGTTAATTCTCATGTGGATGGATGCTGTTAAAGTTTTCATAATTCTTTACATGGATGCTGTTAATGAAGCATAATTTGATAAGTAGCCTATGTCTGATCTTTATGTTAATATTCTAGGCAATCCATATGTTTTCAGTTTCAAAACGAATTACTTGTAACCTAACCAGGCCTTCATCTAAAGGCCTTCTAAAGGTATTTGCATCCATGTTTAACTGCCCTTGTTGCTGACTGTTTTTGGCAGAATAAACCGGACAGGAACATCTCTCTCTCTCCCTCTCACTCTCTCTCTCTAGATATATATGTTTTGTGGTCAGCTGTGATGCCATGATTTGATCAATGACTGCTTTTATAGGGGGACATCCACCCCTGTATCATGCTGTGCACGATCTGATATCACCAAGTAACTAACAGTCCAGGATCAATAACGAAGTTATTTGCCCTGGATTAACATTACAACCAACCAATAAGTGGCAAGTTTGGATTGTGATGTGATTAAAAGTGCGACGTGAAGGTGAAAAAAACAGGCTCCCGCCAATTTCACATTTCAGAGCTACTAGCCATGCATCGCAGACAAGTGGATTCTTCACTGTGTGATTCTTGATTCTTTACAATCGTGCCTTACAGGTAAGAGCCTATTTCCAAGAGTTTTAAGCACTCAAAACGATTATTTGCCTCTTGAACGTTTTCAAAACCATTATAGAGTTAATGTGTCTAAAAACAATCTAATAATGATATCTAGCATAACTAGGTAGTGTGTTAGCTGTTCTAAATTTGGAAAAGGTTGAGCTACCAAGTCTGATATTGATACGAAAAAAAATATTAGTGCCCAGTTATATCTCTTAACATGATGGAATGCCTGTCATTAGGCTGTAGGCTAAGCACTTTGATCCTATGAAAAACAGGCTACCTAGCATGACCAGCTAGTGCAATAGCAGACTTGTGGTGGTATGAACTAGCCTAAAGGTAGCTTAGCCTACTACTAAAATGTTCAAGCTAATAGCCAGTGTGAGTCTGTAGACATGTTTGCATAAATAATATTACAGACAAAACTCCTTAGCAATGTGTGTTTTAATCAAACTTTATGGCATTAGCAACGCATACACGCGATGCTACAATTAGCTGCAAGTCTCCCGCCTCACATGAAAGTGGTGGTGTTGGGGGGCAATTTATTTCTGACAGACAGAAATATCACACCTTCATTGATAGCAGTGGAGGTGATGAAAGTGAATTTGAATTGAAACGGATTAGCAATAAAAAATAAAGCGTTAGTCCAGGAGCATCACAGAATCACATTTATCTTGTGGTATCGCAAAATGTTAGCCCAGGACCATCACAGAGTGACATTCATCCTGGACTGTTGTTTATTGTTAGTCCTGGACAATCACAGCCACAGTTTTTCTATGCTGTCATTAAGTGTTGATCCAGGACCATCACAGAGTGACATTCATCCTGGACTGTTGTTTATTGTTAGTCCTGGACAATCACAACCACAGTTATTCTATGCTGTCATTAAGTGTTGATCCAGGACCATCACAGAGTGACATTCATCCTGGACTGTTGTTTATTGTTAGTCCTGGACAATCACAGCCACAGTTTTTCTATGCTGTCATTAAGTGTTGATCCAGGACCATCACAGAGTGACATTCATCCTGGACTGTTGTTTATTGTTAGTCCTGGACAATCACAGCCGCAGTTATTCTATGCTGTCATTAAGTGTTGATCCAGGACCACCAGCATTATGTTTAGCCTGGGCCCACATATGACAGTGACATTCATCCTTACTTTGTCCACACCTTATTTTAATCATTTGAATCTATGTTTCAGAAAACTGGGAAACCTTTCAGGATGCCTGGTAAGTGTGAAAGGCTGCGTGATAAAAAGTGTCATCATTAGTTTATTTCAAATTATGTCAAATTAAAGATATCCTTTTCCTTTTTATTAGATAACCTTGTTGGAACGGTTGGACCTCACACTATCTATGTGTCTAGTCTGAAGAATCTTTTCGAGGACGCATATATTTCAGATGAGGTTCCAACTAATTTTCAGCCATGTGTCTATATGTTAATGTAGATGCATGGAAATTATGTCACATATGATTTTAAGTTTTAAAACCAGATAAATTGCTACTTTTACTTTTTGAAAAAATATGTAAATACAACATTAAAAGCTGGAGGGGGGGGGGCATGGTAGAATTTGCCTATTAACCTACTAGTGCTGTTCAGCAAACAATGTACAGCAAATTTTGGGTTCAAAGAGTAATTTGAAAGAAAATCATTGGAATGCATGCAGGAATTTGAATTGATCTAACTATGTTTCTTCAACAGGTGATCGATTCTTTCCTTTTTCTGCTCTGCAAGGTATTATTATTAATACTGAGCATTTAATTATCAGTACTCATGAGGCAGATGCAGGATGTGATAATATACTTTGGCTAAGTTTTTAAATGTAATCTCACTATTTCTGTGTTTTTGTTTGACGCAGGACTCTCCAGGTACCATTAATGTACCAAGCCACATAATGACCAAAATCTCGGAGGGTTCTTCTAGAGCCAGAAACTCCTACTTTTTGAAGGTGTGTGTGTGTATTTTCTTAATGTGCAGTAGGTCAGCAGACTTGGGCTTACTATACCTATTGTGGTCATTTAAATTTTGACGTTTTTAACTTCTTCTTTCTCTCCTGTTAGATGAACATCTTCCAGAAGTATGTCGTGGGAGCCATGCTGGAGAACAGCAATCATTGGACTCTTTTTGTAAGTGCTCTGCTGCTTGCTCTTTTTCACATGCTTTCCGTGCATAAAAACTGTTGAAATTTGGAATCTGTAAAACTCACAATGTTCTCTGCTCTAGTATGCAGGCATAGAACGGAGAATTGTAGTTTATATGAACTCCCTTGGAGAGTCCAAAGCCAAGGAACAGGATATCCTGAACAACTGGAGGTAAAATCCGCAAACAGTGGCAACCTATTTTTTACCTGATTAACACTATACTGGGGTCCATCTCCCTAATGCATAGTTCCTAACTATGATGCACCTTCTGTGGTAGCCGAGTTACAGTTATAACTCCTTGAATCTATACAAAATAACTACCTCATTATCTTTTCTCCATTCTGACCAGCTCATTTGCTGCAGCGAGGGGCTGTGATGGGCCCTGGGAGATTGTTAATGTCCAGCATCCAATGCAGACAGATGGACACTCTTGTGGTGTCCATGTCATTCTGGTAATTTTTGTTGATATTGCATTGCATTGTTGCACTAAATCAGTGATTATTTTTGTCAACATAGCACTCACTATATTTCTTCAGTGCCCTCATCACATACTGTACATATTCAAACCTGGAAGCTACTTATAAGTACAGTTCAATCTTCCGGAACATTTAGCATGTCTGCTGGAGAAGGTTTTGGTCACAAGCTTATTTCTCTAATCTTTAGGCCACTTTGTTCTTCATTCCCCAGTATGCACAAGCGCTCTTACATGGTGGGGCAGTTGAGCAGGGCATTGTGAAGGACTTTGGATGGGAGATGTCCGAAATACGAGCACAGCTGTGCCATGATCTTTTCAGGTCATTAGGTAAAGTATTTCAGTTATCTAACATTATACATAGTATACATAGTAAATGGGATAGATTTGTTTATGCTTTTACTTAAAGTCCCACTGCGGCAAAAGTCGAGTTTGTAACTGTATTCCACATCTGTTCTGTTCTATGTAGCTCTGTCGAATATTTGGGCACTGACACCTGATATTCTTAATGTGCATAAAAAGATGATTCAAATGACACCAAATAAGTTTGCTATAGGCTATTTACGCTTTTAGGACTATAAAGGCCTAAAAATAACCTTTTTTTTTGTAATGCCCACTATGCTTTACCACCAACACATTCTGATGATGTGAGTACACACAGGATGAGGAAGAAACCCTGAATACAAATCATGTTAATTTATGGTATACATGAAATTGGTTAACCATCAGCATGGTTTCTATGTATTAACTTTAAATTAATTTCATCTGTAGACAGGACACAAAAGTGCAGCGACTGCCGGCGGATAATGCGATCTGAAACAAAGGTGAAGTATACCATGTAACCATTTATGGGAATAATCTTTATTGGGGCAGTTTAAAAATCATGTTTGAGTGTAACTATCATTTGTTTGACCTATTCTCCGTCCTCACTTTGCTTCGAGTACCCTTATTTCGTCCCTTCATGTACACCAGGGGTATTCAATTACTTAAGCCCTCCTCAAGCAATGGCCCGGAGCATCATAATATTTGAATGATTAACATGCCTGTATAGGCTATCTGTCTATCTATCTATCTATCTATCTATCTTTTTTATTTATCTATCTATATCAAAGTCCTTTTAGGCAAGTCCCTCCACTCGGCGGCGATATCTCAATGCTTTTTGGGGACTTATCGGGCATCTATTCGGCAGAAATGCGCATGGCTTCACAACACCAACTTTGCTCCAGCTGCGAGATCACAACACATGATTGGCACAATGTCTTCACAACACACCACATGATTGGCTCAATGTATTCACATGTCCACGTTTTGCCGCGGAAGGGGTGGGATATGTGTAGACAGACTAACCCAATGCATTTCTATAGAGGATTTTCTGAGTGCTGTGTCTCTTTATTAGAAAGTCTCTGTCTATATATCCGGCTATTGGGAGTAAAACAGAGTAGCCTGAGCTATTTTAAGATCTTAACGTGAACTTGAAATAAGATTTAAGCTGAGACAAGGAGGGATATTCCACAGCTGGTTCCTTGAACCCATCCATCAACAACTTTAAATGTTTTTTGTAAGGTATCACCAATATCAATTTAATGTTACAGATGTGTGGCTACATACTGTACATTCTTAAAATGGTTCTGGTCTAGAATATCTATTGAAAACTTCACAATGTGTTTTTAGAGCGTGATCTGCAGGGGACCTGATGGCTATTTTTAGAAGGTGCGCTGGGGGCGCCTCATAGCCGTTCTGCGGGCTACCTGGTGCCCGCGGGCACTGTGTTGGAGACCACTGTGTTATAGCCTACGAAACATTTAGCGCAGCTGTGAAAATCTGTAGTGAAAATCTCAATATGGTCCGGGTCCGGATAGGATCACGTCAGGGTCCGGGTCCGGACCCAGACCGCGGCCCGCCAATTGAAGACCCCTGATGTACACCATGTAGGAATGACAATTAACACACCTTCCTAAATTTAAAAACCTTAATCCTTAAAGTGTAACTTTATTAGTATTTGACAACTTTCTTTCCATTTAAGGTCAAGTGTGATGGCTGTGCTGCCTACAGGCATGCACGCTGTGCAACAAAAGTGTGTCCTATTTGCGCCTATTGTAAAGGTGAGTACATATTCTGTTCAACAATTTATCACTCTAATTTTACTTAGTATAAAACTTTTTTAACATTAACAGATGATTGATAACTGCATGTGAACTGATTGTGAACTTAGTTGTACTGAACTTGAATTCATGATTCTAAAATGCTACAGAGCACTTACATTCATCTTTATACTTCAGAGATCAGAAAAAATTTAGCAGACAAGGGACAGATTTTTGGGAGTATATGGGGAGAAGACATGGAAGAAGAAGGAAGGAAAGGAAGGAGGAAGGAAGATATGTTAGGAGATGAAGGGGGAGAAGATCAGGGAAAGGGAAACCTTGAGGGCAGTGACAGCAAGGACGAAGACCAGGGCAGGGTCCAGGAAATGGAGGAAGAAGAACAGGGACAGGTCCAGGAAAAGGAGGAAGAAGAACAGGGACAGGTCCAGGAAAAGGAGGAAGAAGAACAGGGACTGGCCCAGGAAAAGGAGGACGGCCAGAGACTGGCCCAGGAAAAGGAGGAGCAAGGCAGTATTGCAGTCCCTGGTCGCCTAGCGGTCACGGGGGCCAAAAAAAAAATGTACAAAATGACTCCGGCGGAAATACAGCGAAGAATTAAAGGTGAAAACATGTCGGCCAATGTCTTCAGGAGTCTTATTGGGGTAGGTTTTCATGAAATGTCTGTAGTGCCAATTTATATTCCTAATCACATTGAGGATAAGTAAGTATAAGTATATATACTCTTGTGATCCTGTGAGGGAAATTTGGTCTCTGCATTTATCCCAATCTGTGAATTAGTGAAACACTCTCCGCACACCGTGAACCACACACTAATCCCGGTGCAGTGAGCTGCCTGCAACAACAGTGGCTCGTGGAACAGTGAGGGGTTAGGTGCCTTGCTCAAGGGCACTTCAGCCGTGCCTACTGATCGGGGTTCGAACAGGCAACCCTCCGGTTCCAAGTCCGAAGCGCTAACCAGTAGGCCACGGCTGCCTCAACCCACTATACAGTTGCCAGTAAAATTATTCAACCCCCTCTTGATATTGTTTAACTATTTTTTTTTTTCAAGAAACAGTGTACCTGACCCAATTTAGACCGCACTATATAAAACAAGATGTGGTTTAACTAAATTCAACCCAAAATGGCTCCAACAAGCTTCTTCAAATTACCACTGTGCTGCCAAATCCTACAAAGATAGGGACTCTTTTTTTACTTTTAAGCTATAGATTCAAAAAGAAATAGAGTCCTTACAATTTTCAATTTCATTCTCTTTCTAGGGAAGAAGGGCAAACCTGCCTCCAGTGGTACTGCAGCAGCCACCAAAAAAGAAAACAAAAACGACAATTTTCAGCTGTCTTACAGAGGGAGAGGCCATGGACTTGGCGGATGGGTTTGCAGGGAGCCTGGTCCACAATGTCAATTCAGCTGACATCTGTCAGGGTGTCACTGAAGACATGGCAGACAAAACAAAGTAAGTATTATGATCCAATCACAGTATTATAGTTCGTCAAGTCTGAAGTATCACCTCAATGCACCTGTCTGTACTGTATATCATCACATTGCACTTTTCTGCTTATTTGCACCTCTGGTTAGACGCAAACTGCATTTTGTTGTCTTTGTACTTGTACTCTTCACAATCAATGGCAATGAAGTTGAATCTAACCTAAACTAATCTTTGACAGTGAATGGAAACTTCAGTCATTTGCATTTATCATGCTAAAAATCTGATTCTAGGCACTACACTGATGCCAAACCTGATTTACATTTACAAGGCGGGATGTGATAAAAGCATGGATAATTGTTTTTTGTGATTGTTGTGATATTAAAAAAAAAGGTTTGAGCTTAGCTAAAGTTCTTAGATGATAAAAGCGGCCCTTCACCACACTGCTCACTAGTTTACTAAAATTGAAAGAACTATCAACTAGGACACCAATATTTTTAACTACAGTTTGCAGATATGCAGAAAGGAGGCCTAGTGTGCTGATTGAGCTGTTAATGATGCTGGGGTAGCCAAATTAATATCACTTCAGTTCAGTCATTGAGTTGTAGAAAAGTGTATAATGTTAGTTTGGCTTTTCATTGATTGACTCGTCTGCCAAAATTGTTTTTAAAATATGTCTAAATATGTAAAATATGTAATAGCCAAAAATGGATGCATGTGATTTAGTTTATTTTTTAATCGATTCACAGCCCTAGTTTTAAACCATATGCCATACCGTAGGTCTTATAATAATTTGTTGTTTTGCTGTGATTGATGTTTTTTTTTCACAGACAGACTCTGATGAAGATGATCCAAAACGCCAAAATGTACGATTGCGACTCTGCTTTTAGTTTAGAGACCCATTCGTTCGGACCAGCTGCACTGGTCCATGTTCTTTCCGTGCTGTGCGCGAAATTGGATCAATTGAATGTTTAGTCCCAAAATGTAAAAAAATAAAAATACTAAACAGAATGATGTCGTTGTTGTTCATGATGCAGACTTTTTAGTTTCTAAATAAAAACATATTCTTCATTCTGAGTTTCTTTTTTTTAAATAATTTCATACATTTACATGTATGGGCAAATTGAACACACAATAACACTGTCTAATCAGTTCAAGTAGTTCATTGTCGTGCTACTCCAACGGAATTACCGGTATAAGTGATAATAATGGGGTGTGATGAAATAGTGTGTGTAGGGAGGGGGTATGGTATAATGGTTAGGCTAGCCTACAGAAAATCTAATTAACCAAATTGTGTGATATGAGTTTTTAAATGTATGCCTACAATGGTTTATTAAGGAAACATATAGTGATTTATATGGTCAGTCATAATGTTCAATTTAATGAATAGTAAGGGAATTTGCACCATAGCCAATGCAGACAAAATTTCATATCTGCTGTGAGTCATGTCAGCTGGCGCAGGCGCAATCTATTATTTAATAATGTGCGTTCTACATGCAGTCACTTTTTTCCATAGACTGAAAGGAAACAAGCCCCCCCCCCCCCGTATTCTCCATAAAGATTAGTCAATTATGTACCTACTTCCTTCTGACATTCTCTAAATGACTTACGCCTACTGGTTGTGTGGGGTGTAATGGTGTGTGTGTTGGGGGGTGTAAAGATGACACAGAACACGCACGATAATTTGTGTTCTAGACACATGCTTTATTAGTACTCTCATTCATGTTATACTGAATCAAACAATTTTTAATCTCATACAGAATCAGAACCAACTTCACCGTCATAACAGAGTTCATAGCTTAACCAACTCTTGTTTTATTATACACCCCTGAGGTCAGATCAGGCCCGGATCTGGGCAACATCCGCTACAAGTAACAGCGGAGACAGTCTTTCATCACATATCATCAATATGCACACATAATTATACTGTAAGAGCATTAGACAGTATCTTTTGCCTGTTGCACTACAAGGGTTTGGTTTAGAATTGCCCTGACCCCCATTACTGCTTAGAGAATCTGAGGCGTTTATGTTTAAATGTTGAGCTTCTCAATCGCTTTTTGAGAGGGTAATCAGGGGTTTCCACTGTCTTCGCTGGTGTTTCAGCTTTGCAAGACAAAGTGCCTGAACCCATAGTACCTTTTCGACTTGGAAATAATGGTCTGATTTTAAGGGTTCTGTCAACAACATTAATGGGATATGGGACATTGATGTGACCTTGACTCTCTGCCTGTACAACATGGCTATGTAGTCTGTCTATCATATCTTCAATGCGATTGGGAATGTTTGTCCAACAGCTAACAATCCGCGTGACATTCATTAATTTTTCAACACTTGTCAACTCAGTAGTACTGCTCCCCATGGTTGGCACAGAAACTCCTGCACTGTCTGAATTGCTTTGCACCAATTTATCTGTGTTTAGATTATCCATAGTACTAGTGCTACATATGGTTGGCCCAGGGACATCTGCACTGTCTGAATGACTTTGCACTGATTTCTCTGTGATTAGATTGCCAATTGTAGTGCTTCCAGTGGTTGGCAATGGGACATACAGAGTGTCAGAATTACTTTGATCAAATCCTCTGTTTTTTTCAACAACAAGTACAATGAATGAATGTGCATTTATTCTTTATACGTCCAGCAAATTGCAAATTTTGGATGATTGTAAAGTAATCCTCAGCTTTTCCCAGAAGCACTTGAATGAGGTCATCGATGCGCCTGTTTCTGGAGCCGCCGAGAAACTGGTACTTCAGCCTGTGGAAAAATCTGAAGAACAATATTTATAAAACAATAATTATACTGATTGCTATCAATGCTAGACACCTGTTAAATACACAGTAGGATATGTATGGCTAATAACTTAGTATGTATAGCATGTAAGGTTGGGCAAAAATGACATTTTTACCGTTCAATCACATTATTCGTTTCCGAATCCAAGTGGTTGAAGCAACGTCCATAATTTGACCACATGTGCCCAATATCCTCCCAGTGCCTTTTGAAGTAATGGCACACAGCTGGGTACTGTTTAAATTCATGACAGAACTTCTCTGATGTGGCTTTGTATTCAGCAACCTCCAAGAAATATGAAAAACACAAGTTTACATGGTACATGAATCACATCATTTTCAAATACATTAGTGGATGTAGTATGCTGTAACATGATGAAGATATGTCAAAATACTACAAATAAGCTATGTACAGTACACCTAAAACATGCCTAGAATTTCAACTCACAACATATCGCTATAGCCTACTTCACCATAGTAATGCCTATATTATCAAGTCCACGCATGCACAGACCTACTTACAATACACTTACAGTTTTACAAGCCTTGAGTTTGCAAAAAAAAGATATTATGCAATCTCTGATCTTAACATTGGAGGGTCCATGCACACTAGAGTCCGTTTTGGATAGCCATCTTTCAACTGCCTGTTGATTAAGGGAAACAATTAAACAATGGAGGACACTGACTAAATCTGAGAGTGTAAAGAAAAGCTATTGCAATATGCAGTGGACTTAAAAATGATCTACCTGCAAGACGTGATACCAGCACAAAAGGATGGCAGACTCTGGGAAAGTACTTGATAATGCATTGATTTCAGCATAGTCCTTGTCAACCATGAATGCCCTAAAAGGAAGGTTATGGCAAAATGGGTGTGACCAAAACTCAGTGCATGGTGGGGGTGTAGGTTCCAATACAGTATAAATTTTAAAAAAAAATGAACTTGGACACCATACACAGCCAATGTAAAGATGTGCCCAACAGGCTTACGTTTTTAGATTAGTAAAGATACTAGAGAGGCATGAGCCAGGTCATTGACACGAGAACCGTCACACAATTGCAACATGCACACATAAAACAAAACACTGATTTCGGTTTACCTTGGAGGGCACAAGAACTGCTTCCTCAGTTGTGCAAGAGCTTTCTCCAGAGTGTTTTGGCATTCGTTGCTAACAATGGCATATGCCACCGGAACTCCTCGTCCATGATCATCCCTTACAAGGAGTGTGAGCAGAGGAAAGTCATACTGATTGACACAGTGAGTGGTGTCCACAAACACAAGCTGCTTTCCATATTTATCTAAGTTTGACTTCATCATCGGTGTCTGAAGAAGAATAATCAGCTCCTGATATGACGTGTATGGCTGGTAAAATAACACATGCTCTTGCATTGCCCCAGTCAATAAACATTCAACACTCTGGTTGTCATTAGAATTGAAGTGTTTCCTTCTCGTGACAGTTGTTCTCACATTGTCAATATCACGTGGAGTGACAAAGTACATTCTATCATGAACGTTACTGTGTCCTTGATTTCTGGCCCACTTGTGACACTCGGTTAATATTATGTCTGGTTTTGTTCCAAGGGAAAGGAGCTCTTCTATTTTAATTTTCAGCTCAGGGGCCATACAGTTTGAGTGTACATCCCCAGGATCGCTGGTGCTATGGTTAGTATGGTGGTCATATACACGCTGTACAATTACTGTGTAACCTTCCCAATAAGTGCTGACTTTGAATGAGACATAAGCCTTGCAGCCTACAGATCGGTAACTTTTCGGCTTTGGATGTCCAAACCGAAGACAATTAAATTTGAAATAATTTTTTTCCTGGTCTTTCTTTGAGGTGCAATTGAATGTGCTGTATTGTCCATCCAGGTTTTTCAGTTTGCCCATTACAATGGTATGAATATCTTTCTGTTGACGTGGTATGACACAAACATCTAGTTTAGCTTTCCTGGATCCACCTTTTCCTTTCTCTTCATTGATAACTGCTTTTTTAATAATATCCTCCATCTCTGAAAGAAAATAACACATGCTTTTAACCTCCACAGACTTTACTCACAATACTTTCCATTATACAGTTAATAAATAACCCAGCAGCTAAAACTAACCTAACTGGGCATTTGAAATTAACCAAACTTAAGCCAAGTGCCCTGATAGGTTAGCTTTAGGTGCTGGAAAAATGTAGTTTTTGCTATATAGACAGCACTTGTGACCTTGAACAACAGGGCTATAGATCGCATAATGCCAGAGTTATGATTTAATGGCAGCAATTACTCTGGGACTGTAATGCTGTGATTGTCCTGGGCTACCACTTAAATGTACACTATTCAGGTTTAGGTATCTTTACAGACTGTATAGTTCCCTCTAGAGTCACAATGCATTTATATGTTACTCTGCTACTGTAAATAGCAAAGTTCTTCCGACATATATCCCTCCCTACACAATGCAAATGCTTTTGTTGTGGAGGTGAAGGATTAACTACAGGCAAAAACTATCTCCAAAGAGCTTTATATACTGACAAGGTATGTTTTACGATTCTTGCTAGATTTGGCGGGGCACTGGTTTTGGAAGTTGCACAGCTGGTTTCTCGGTAGGGACCCACTAGGCCTATGCTGTACAGCTATGCTAGGTGAACAATTCGCCTATGACAAGTTTGTTTACCATCAAATTGCCTTCATGAAGGTAAAAATATGGCATAACGGTGCATAATCTTGCACGAAGGTCAAGAATAAAAATGACCTTGACTTTACAAACGCTCTATGACAGTCCAGGATAAATGTAATGCTGGTGGTCCTGGATCAACACTTAATGACAGCAAAGATTAACTGTGGGTGTGATTGTCCAGGACTAACAATAAACAACAGTCCAGGATGAATGTCACTCTGTGATGGTCCTGGATCAACACTTAATGACAGCATAGAATAACTGTGGCTGTGATTGTCCAGGACTAACAATAAACAACAGTCCAGGATGAATGTCACTCTGTGATGGTCCTGGATCAACACTTAATGACAGCATAGAATAACTGTGGCTGTAATTGTCCAGGACTAACAATAAACAACAGTCCAGGATTAATGTCACTCTGAGATGGCCCTGGATCAACACGTAATGACAGCATAGAATAACTGTGGCTGTGATTGTCCAGGACTAACAATAAACAACAGTCCAGGATCAATGTAATGCTGTGATGGTCCTGGATCAACACTTAATGACAGCATAGAATAACTGTGGCTGTAATTGTCCAGGACTAACAATAAACAATAGTCCAGGATGAATGTCACTCTGTGATGGTCCTGGATCAACACTTAATGACAGCATAGAATAACTGTGGCTGTGATTGTCCAGGACTAACAATAAACAACAGTCCAGGATCAATGTAATGCTGTGATGGTCCTGGATCAACACTTAATGACAGCATAGAATGACTGTGGCTGTGATTGTCCAGGACTAACAATAAACAACAGTCCAGGATGAATGTCACTCTGTGATGGTCCTGGGCTAACATTTTGCGATACCACAGGATAAATGTGATTCTGTGATGCCCCCTGGACTAACGCTTTATTTTTAATTGCTTATCTGTTTCAATTCAAATTCACTTTCATCACCTCCACTGCTATCAATGAAGGTGTGGCATTTCTGTCTGTCAGAAATAAATTGCCCCCCAACACCACCACTTTCATGTGAGGCAGGAGACTTGCAGCTAATTGTAGCATCGCATATGCATATATGCGTTGCTAATGCCATAACGTTTGATTAAAACACACATTGCTAAGGAGTTTTGTCTGTAATGTTATTTATGCAAACATGTCTACAGACTCACACTGGCTTAGCTTGAACATTTTAGTAGTAAGCTACCTTTAGGCTAGTTCATACCACCACAAGTCTGCTATTGCACTAGCTGGTCATGCTAGGTAGCCTGTTTTTCATAGGATCAAAGTGCTTACAGCCTAATGACAGACATTCCATCATGTTAAGAGATATAACTGGGCACTAATATTTTATTTCTTATCAATATCAGACTTGGTAACTCAATTTTTTCCAATTGTATAACAGCTAGCACACTACCTAGTTATGCTAGATATCATTATTAGATTGTTTTTAGACACATTAACTCTATAATGGTTTTGACATCATATAACCTAATGTCAGACATTACACTTCCCCCCATTACAAATGCAACCCATGCCCCCCAAATTAGTGCTTAAAACTCTTGGAAATAGGCTATCTTACCTGTAAGGCACGATTGTAAAGAATCACACAGTGAAGAATCCACTTGTCTGCGATGGCTAAGTAGCTCTGAAATTTGAAATTGGCGGGAGCCTGTTTTTTTCACCTTCACGTCGCACTTTTAATGACATCACAATCCAAACTTGCCACTGATTGGTTGGTTGTAATGTTAATCCAGGGCAAATAACTTCGTTATTGATCCTGGACTGTTAGTTACTTGGTGATATCAGATCCTGCATCATGCTGTCAGGCCCACACATGTCATGCTGTCAGGCACACACATGCTGTGCACACATTTTGTGGCAGAATATTGCTTTGATATTTGATGTTATTTATTTTATTTATAAAAACATCTCTCTTTATTATTATTAAAATATGCTTTATTTTTATATTATATCTTATATTTTATCTTTAAAAACCTCTGTCTCTCTGCCCCCCCCCCCCCCACACACACACACACATACCTCTCTCTCTGTCTCTCTCTCTCCACATACACACACACACAAATGTGTGTCTTGTACAATGATTTTTAGATTTCTGTTTGGTAAAACTTGAAAAATAAAGTACGTTTTGGCTTTGGAAAAGTAATTGTTTCACTCATTATACAAATAGTCTATGCTGTTTAGGCTGTGGCAGGTTACAGCGGCTTTGGGGCACCTTTTTAGGCATTGGGCTTCTTTTGGGCTTCTTTTTGAGGTGAGAGTTGCTTATTTGTCTCGCGAGAGTTGGCAACACTGATCACGAGTGGTGTGCCTAAATATGGACTCTTTCTGTGGACTCTGACTGTTTGTTTGAGAAGAGGTACTGTTAGTCTTTGCTCTGTTTAAATCCATGATGTGTATTATGGTAATTAAGGCACAATATGTAAGTTTTATTTTAAAGTCTTCAAGGTGCACTATGTAACTTTTTCTGGTAGAGGGTCTGCCATCTTGTTTCATGAAGAGGTTATACTTTGCAGGAATGTTCCACAGTATGGTATAAAACTTATTTACCTTTCATTTATTCAATTAGAGCTGTTTTTATTGCAAAAAATACCTTAACAAACTGTGAGGGGGCTCACCTCTCCACAGATCTGATCTGTAATTTGGCCTGTTGGCATCACCTGATTGTCTCCATGGAGATAAGTTTTATGCCACACTGTGGAACATTCCAGACAGGAAGAGAGAGTGTGGTGTTGTTGTTATGCACCTGGCACTTAAACTTTGTGTGACAGAAATATGTTCAGATTTAAAGAGGTTAATATCCAGATTTAGAGAGGCTTGTCTTCTGGATTATTTCAACTTGGATTCAGTCATAGTTAAAAGAACCATTACATGTAGGTTCTTTGCATGTTTGTATACGTTGAAAAGAAAACGCATCCAATTGTTTTATGGCATACTGTGGAACATTCCAGACAGGGAGAGTGTGGGCTGTTGTTGTGCGCCTGGCACTTAAACTTTGTTAATTGATTCAGTCGAGCTGACATTACATGTAGCTTCTTTGCATGTTGTATATGTTAAAAAAATGCATCCAATTGTTTACAACTATTGACGATGGCTGTTAAATAAAATTCCCAAAAGTGACATTTTCCTCTTATCTTTTCTCAAGCTGTGTATTTACATGTTTTGGTGTAGGCTTAGAATTCATTTTGCAAGTAAATTTTACATTATAACTTGATTATTAAAACATAAAAATATAGCATATTATGAATAGATTTTATGTATAATATAGAGAACAACTCCATTTAAAATGCAAAGTTTTACTGTTGCACTACCATTTTAAACTATTTCTTTGTTTTATATTTTCCTGTAAATTGTATCATTTATTGATGCACAATAAGCAATTATCACATGTGAAAAATACAGGGAATGGTCTATTTATATACATCACAGTTATGCGAAATTAACAAAAAACATTGTAGACTTAACAGTTTTAATGGGATTCATCCGTTCATTCATTCATTGTAAATCAATTTACATATTTTGTCAGTAAAGTTATTTACTGCTGCTGTATTTTTTCAAGGAATACTCTGGTAACCACAGCTGCCAGCGTTTTCCTGTAAAAACGACAGGTTTTTTTTTACAGTGTAAGGTTCACTTCCGGTCGTTCACTCATCGAGAGAAATGTAATAGAGAAGCTTGCCGCTGTACAGGCAGAATTATTTTTCATTTCCCTCTGGGCCCTGGCATGGTTTTAGGCATTTATAAGTGTGATATTCACAATGGCAGCAATGTACACACCATTGTGGTTTTGTATTGTCTGATGACATAAAGAGACACAAATGCACTGACCAGGTTTGGCCAATTGATGTTCACAATGGCAGCTATGTAGCCTACCATATTTCAGTTATTTGCACAGATTTAGCTATGTGAGTTGCACAGAATTTTGGATGGATGTAATAACTACAGTGATGCTTCTGTAATGCTTGGTGGTTAAATATTGATTGATGACACAAAAGAAACAAATGCACTGATTGGGCTCTGGTTTTGGTCAAGTTGTCAATGACAGCTATGTAGCCTGCCCTATTTGTCCTTTGCACCAATTGAGCTATGTAAAAATTATAATGGATATGTGTTCAGTTGTTTGCCAATAAACGACATGGCAGAAATGTTCCTTGTCTTCATGTAGGCTATAATACTGAAAAAAATGTAGGCATGTCAGAATTAGTTATGCTGCTTACATAATGTAGCCTATAGTGATTTTTTAATGTTTGATGACAGGACAGAGACTTTACAAGAAAATTATGTAGACTAACAATATCATTTTAAAGTCCTAATGATCAGCCTACTTATTTCTATGTCCCGCAGCTGACATGGAACGTTATTAACCGGTTCGGGAACTTTATTTTTTTGTTCTAACCGGTTCAGGAACGTCAATTTTAGGGTTGAACCGGAAACGTTAAAATACTGTTTCTGTTCGGAACGAACCAATTGGGAAATAATTCTGGTTCAAAGCCCTGTATATTTGTTACTGTGCATTTGTGTGTTCCGAGTATAAAAAACAATATTATCAAATATTTTACAACACACTTATAAATGTACTGTCTGTAGTAAGTGTAACACTAATTAAAAAAAGCCTATGTCATTATGATGAATGGAGAAGAAGTGCACTTACATTCATCATAGTGTTTTACATTGAGCATGTCAGTGTTCAACTGGTTCTTATAAATGCCTGTTCATGTGATGGTTTGTGTGTGTCATTTGGAAAAAAAAAACATTTTGAGTAGAAATAACATTGTTTTGAATGTAAAGTTTCATTTTGCAGGAGAATTGAGGGGTTTTGCCCATTGTTTGTGTGTTTTTTGATTTGTGTGTAGAGTTCTGAGAGTATGAGGCATGCTTTCAGAAAATGTGTGTAAACAATCGAGAAAAACTGTAAAGAGTAGGTTACCATTGTTTTGCCTATTGCTTACACACTTTTTGCAGAATTTGGCTCATTATGTCAAAACTCCACACACAGCTAAATAAGACATAGCACTTGGAGATAAACAACTCACATCTATGCCAAAATGAAAAACTGCAATCCAAAATATCACCTATCCACCCTTGAACTGAACCCACCCTCAATGTCTCTGCATGCATGCCCCTTCCATTCTTGCAAAAGAGACATGCAGATACAGTATGTATGTATGTGGTTGGTGGTCATATAAAAATAATTCTTCGATAGATTTTAGAAATGAGGAGTAAAGGGGCAAATACAGAACTGTAGATTCACTCAGTAAAGGTACACAATGTAAAAGTACTCAATGTAAAAATACACACTTGAACAGGTATTCATGTTCTTCAACATGTTTACTCAATGTAAAGCACACACTCGAACAGGCACACAATAACTTTGCTGAAGTCTATTTGTAGTGCTCAAAGCAGTACAGCCATCTGGTGAAAACAGCTTAAAGTGTTCACTGCAAAATAAGCCTTCCTTCTCCCCATCACAGGAGCTCTTATGTTACACTGCTCTTTCCTCAGCATCAGAGACAGGAATCTGAAAATGTAAAAAGGCCATGTATAAAATGTCCTCCCACTTCACTGATTAGCATGCCTGGGCTTGGTGGCTTAGCTTACAATCAAAATTGTAAGTGCACATCGGTGCTTGCCAAACACAACATAGAGTGCACACACACAGAGACGCGCACATGCACACACACATAGACACACATACACACTTTTCCTAAAATGCCCTTTGAGTATTTAATTCCACTGATGTGTAAGAGTGAGTATGTACAATAGAGATTAAACAGATTCTGTTAACAGTTTGTCTGTGTGGCATCTCTCTCTCTTTCTCTCTCTGTTTCATTCGCTGTCGTGTTCTCTTTTCCAGACCCCAGGCATATTCTTAACAAAAAATGTAATGCAGTCACTTGATATTGGTCATGTCCAGTCATACTTCACACTTACATATAAGATATTCACACACAGTCAAGGGACCAAATAAACCACACAACCCATTCACCCAGCCTGGAGATCCACAGCTTGCAGTCACTGTTACATCAGCAAAAACAGTGTTGCTTGAGTTCATGGTGAGTTTGCGATAATAGTTTTTTTTGTCCGATAATAGGTCTTTTTCTTCTTTTTTTCTCCTTTCTTTCTGCCAGTAATGTGGAGAGGTTATTAAAGGGGTAGGAGAGGTTGATGGAAACATGAAAGAACAGACAGTGTGATAGACTGACTGGGAGAGAGGGCATGTATTTGAATAGCACAAATGTTGTATGTCTTTGCTAGAAGATTAATGAAGCTGCTTTTTAAGGCAAGCAATATGGTGAATTACTATGAAAGCCCCTACCATTTTTTCTGTCACATGCATACACACACACACACACACACACACACACACACACACACACACACACACGCTTGCTTCATTACATAATGTGTTACATAATGGAAACATTACTTCATTAACAAATTATTATTGCATCATTTATTAAGTATTAAAAACAATTTATTAACATATTTAAGATATCGGCTTATCACTATGAACAAACTATTTATAACTGCGTGTACACATGCTTTACTGATGATAATTAATGAACAATACTTTACACATGATGAACAAACCATTTACTAATTATTTACAGATGCTTAATAAATGATGAATTGTGTGTAGTTACTATAAAGTGTTATCGTTGTTTCATTTCCTGGTTTTCCCACATGACAGGAAGAATAGAATAGAATATGTCAAATTGCACTGTTCCCTAAATATAATTCAGTAAAACTTAACTTTAACCCAATGCCATAGAACAGACATAACAATGACATAAATATGTTAGCACATACAGTATATACTCTTATCAACTATGCCAGTTGGTGTCAATGATTTGTTAGTCTCATATTTCCAATATCTGTTGCATCTAGTATGCAGTCTCTGCTTTCAGCCATGTCAGCCGATATTAAGCTCTCTTACATGTCATACAAATGATGAAATGATGATACTAATATTAAGCTCTCTTACATGTCATACAAATGATGAAATATGATAGCATGACATGGTTACATTTCTGGACATTGTAGGATCCTGCATGTGCCTTGATGTGTTTACATGGTTTGGCATGCCAAGTAATCTCTTATGATACTGGGGTTGCATTACCTACAGTATAATCCATTATTGCCAAATTTTCCACTGACGGAGTATTGCTGAATTTGTTTAATTTGACTCATGCCAACCTCCAAGGCACACACTTTATTCATTATCCTGTGCAAATCTCATGAATGGAAACGAGCAGGCAATATTTTAGGCCTATAGTAATTCTACCTCTTGACTTTTCCATTTCTATGCTAATTTAGCTCTTAATGCATGATATGAATGAAAGAAAGAGAAGGGGAGGTGCATTTAGAATGCAGCAGCACAAAATAGTCATACCTGACAGATCTTATAGCAGACCTAACAAGGTGCCTCAGAGATTCACCTGACCAGACTTTTTCTATTATGTTCTTCATGATGTTTTAAATAAAAACATGTTTTATCTAAATTGATATAGTTGTGGTTGTGAAAAAGGCTCCCCATGTAGAGAACCATATAGAGCAATATAATCATGAAAAACTTAGATATCTTCTAAGTTTCTTTGAACTTCTAACACATTTATTCTCACTCACCTGTAAGACTGTGGAGGCAGCCTGCAGCAGGATTTGTAGTGGAAGTGAACTGACATTCATGGTACATTAACACCAAATTAATGCAATCAAATGATGGTTTACATCATTAATTCCCACAGATGAACTGTGTCTGCCAGCAATAGAAATGATAGTTAAAGGCCTGAGAAAGGGTATTCCATTTGATCTTTGGCTGTTATTGCATAACAAGTTTAATTGCTTGCATTCAATTGTGTATAATAGTTATTTGACGCAGACTCAAATACTGCAGTAAGTTTATGTGCTCAAAATTATTTCATTCAGCTCCTTGCTGTAACGGTAGCCAGTGGGTATAGAACTGTGTGACGAGAGCCAGTGGGTATAGAACTGTGTGATGAGTGGAACTCACTTCCTGTTTTTTTTAGCATATGATGACAGCGGATGTTGACACCTATGGGTTTTAGCAGGGGCGGAGTGGGGCACTAAAATCCACCGGGAAAATTCTGACCGCACTGGCCCCCCTACCCCCCTCCCAACACACACACACATCAATAGCACAAACTAAATATATGTCAATTTAAAATACTAATAGGCTACGTATATGCTGAGAAAGGAACTAATAGTGCTAATGCAATACGACAAGCCAGTCAACCACAAACCAGGCACTTTCAATAAATGTGTAAGGAACTAGATATTTAAGTGCAGTATAAAAACAGCTTTGAGGGTGGATGGAAATTTCAAGCATCATCATGCAAGGACATGTATCTGGGTATCATAGCACTCCAATAGTTGCCTTTATAAATGTAAAAAAGGCCTAGCCTACAGACAATGCCAACCTAATAACACAGGTAATTAAATAATTGGAAAATCAGGCACTTTAAATAGGTTTGTAGAGAACGATTAAAGGCCTATATAGGCTTACATAGACAGTTCCAACGAGTTCCACAAACCATTTATCTGCCTGAGTGGCCCACTAATTAGTCATTAGGCTAGGCCTACATATCAACATAAGACTAGCTTGTGCTAGTTTCCGCCTAGCAATAACGTCAATGCTTTAGCGCCGCTAACCTTTCTCTCTGCCTTCCATCCATGTGTAAAACAGCAAGCAACCACGCAAATCCGTCGACTGTCAAAAATCCTGTAGTTTTCCTCGAACTTGATAGCTTGTAGGGTCATGCCATTAGACGATGGGCCGCTCATTTATCCCCCTACATTTCTGTAAATAGACTTGACCTGCAATCGGTTCATTGGATAAACCAGAAACACATTCCCCATAGACCTCTCCAGAATAAGTCCCGCCTCCGTAACTTCCGTATCCATCCAACTTCCTGGCGTGGATTGTCTATGGGGAATAACATGGCGTTTCGAAATATCATACCGGTAAAACATCTGTAGGTAGCGAAATTGAAAAAGCTGGTGGGCAGATTGGCCTACACACTTCTGCCATATAGTTTCCACTGGATTTTTTGATTGTCGGTGCCGTTTAAGTAGTTTACTATAGACTATACTACCCAAACGGCACCGAAAATCAAAAAATCCAGTGGAAACTAGATGGCAGAAGTGTGTAGCCCAATCTGCCCAGCAGCTTTTTCTACTTTGTCACCTACAGAGTTTGACAGGTACGATCTTTCAAAACGCCATGTTATTTCCCATAGACAATCCACGCCCGGAAGTTGGATGGATACGGAAGTTAGGAGGCGGGATATATTCTGGAGAGGTCTATTCCCAGGAGGCTTTGCTCCATTCTAGCCTAGGCCTAGGCTACGTTAAAGAACGAACAAACAAACAAATTAAATTGCCATTTTTTTTTTATTTGTGACCATGAAAGTTCTGTAATGCCTGAATAAGACAAAAATGAATTAAGTTAAATAATCAAGGCTAGCCTACATAAAAATCAGCATGGGAGAGATGAGTGTGCAGGGTAACCATGAATGACATAGACAGTGAGCGAGTGGTATAAATATTGGTTGGACTTCCTATAACTCTAAAGTGTAGATTTTCGCGGCAATTCTTAATTCATCTATCACGTCGACGGCCGCGTTCGTCTCATGGCCGCGATAAAACCATAGACTGACCTCTAAGGGCCGGCCCGCACCACGCACATTCCTCGGCCAGCCTACCGTGAAAACTCCCGATCGTCCCGATTGCCACTCCGCCCCTGGGTTTTAGCCTCGTTTAGCATGTCCATCAGAGAGTCCACTCCAGGACTGTGTTCTAACACAATACATTTACATTGTTTGCATGTAGGCTATTCATTTAGCAGACACGTTTATGCAAAGCGACTTACAGCAATTAGGAATTACTACTGCATCAGTCAATAGTATTACTAGCGGATAGGAGTGCAGACATTATAAGTAGCCTACTAGTCACAGTGTGTGTGTTTTTTTAGGGATTTTACCTTTCCTCTTTTGAGCCTTGGGTTTCTTTAGACCAACAGCCTATGTTTTATCTAAGCCATTTGTATACCTCGCCTGGAGTCAAGCCACAGACATTTACCACAATGCAGTGCAGGTTCTCAGAGAAACTCGTCTAAACATGTTAGTCAAGTCAAGCTAGGGCTGTAGCGTCGTCGCTCAGGGCATTATTATCCTTTGCAAGTTCAATGAGGGACTTTTGCGAGAAGCCGCTCACAAGGCATAGTAATTATTTTAATAAATGGCACACTTTCACAGCGAACAGGGGCAGGGGGAGCTGCGATGAGAGAGAAAAACAAACAGTCTCAGAATCGTCATGGTGATTTATTCCTTTTCAGTTCAGGAAGTGTGGCAGTTTAATTTCATACTGTTCTCACTCCTTTAGAAACTTTTGACCTCTGTCACCACCAGAAGTGTGAAGTTGAGGTTAAATGTTTAAATCAGATATGCTTAAAGTGTTCCAGGTGGATAGTATCAGTCTGGTAGCTCTCACAAAGAACTTCCAGAAAATTCTGATGAAAAGAGTGCAGATTATTGTAACATTCAGTGGTGTCTTTAAGTAGTAGCCTAATAATATGCATATGCACATGCAAACACATAAATCTGTATTTTAGTGTAGTTATTTATTTTGTAAATATTTTAAAATGTCAACATAATATACCGTGCATGGAAGAATAAGATGCAAAACAAAAAAATATATAAATTGTCAGTGAAGTTATTCAAGTTCAAGAATACATGATTTAGATTCTTTAGTGTAAGGAGCAAGTGAGAGGATTCTGTGTCAAGCTATTTGGTCTGAATGTTCCTTTTAATGGATGGCCATTCAAGCCAAATAAAGATATGGAAGATGTGATTTTAGATACTATTTTTATTTTATGTTTTATTTATTTACACCTGAATCTTGCTGTCTATCTATATTAGTCCATGGGCCCAGACCAAAAAACAATCACTTATCTGTAACACTCGAGGTGGCAAAGTCTAGTGTTGTACTCCTCCATGTCTGAGACATATTCTGACAGATAACCTCTGCAGAGGGGCAGCTAAGTTGTATTTATCATGACTTTTATAGCCTACCCATACCTGATAGGCATCTGAAACTGTGAAATGGGTATTATTACTGAGGATCTACCAAAACCAAGGCTGGTTAGGTCCCAATCTGGTCTTCATACATTTGTTTAAATACACAGTGTATATATAGGATATCTATAAGGGCTCTCAGAGATCACAGGCCTCCATCAGGGCTTGCAATATCCTGCAGCAGTAGTGAAAGTAAACTAAATTTGTTCAGTCGTCATATGACTCAGATCAGCGCAAAAAAAGGTATGCTGTACAACACAATCTATTGGCCAATTCCCATATACTATAGTTCGAAATATATTCTCACATACATTCATTACTAAGTGTCTCTCAGTTGGTATTAACTGCACAGTCACTATATAAAAATCACTGTTTGGAGGAAAAGATGCGTATGGCTGTCGTCAGATTGGAAGTTGTTCAAATGGCTTTCGCGGTTGTGCCTTGGACTATATATATTATTCAGTGAGGCACAGTGGTTTATGGGATGAGTAGTTCTTTCCTTCATAATTGAAAATATGTACACAGTCTTGTATTTTTTTTTTTGGATTTTCTGTTCCGTTCGTTCATTCGAAATGATATGTTGTATGCTTATGAGTTACGCCATAGATGGTTAGCCTAAGGTTAGGCATGGTCTAAAACTCTTTAGATATGGATTTTTCCAGACGTCGATAGGAGAAATGTTCAGAAAAAAGCCAGAGATAATATGGCTTCACCAAACTCAGCTGTGATGTTCACAAGATATTTTTTTCTGTGATATCTGCCAGTTCAGTTTTATACATTTCAGAGTTGTTTGGTTTCAGTAGAATATAGTTAGAAACTGTTATTTCTTTATTGAGTGTTTTTGCATTGAAATTATTCTTGTTTTGCACTAGATAGAAAATGAGAAGGCTAGTGGACTACATTAATTCAATACGGAGCCCTGGAGGCGTCATTGCAAGAATGTTTTTTTTTTTTTATATCATGAGAGTATGCGCTCATTTGACCAAGTTGTTCACTCGTTTTACTCAATTATGATCTCATTTTGAATGTAGTATATTATGCACTAATTTTAGTAAATATTGCACTCATTTTATTGCATTCATTTGACACAATTTAGTGTATAACTTTTTTGATATACATCTTGCAATACACACACACACACACACACACACACACAAACCCGTAGCCTATATCAGTACCCCCCCTCCCCACCCACACACACACACACACTAACTGAAGTGTACTCGTGGTGCCGGTGTATTGAAGTGTATAAAGGCCCCCCCCCCCAAGGCATGCACGCATCATCTAATTTGTGTTTGTGCTTGTCATGATAGAAAGTTTTTAAAAAAAGACAGAGAGAGAACATGTGTGTGTGTGTGTGTGTTTGAAATGTGTTATTTATTTCCATGGTAACAAGTTCTGGAGATATATTCAAAAAAAGTTAAAAAAAAAAACTAATTGAGTGGCAGCATTCTATTTGAATCTTCAGCTAAAATCAAAATGGGAAAGAACTGCGATTCTACAGACTACAAATAGATACTTGCTGGAATTCGGAGCTCTCTTTCTACAGATTGCCGTCCATGCATTCCCTCTATATCATCTCTGCGTTATGTTTATAGTTTGTTACAGAGACGCACATTTATCATGCTGCACAGTGGTAACAGACAGTTGCGTTTCTCAACTGTAGGTCTTCTTTAGTGCTGCTTTAACCTCTTCCTCCACTGACATAGTTTCAGGAGTAATAAAGCTGTGCAGGGGTTAAACTCCTAAACTCCTAAACTACTTCCTCACATACATTTTGTGGCGCAGTGTATGATAGAAAGGAAGACACCTATCAGCTATGAGAAAGAGAGGAGGGGCGAAGAGTGACAGGAGGGAGATGAAGGGATAGGATGGAGAGATGATTGGGTGGTGGGTGGTGAACCGGAAGGATAGGGACAACATGTGGGAATGGGGACAGATTTAATGGGACCATTAGTTCATGAGTGGTCGTGGGCCACCTCCCCCCCCCCCCCCCCCACTGTTCAGCCCTAGCAGCACCCACATGGATGGATAATAAATGGCTAGAGAATGGTAGATGGAGAGTTGATAAGTCCCAAATGCTCTGCGGATGCTGAGGCCCAATTCTGAACCTGTGACACAGATAAGAGATAAATATCTACGGAGAGGAGAGCATTATGAATCATCCACACTCCAGACCTTAATATGATGTGATGGCCGTAGTCCACTCCACTCTCGGTGGTGCTAATGTAAAACACTGCCCTGTGCCAGGGCTTGAAGCTATAGATTGTGGGGCTTCCAGGAAGTCTAGATTCACAGGCATCAGCGTTTGCTGTCGGACTGGGTGGGAGACGGAAATGGGGGTCACAAAAAAACTCTAATCGGATACTATAATATGGAAAAGTATCATATTTCCCCTGTTGATGCGTTCCGTTACTGGTGCTTTCTACTTCTACTGATACTAGGTGCAGTGTGTAATTTTTATTGTGTAGTTGTGTAGTGCAACTCAATGCACAAACTGCACAGGGACACTGGTAACATCAGAACCATTGAAAATATGTGAGATATACATTATTTATGAGGTAGGATATGTGGTGTGTTCCACTCCAAGCTGTCTGTGAAACTGTCAAATCGTCAATGTATTTTGGAAAAAAGGACAATGTGGGCTGTGTGCTTTCTCTCTCTCTCTCTCTGTCTTCCCCCTCTCTCTCTCTCTCCCCCCTTCCATCTCTGTCTGATTTGGTCAGTTAGAAGACAGATGTGATGTTGAGATTACACATCTGTGTCAGACCGGTCCTTGCATCACCGTGGTTCACCGCTGACGGGGGCGTAGCAGGACAGGAGGGCCAGGGAGGCTACAGCACCTCTTCAAACGCCTGAGTCGGTTATTACCGGGCATCTCCTGTCCCCGCTGCCATCTGTGGCCAAACCCCATTACAACATCAGAGAGGAGACGGCCATCTCTCCTCCTTTCCTCTGACGGAGTGCTCTCTCAGTTTTTTTTTTTTTTTACCCCTTGGCCTCGGTAATATCCTGTCTGCTACATCTGTGTGACTTCAAAACTACAGGTTTTCCTTTGAGTTAACAAACTGTGCTGATGACATTTTTTCCCCCATTTCAAGTCTTCAAAGAGGAGATTTTTTTTTGTTGCGATGTGTCTACATGCTCTGACTCTTTTTTGAGAAGTAGAGAATGAAACAGGACAGTTAATTTAGTTGGCGGTACACTATGTCATGATGCCTCTGCCAGTCTCATGTTGTATTCATGACATTCACCGCAGCTGCTCAAGGCACTGACCAATATTGAGCTAAAATTTAAAAGGCACAGAGCTAGCAAAACCGTACAATGACCACCATCATTAACATATCCCCATCTGATTTATATCCTGTTGTTTACATTCATTATACTGACATCAAGATCAGGGGTATGCAATTAAACTTCAGTGAAAAGTCTGGTTACGGAAAAATTTGTCAAGCAAAGTATATATATATATATATATATATATATATATACCGGTGTATATATATATATGTATATGTATATGTATATGTATATGTATATACATGTGTACACCCTTATAACTAGTTGTATTTAATTTAGTCAAATAAGTAGCATACCAGGAAGGCAAAATTTGCAATGAGGAGAAATAAGGTATGATAAGAATAGATAAATAGTTGGGTGCTGCCAAGATGGAGGTCATTTTCATTATGGTTTTTCATTCAGCATTTGAGTGGCCATTTCCACAGCACTTGTTCTTGATTTTCTGCAAATAAGCACATTATTGCATTTCACGCATGACTTACTTTTCTGCAGGCAGTTCCATTGAATTTCATGGCATCTGGGAGATGTTAACTCCACAAGCTGTCATTCAGGAGAAACTAATTAAATCAAGTGGATCAAGTTAGTTTAAAAATGAATGAATGATGACTTTAAATACATTAAATGAATGAAGACTTCACAAGAAACTGTATGTAGTTTACCAGTACTGGCAACACAGTTTATATCGGCTCAGCAAGTTATGCATGTATGTATGTATTTTACATCAGATATTCTGAAAGATGATCATTTGAAATTTGGGAGAGATTTATATGCATTGCATTGTATACATATTTTATTTAGATAAACCAATGCAGTAAGAACATTACTACGCAAGCACCCAGTTTAGGATGTATATATGTGGTAGGGCTGACTCAAGGTGCCGCCACGCAGATCCAGGTGCTCACGCCCTTTCGGAGGTGGTAACATTATACGTAGCTTCCTCCTGGCAGACAATGCCGGTCTCTTTGAATTGTTTGGCGTGCAGGTGCCTGTGAGTTAGCCTGGAAACCAGACTCTCTGACTTCGCAGAGAGTCTGGCCTAGATCCATAGGCGTACGTTTATTTCCGGGTGGGAGGGCACAGTTTGAGGTTTAAAATCATTGGAGTTCCTTTGAACCGCTTTGAACCAATCACTAACAACCGGCGTTTCGTCATACAGAGAAGTTTCTCTGCATCACGCCCATAACAAGCAAGCGTGCATCTTATCAGCAAATAATCACACGTTTCATTTGCATAACGAGGCCAGGCTACCTGTGAGTGAGTGTCCGTCGCTGGAAGAACTCTGCCCTGTCTTAGAACAGCTGATCTTAAAGTGCGTTGCTGCTGTTGTGCAGGCGTATTTGCAGTTATTTAAAAGCCGAGGAATGCCATAGCGGCTTTCTTTCTATCTCGCTCCTTCTCCTTCTCCCGGCCTCTCCCCTCTATGGATTGGCTTGATGGTGGTAGCCGGACAGTCGGAAGCAGTGATTCACCTCGTAGGCCCACTTCTTCAGGCCACTGTTTTCCCAGGGTTGTTTAATTCATTTCAAACATGTTAGCTACCCTTAGCTAGTGTGGTGTCTTATTGTTTAACATTCCTGTTTACCTTATTTCATTTAATGTTGGTTTTGTGTTGTTGTATGTGTAATTGCATCCTCCAAATGGCTATCCAGTCGCTGTGGTCCGTGTAAGTGGCAGTGTAACCATATTGGCGTGCACCGGTGTGGCAATCTCCCCCTAGTTAGTCTACTGTGTGAGTCTGGGGGATTGTGGTGTGTTGGCTTGCAGTGACATAAGTTTTGTTGTACCTTGTGTTTCTAGCTTGGCTATAAGGGTTTGGCTTTGCCGTACTATTATTTGCTGTGAGTATTGACTGACCATAGTAGTCTGTTGTAATTGTTACCTGTAACTGATTCCTATGGCGAGCAGCGCTGGTGGTTGCGTGGTGGATGCTTATTTATTTCGTTTGTCTTACCATTGATCCCACTGTGCTGGCCTCTACACTGTTGTGGCCCTTGGTAATTTATATACATATAACTTATTTAACTACGAAAATACCAAAGAGAAAGAATAACAAGAAAATAAAACAACTACTATATTTCTGTAACCTTTGCCTCTTACTACATTCATTTAATTGAATAACCTAGGTTCCCATTTCAACTGTTACATATAGATTGTGTTTAAGACACATTAGCCAGATTCAGCTCCACAGCTGGGCTGTAAAATCCTGTTTGAATTGTTTTATGTGTTCTTCCTGCCTCAGAGCTGTGAAAGTGTTTTGCTGGAACCCATAATCTAGCCAGACTTGCTACTTCTGACACGGAGAGCCACTTTACCTCCTCAAAGAGCCCCTCCCAGCCCAGTGAGCGGGGAGCTGCAGGGCGACAATGCACCATCTCCTCCGGCATACTGACTCAAGGCCTCGCTCTGACATGGCAGGTATAGCTTGTTACCCGGGAAGTAGATAGAGATGTCAGCATGACAAGGCCGATCAATGAAAGTCAATAAGAGAAACAGCCACTGTGAGAAGCTCCATTTTCTGGCTAAAGTGCAACGCTGGCCTAAGCCACCCCCCCCCCCCCCCATCCTGATACTGAATTATGCTGAGACATCTGTAAGTGATGTGTTTTCAGGGCATTGAGGATTTGCTGCCTATGATTGTAAGGGATGGCTAAAGCAGGGATTTGAATCCCACACAAAGTGTCTCTCAAGGCTCTGGAGTCACTGACAGGCCAGCTATAGTAGTCGATGCATGCATTTGAATATTGACTATTACAAGGGCTCACTAATGATGCTTAAATAGACATTTGTTCGAGTCAGTGCACTGAATTCACACATTCACACACTGAATTCAACTTTCACTCTTATCACCAACATTAATGGCAAGGTTTATTACTCCAATTGTATTAGACTACAGTACGTTCACATGTTCACAAATAATTGTCTAAACATTTGAAAGTTTTTTTTTTTCACATTTACCAAATCATTATTCATAACATGTTCATGGTTGCTTGCAGAATCTTGCACAGATGAAAAGATGGTAAACAAAAAAGAAAAGCTGTTTCAGCCTCTGGCCGAAGCACTCTCAAGAGTCGCAAGAGCAGTTTGCACTTACACTAGCAATCAGGGAAACAGCAGGAGACACCATTTCTGTTTGTGGCCATTTCTATGTGTATGTGTGTGTGTTTGTATGTGCAAGGGTATCTCTGTGTTTTGTTTGTATTTATGTGTGTGTGTGTGTGAGTCAGTTCCTCTGTCTCTCTTTCTATGTGTGTGTGTGTGTATGTGTGTGTATGTTGATGGGGGGGGGGGGTGTTGTTTACACTGCCTCCCACTCCCATTTCTCTCTCTCTCTCTCTGTCTTCCCTCTGGTCCCCTTCAGCCAACTCATTCAACCCATAACACAAGCAAACTCAGTGTTCACAGCTTACGTTCAGTCTCCACCTGTGGTAATGGCAGGTATGGAAATACTCAAACAGACTAAATATTTTTACTGGCACCAACACTTGCATGGAATCTGAGCAAGTTCTGGCTCATGTATTTCATTGCATCAGAACAGCTTGTGAGAACTTGACCTACAATAACTCAACTGACAGGCACATGTTCCTCTGACAAAAGGCAAAATTACATAAACACAAGCTTATTATTCTCTGTTTCCTTAAATGTGGATGAGATTGTAAACTGTGATCAGTATTCTCAGAGGATGACCTATTTTAGGCAGAGCCAGCCCAGGTCAAAACTAAGCCACACATAAAAGAATTGGGAAAGCAAAACAGTGTATGTCCTCTCTGATTTCAAAACTGCAGTATATGCTTCATAAGGTAAGACAAGCATTTCATATATACACATACAAGTGGTCACTGTCACATGGGAAGCGTCTGAATGTCTACATAAAAAATTTAGCACAGACATGTATGTACACATACAAATACACACACACACACACGCACACACACACAAACACACATAAACAAAAACAGACAACAGATTGAAAATCTTCCCCATCTGTACAGTTGCCAGAAGCCCAGTAGTTTAGTCATCAAGTAAACAGACTAACACACACACACACACACACACACACACACACACAGAGAGAGAGAGCATTAAGGCAATGGTGGCCTGGAGACTATAATGTTCCAATTAAGTATTACATGTTCTCGGACTTCTTGTTTGTCACCTCATTCAAATTTGGCTCAAACACATTTCTCTTCTCCAGTATAAATACTATTCATACTGGGAGTGGACATGTATTACATCATTTTACTCTGTCTCCAATATTTTTAAAAAGTCATTTATTCAAACAAATAATTTACCATCAGTGAATCATGTTATACTCAAAACATACAGTCTCTGTGCTGAGCTTTTAAATATACTTTTTTATGTAAAAAAAGTTTTTTTGGAGCTGTAAAAATTACTTTACTGCAAGACCCTGGAGCCGAATGGAATGACCCAACTCAGTACATATATTACACTACTGAAGTTTCCCAAGAAGAAAATACCAGTCCTCATTGGTACCCTTCAAGAGTATTTGATTTTCACACTTATGTATGTAAGCCATTTTTTTCACTCTGCCAAGACAACATTGACTCAATATATTTAATATGCCATTAATTAGATTTCTTCACAACTAAATTATTTGAGATGTATACGGCATATGTATGATTAAAAAAATGTGTTCCACAATAAGGTCTGTTTCTTATTATCTATAAATTATGTCAACTACCTATCACATATGTCAATTATGTCAACCACATTTATTAACACAATTCCATTATATGTCTAACAGTAGTGCTAGACCGGGCCCGCAACTGAAGCGCTCCATTGTTATGCTATTTAGCTTCCACTATAATGAATGAAACTGGCTACATGACATGAGACTACTGCACACATTAGATCAGTCATTTAAAACTATTTTTACACTCCGCAGACAAAGCATTTCAGTTGCTGTAGACTGTCTCCAAGCAGTCGTGGACCAAGGAAAAGGTTGCGGTGCACAGTGCACACCAAATGGCCTCAGTGCCCAGTCCCAGCAGCAGCGGGCATCAGTGCTGAGGGGGTCCAGAGATTAGCTCTGGGTGTCTGCTTTAATCCAATGCTGCACTGCCTGTCCGTCTCCTGCTCTTCCCACAAAGTAATTCCACGCAGTAATTAATGACTCTGCCATCTGAGAGACAAGAAGATTCTGCCACTTTCCAGTGACATTTAGGTAAGAATGTAATTAATGCAAGGCATTAGAAACAAATTAAAGGGTTCTGTAGGAAATAAATGATACCATTTATTTTTTTCTTTTAAAAAAAGAAAGAAAGAAAAACGGATTTAATGATTGTGCTCTTCACACAGAAGTGCAAAGAGCAGTAATTCAACTGGTGCAGCTTTAGACTGTGACAGTCTACAACTCTTCATTAATTGGATGAAACTATTTCTCTCCAAGATGAATTGGGGAGTGTAATTGGGGGATGAGTGGCTTCATTCATTTTGAAGAGTGAGTATGTGAAGTTGCTTCATTTCACTGATTCGGACAAAACTTTCATGATCAAATGTTCCACTATGGTGGGGTGGAATTGTACTTCTGTAAGTATCCACATTTCATGAAGATGTTTTTGAGTCAACAAAACATGAATGTATTAAAAGAAAATGCAATTTATTTGATTGTTTTGTGACTTGAGTATTAAATGTTCATGATGGGAGATCCTGACCAATTTGCATTAAAGAGCTTTGGGAGGACTGCACAATGAATAAAATAACTTGGGCGATTATAAAGCCTCCTTATGTAACAGAGAACCAGAGTGCAGTGTAGACTTTGAGAGACGGTGGGGGTGGGGGGTGGTTCTATGTTTCTGTGGGATGGGGGTGGATGTGGTGTGTGTGTGTGGGGGGGGGTGTTAGCGTGGCCGGGTAATGTTTTAGCTGCCTGCAGTCAGCTTCTCTCCAATGCCATTAATCACACAGACTGCCATTGTCCAGCCTGTATCCTGAGAGACTGCGTTGTGATGCAACCAACACATGGCAATAGACACCTTGTGGGGCATAACCCCCCCACCCACCACTCCCCTCCCCATGGGGTCATATAGTTGAGGGCGATGGGGTTGATTTCCCTTGGCAAATTCCCTTTCCAATTACCAGTTAGGTGAGCGCAACCAATGGGCCAGAGGCAGACACTGTGACATTCGGCACATAGACAGTCTCCTGTCTCATTTCAGCAGAGCTGTTTGTAGAGCCAGAGGTGTGTACCCCTAAAACACATCACTCAAACACCATGCAATGGTGGAACAGGTGTGTGTAGCTTTGCATGTGTCTATGTTTAAATTTTGTCATTAGGGCATAGCTCATCACAGGGACAGGGGACATGGCATTGGGGAAGCTGGCCTGACTGTGATGAACAGTGGGGTGAGGAGCAAATCAAGCAAGCTGCCTGGTTTATTTACCAGACCAATGCGTCTTTACAGGATGAGTCACTGCTATAAATACAAATCAATTGCCCCTCTTCTTAGCCAATTAGATACAGGCAATAGCAATTCAGGCAATTCATTAAAAATAAGTTGCTTCTTTCCTCTCTACCTGTGAAAAAATGCTAGATAAGACTCTCACGACAGCACGGTAAACATATGAATGCACTCTCATTGGTGAATAAACAATAACTGAATAACTGAAAAATACAGCTCTATTTTAAGGTAGCTAAGGAAAATAATAATTGTACAGTCACGCCCATGCCCAGCTTTTTGTGTAATATATTAATATATAAGTACCAATGAGAGTGCATGTTTACCGTGCTGTCGTATATAAGTATAAGTATATACTCTTTTGATCCCGTGAGGCATTTATCCCAATCCGTGAATTAGTGAAGCACACAGTGAACACACAGTGAGGTGAAGCACACACTTATCCCAACGCAGTGAGCTGCCTGCTACAGCGACGCTCGGGGAGCAGTGAGGGGGTTAGGTGCCTTGCTCAAGGGCACTTCAGCCATTCCTACTGGACGGGGTTCGAACCGGTTACAAGTCCGAATCGCTAACCAGTAGGCCACGGCTGCCCTAATGGAACTAACCAAAGTAATTGGAGGGCCATAGTATTTTACTTTTCTTCTATGACTGCAATAACAATGGCAAGCACCACGACACATTTGCAAGACGTCAAACAGGATGTAATCAGTAATCCCCATCATTATTCATCAACCAGCCCAGCGCTAATCTCTGGATGGGAGTGTGACACACACCTCAGCAGTGTGATGTGTGGGTGCGCCGCTGCCGCCGCAAAAGTGGGAAGCTGTTAAGTTCGCCTGGCGTTGTGTCAAACAAGCCATGATGGAAACTATGCTCTGTTTACATTAGCACTCATGTCTCCACCGTTGCTTAAAGAGGCCTCATCAAACACACATTTCCCGTGTAGAGAGAGAGAGAGATGTTTGGAAAAGTGGCTCTCAGCCATTAAGAGGAAAGGGGGGATTGGATGGTCTTTAATGGATTAAGGCAGTTTATCTAAACGATGAGCAAAAATCAAAACATGAGAGTGGGCGAGTGGAAACGAGTGGAGTGAGGACGATGAATGAATGAGATACTAATACTACATGTGTAGAGGAGGAGCTTGAGAAGAAGTGGAGAGACATCTCATGGAATTAGAGACGTTCGATGACTGCCTGTCTCCATCGTATTGCTTTGTATCTGGCTTGGAGTAGGCTACACATTTCTTTCATAGTCCATGAAGGACATGATTTACTGTCAATGTCTCATCACTCTGGATGGATCAGGATTATAAGATGAAAAGGGATATTTTAACCCTTTAACCTTTTTCTAAGCTGCCCTTTTTGAGCTATCTGAGCCTTTTTCAGGAACTGTAGTATGCTGTAAACATTGTAAAAACATGTAGTTCTTGTTATGCACAAGAATTGATGTATAAGGGACTGTTTGTTATTTATAAAAGGGGCCACTGGAGGGATTTTGAGTGCTTCAATCAAAAGTTGAATGACCCTCCCCTACCTGCAAGAAATTTTTCAACGACCCTCCAGCAAAATTTTCTAAAAAGACATGACCCTACCCGCCCGATTGTCGATGTCTTCCGCCCACACTCTTGTGCTCTATGATTACACACTGACTTGGGCTACAGTTCTAGAATCAACCTCTGTTTTCTGATCTTACACATAACACTTCACCAAGATGGTGGCCATTTCAGTAGATTTACTCACTAACATTGTTGTGGAAACACAATAAGCATGGAAACTTAATGCACACTTCCTGCAACTGCATTAGCCTACTTGAAATAAGTTACTCCACTAGTATTCATATAAAATAAAACAATAAAACATTGAGACCATTCAACAAAGCACACTGGGTAGCCTAATAACAAATTCAACACATGACCTGGTTGCTATGGACTCGTCTCTAGGCTTCCTCAGTCATTGTAAAGCTGCCGAAGCTGAACCAGAGAGGGTTAAAGCTAGTAATCAAGGATCTTTGGCTGAACATTATCCAAAACTCCATTTCTCAGACGAGCATCAATTTGGGAGCTTGCATGCCACCACTCCTTCCTTCTCAAATTACTTGAAAAGGCTGTTTGCACAATTTCACAAATAATCACCGAAACATACCTAACATGCCAACTTTTTCCGGGTTTATCGTGTTTTAACTTTCCTGTCTTGCCGTTTTAATATTTTCCCGTAGAATATCCCATTACTGTAATACTCTCATTAGTCCTGCCATCTGGCCTGTCTCTGTGTTGTCCTGTTGTTACCCCCTTGCCCTTCCAGTGAAACAGATGTATTCAAATCATCGTTTTGCTTGCTTGAATGCGAACTTAGAGTGATGTTAACCTATTTAAGTTAACGGCGTTGTCATGAGAGCACGATTCATTGGCGCTTGCAATGTTCGGCCGTCTACGTGCGCACCTGTCTACTATCAGACTACTCAGCTATGAGTACACAAATAATTTTCCCTGTTTGTATTCACTCCAAGTTGGCCTACCATAACTTACCAACTCTACACTGTAGACCATAAACTGGTTATTTATATGAAATAACTAAATATATTTGTTCAACTTTATGAAGCAGAATTACGCACTGCTACTTGGAATGTACACATTTTTGTTTGTGCAGGAGAGAGAATGACAGCGATTAACAAATTGGACAACTTGCTGGTTACCAATAAATACTATATATTTTTTTGAAAACAACAAAAACAGAAAGGATGGAGACAGCAAAGCTATAGATGGGCAGGAACAAGGTCAATTGGTAGAAATGCTTGTCAAAATGTGTGGATGAATGAAGCACAAGTATGCTTTACTATGTTAAGCATGCACACTGTTAGGTTAAAGTTAAAGTTAGGCTACACGGTAAACTACAAGTAAACCAAAGGTAAATTTAGCTTTTTTACGGCTGGATAAAGTTGACCAAATGAATATAGGCTGTTAGGCGTAAATAAAGTAGGCTACTTTGTTGCTCCAACCCTTCCAACGTTAATGGGGACGAATGTTGACATATCCGTATTTTGGGTGAGAAACCCGGGAACGTTATATGGCGACAGAATTCATAATCAAGCCACTTTGATATTTTGCTGTTTTCATGAATACAAAAGATGGGTGACCCCCCCTCCTAGACAAAAAAAAGTTGGGTGACCCTCCCCTCAACAAAGAATAAAAAGACATGACCCTTCCCTATTTTCCTCCGGTGGCCCCTTCAATAAATAACGAACAGTCCCTAAGAAGAAAATATATAATGAGATATATAATATATAATTGATGTATAAAGAGAAGATATATAATGATATATATATATATATATATACTGTAGGGTATGTGACCCTGCAAGGCGAAACCAGTCGTTTTGGTAAAATTTACAAATTTAAATATTTAAATACAAAGTTAATGTGCTCACGTGAACGGCAATGGACTAAGCTTTCCAACGATATGTATATCGAGGGTATTGCAAAAAGTATCGCTAGGATAACCGCATCCAAAGTTGGCATGGTTCTCCTGTCACGATACGCCAGAAGAGGAGAAAATCACCTTTTTAAGTAAATTGTCACGTGCGATAGTGTGGACACAGCTATTTTTAGCCTTACGGTAGCGTGACTTTGAAGCGGATGACTGACTATGTCCAGTTTTATCAACCGAGTGAGGTGTCACTTTAGAATATAATTAATGTATTTCTGGGAAAGTAAGGGGAGAAGAAGTTCTATGTACACAGATTGTGTAGGCTATAGGCCCACTTTTAAAATGTGCTACTGCTACGTCAATGGAAAACTTCTCCTGGTCCGTAAAATGACGCCAGGATATTTCTAAAAGTTTGTGCTTTTGACCGTTCGTGCCCTGAAAGGCAAGTCTTTCACATTCATATTCGGTTACATCTGCCAAGAACGATAGAGAGCTTACACATTGAGTAACGAGTAGCCTAATGCAGTGTTTTTCAACCTTTTTTGTGCCACGGCACACTTTTGACACTTAAAATGTCCCACGGCACACTAACATCCTGTGTGAAGAAAAAATAAACATACCATAGCCTAAACACAGATATGGCCTTATTATGGCTTCTATGCAAGACCTGCTCAATAAAACAAGTGCACTCTGTTTCATTTGTAGGTGACTATATCTAATTTAATTGTTGTTATGAACTGGATATGTGATGATTCTGTGAATACTGGATATGGGGCCCCAGTTGTACAATGCCTGCATACCACAAATAGTGCAATCATACGAGCATGTGGTTATAAATTCTTTGATGCAACAGTTGCTTTTTTGGACCAGTGAGTGACATTTGGGTAATTTTCTGCGGCACACCTGATGATCTCTCACGGCACACTAGTGTGCCCCGGCACAGTGGTTGAAAAACACTGGCCTAATGAGTAGGCTACATTTTAGCTCTACCGTAAAACCTTATAGCGGCGTGGACAAATGGAATGACTGCTAATGTGTTTAATCTTCACCTAAATAAAGTCAGGGTTTAACAGTCAAAACGTATGTTTATCCGTGAAATTTGTTCACAATATGAAAGTGTAGACTGTATACTGTCGAATTATGCAAAAACGTGAAATTCGACATATTAACCCGTACGTTTGTTTATCGTGGATTTTCTCAAAATAGCACTGTGCGCAAGACGACTGGTTTCGCCTTGCAGGGTCACGTATAAGGAGAAGATATATAATGAGATATATAATATATACTGGTAATTGATGTATAAGGAGAAGATATATAATCTGCTTCTGAACAAACTCTATCCACTGGTCCATTCTGTTTTCTTAATTTTATGCATTTTAAACTTACTAGGAAATGACAGAGCAAAAGAGAGAAAAATGAAAGACAGGCTGCATAGAAATAAATGAGCATTTCCTTTATGCAGCGGTGCATTCTTCTCCATGGTAGCGTTTTTTTCCCTTCTTTTTTTCTTTCTGTGAGCGTCTTAATTAAGTTGCGTAAAAAGCTGGAGCCTGGGCTCCGGGAGCGCAGACACAAAAGCGGCCATAAATCAGCCCATGGGGTAAAATGACAGCTCTTCTGAAGCGCAGCCTGCACCATGGGCCTTCTCATTGGACAGTCAGCGCAAGGGTCAGGGGCAGCCACTGCCGTGAGAAGTGAATGAACCGGAGGAATCAGGCATGAAGGACGACTACAATAATGCTTCAGACCCAGACAAAAAAAAAAAAAAAAACAGACGGAAGAATGGGTAGATTCTGTGATTTGCCAGAATTAAAGAGGGAGTTAGAGAGGGTGAATTGGGAGAGACGGAGTCTGGTGCACTCATTCCGTTTGTTCTCAGGAACAGTATGAGAATATGAAACCATTATCATTTGGTAACAAAGAACATTTGGACATTTGGATTACATTAGATGCCAATATTAAATTCTATGCAGGGATTTTGGGCTGGGAAATAGATACTGAGAAATGGTGGGGGCGTGATGGTGGTTTGCATCTCAGACAAAAACTGCAGAAGACTCAAGAATCATAGTCGAGCGCTGAACGTAAAGCCATGTAATTCTTACTGACATCGACACAGACAATCAGTACATTCCACCAACTCTGAGAGCCAAACCCCACAGAACAGTGACTAAAGAAGAGTTCAGAGCAGGCACTTGTAGTCCACGTCACAGAAATGCTTTCAGCGCTTAAATAGTAGACATTACAGTACATCACCACAAACGCAAAGACACGTAACAATCAAAACATTACAAGTAGCAATATTTTTTTTTTCTCAAATGCTGCTACTACATTATTCACCAAATGAAGTAAAGTGTAACCTAATGATTCACCAGTAAGTCTATTTGAAGCCATGTATCACAGTGCCAAAATAAGACATAATGCTTGTACTATACTCCTTTACCAGTTCTCCACTGTGGGTTAGTTGTATTTCATGACTAGCAAAGTAAAAGACCAAGTAAAAGACAACAATCATGGTTTGCCAATAAAGCTCACTTCCCCAAGCTTAAGGCAATTATTGTACCTGTTAAATGCAAAAAACATAAAAATAAATACAGCAGGACAAGGAATAAGATTAATGTACACCACAGATAGGCATATTCACTACTCAGCCACAAGTGCCATTTGATAACTCTATCAAACTCCACACTTCATCCCCAGTCCAACCTCTACAAACAGCCTACGGCTATATTCACCATCACCCATCACATACACCATATCCAACCGATGCACCACATCCACCACATCCACCCCTCATCTATGACAGTGTATGTATGTGTGTGTGTGTGTGTGTGTGTGTGTGTGTGTGTGTGTGTGTGTGTGTGTGTGTGTCTGCGGTAGCAAGAGGACGGGGTGCTTGGTGGTGGTCGTCGTTCAGCACGGCCCCATGCTGCTGACAGTGGTGTAGGTGAACTTGGACATTGACGCCCCCATGGCTGTGCCGTCCTCCTCTCCGAGCGCCCCTGTGCCCCCGCCGGCCCCTCCCCGCCTACACACCCGTCGCCTGCAGCACGGTCGGCAGCAGCAGGAGAAGGTGGTCAGCAGCGCCTTGCGGAAGCGCTTGTTCATGAAGCAGTAGATGACCGGGTTGACGCAGGCCGAAGTGTACGAGAGCAGCTTGATGAAGGAGATGGGCGCCCCCGAGAGGGCGCGGTGTGCCGAGTGCATGTCGAACGCCTTCCACGTGTTGACGGCGTACAGCGGCATCCAGCAGACGAAGAACAGGGCCACGATGACCACCAGCATGCGGATGACGCGTTTTTTGGCCAGTAGTTTGGCCTCCGACGTGTTGCTGCGCGGCCGCTCCGCCTTGGTGGAGCCCTTCGCCGCCGTCAGGGTGGACATCTCCATGGCGTTGGGACGCTTGGACACCTGGATGTAGCAGCCGTCGCCGTTGTCATTGCCTGTGGTGGCAGTCGCACCAGCGGCATTCACACCATTTGTAATGCCTGCAAATCGTAAAAGAACAAATAAATGTGTTTCAGGTAATGGATGATATTTCCATTTGATTGAACAGAGAAATTAACTAAAAGGTCAGTGAACAATTCATACTAATTTGTTTGTTGAACTACAGCTAAACTCTTAGCAAACCTGTAACTTTAAACTATTACTGTTGAGGTGTGTCATGCACCAAACCAGGAGATAAGCATATCTTTCTCCATCTTCTCCGAGGGTTGGCTGCACTAACATGTCAGGGCCCATTCAAGATGTTGTGCATACCAAAACAAAGCATGTTATGTTCCAACGGACTGCACATGAATGAAACTGCATTTTTGCCTCTTTTGTCACAACAGCACTGGCGCAAGGTGCACTTTTCTTACTCATACATAATGAATTCATGACATGGCAAAACCGTGGGAGGAGGAATGTTAAGAATGACTGAATAAGAATTCTGGCATATATGACAACTCTGACATACATGAAATTAAAGTTTCATAGTACTCTGTTTTGTCTGTGAAAATGTTCTGCCTGAAACCAGGTGTAATCCATATTGAGGTTAAAGGAGACATTTTCAGACACAACCATGTCAAAAGCAACCTATACTTGTCATACTTGTCATAATGTTGCTTTTTCATGTCATCAACTTCCCAATGTAGATACTTGATAGACTATTAAATCTGTTATAGTCAGGCCCGGGGTGGGTAATCTGGAGAATTCCCGGTGGGCCGCTTCACTTTTGGGCCGGTCGAGGGAAAAAATATTGACATTTGTCACGTTAGTCTATCTTCCCTTAGCCTATACATGACACCGCTCCGCATTCTGTGCATGACACCGTTGCCTCTGCATGGGTTGTAGCCTATGTGAGGGAGTTCTCCCCTCCCAGAAAGAGTTGGTTGGGTCCATATAGCCCGTCTTTTCCAAAAAGTTTTCTCAGATACGGATAGCCGGGCCAGCCCTACTGTAGCCATAAGCGTCAGGAAGGATGGATGGTAGAAAGAGGCCAGGAGGTACTGAAACTGCCAGGTAAAATGATGTCAAATGTGCCAAGCAAGATTTTTTTTAAAAGGACAGACAAATGTGGCAACTGGTAAAGAGAGATAGCCTATAGTCAATGATTATTAGCAATGTAATTGGGCTAATAATGGACATTGTAGTGTTGTCAAGCTATTTGCAAGCACATTACTTAAAAAATAGCCTTTTGTATCCGAAACAGGAAGTGAACTGTTATCTCAGCCAAGATTTCACATATCAAAACCAAACTCAGTGCATAGACTCAGGACCCAATAAGGAGAAGGCTCAATAAATTTGGTGAATTTTGACCACTATGGGGGCGCTATAATCACAGGAAGTAGGTTCATATCTCAGCAACACTTTCACATATCAAAACCAAACTTGGGACCCCATCCTGAGGACACACAATACATTTGGTGACTTTTGACCACTAGGGGTGCTATATCTCAACAATTCCAATTCAATCCAGTCCATTCCAATCCAGTCCAGTCCAGTCCAGTCCAATCCAATCCAATCCAGTCCAATTCAATACAATCCAATCAACAATCACATGAAGTACGCTCATATCTCAGGAATCCCAATCCAGTCCAATCAAATCCAGTCCAGTCCAGTCCAATCCAATCCAATGCAAATATTGATAACAAAACTGAAGCTTGATCTGTGTAGGCCTATCCAGTAAAAAGTGTAGCCTCTGAGCAGCAGATCAACCAGTCTACCACTGAAAATGATGAGCCCGAAATTAGTAATGAGGAGGCCATGACTACAGGGACAAGTAGAGAGGATAAATGAAAGTTATTTAATGTAAGAAAGAGCAATTATGCTACATGATAAACCTATATGCCTTGTTTGCTCAGAAGTGGGTGTAGTAAAGGAGTAGGCTAAATCACCAAACAACAATATAGCCTACCCATGCAAAAAACATGTAGCCTAAACATTAGTTCAATATGCCTCTTTGTGGAAGCGTGGGATAGGCTAAATTTCAAAGGCTTTCTTTCTTTCTTTCTTTCTGTTTTTGTTAACTTGTGGAATAGTGGAATATTTTTTGTTCAAACTTCTCAGTTGAAGTGAATTATTATATAACCTTTAAACCTTTTGTTGAACCATGGTACTAATAAAAACTACAGGATAGAAAGAGCTGAAATGTTGCTTCATTTATCCAATTTCCACCACTATGGAAAACGTGGGCCGGTCTTGGACCTGAAACTCCTGGGCTGAAAAGTGGCCCCACTCCGGCCCTGGTTATAGTCTAGCTGCACAAATAGTTTGAGTATTTTTTCAGTGGAGCATGCCCTGCATCTCCATTTGTTGACATCTTACTTTCATGTATTGTATTACTTCATGATCACTAAACTTTTCATTCCTTTTAATGGAGTTGTCAGTTCACTCCATTCAATTGTGATTGAATGGTCCCGCTCAGTTGTGAAAATTACAGTTAGAGGGTGGTGACGAGCGCTGTGTTCCTGATGGGGTGAATAGTTCAAATTCAACATAATATGAATGAATGAATGGCTATAACCCTATTACCTCAACCTGTTCTTGCACTGAAATAGTTTTTTACTCTACCTTGTCTACATTATACTTTACTCTCCTATTTGTCCATATTATTTATGCTGGCCTCTAGACCTTACTCTTGCACTGTTGCACTGTTGGACTAATGTTGGACTACTTTTTGCACCTTCACCATGACACTCACTCTCTTGAGCACCTTGCCATGCACACATAACTAAAGGACTATGGTTGGACTACTTTTTGCACCTTCACCATGACACTCACTCCCTTTAGCACATTACCAGTCCCGGCCCTGTCACTACAAGCGTCTTATGCTTGATCACCCTCAAGCACATTGGACTTTCTTAATTTAATTTATATAGTGTATTTAGTATTTAGTTTTTGTTCGTTTTCTTATCTTTCTTATCTTGTACTGTCTTTATTGTACAGTGGAGTTTAGTTATATGTTTATACTTATACTTATGTTTACCATTTGCAGTGTTGGGCAAGTTACTTCAAAATCGTAATGTACTATGCATTACTTATTACTGTCATTTCAAAGTAATTTGTTACATTATAATATTACTGTCTCTGAATTGTAAGGCATTACACTACTATTGCATTACTTTTAAGTTACTTTCACCAAAATATCTAGAAATATGGATTTGCCATTCTAAATGCAGTTTATTACGCTCAATGCAGCTCATTGCTCTTCCAATGGAGGGAGATGTGGTATAGCATAATGACTGAGCTAGGCTTAAGGCTAACAACATACAGTAAGAATGCAATAGGCGCAGTGCTCATGATGCAAAACAAGGAACAATCATAGTCAGAATTTTGTTAAAAACCGACAAAAGGTCAAAAAGTCTGGTAAATTGTGAAATAAATACTGTAACTTTAAGGCCTAGGCCTGCTCAATAGAGAGCCTATTGTAAATTAAAGATTAATAAAGACATGTCAAGATGGTGGCCTACTGGCCATTTCGGTGCCCTAAGTGAGTGGCTTTGAGTGAGTGACATTTAAATGATAACTTACACCTAAAGTAAAATAAAAGGCCTATTATACAGACCATTACTGTGTGTTTTTTAACATTAATTTCTGAAGAAATGCTGTTTTCTTATAAATGGTGCACAGTCACTTTAAGAGCGTTGATCTTTACGTTCTCATAATGCCCTTTTGTCAGCTCTTGTTTACAAGCCTTGTTTGTTGAGTTACATTGATAGCACAATATTAACAATAACATGCACAATGTTAAGTTGTTTTAAGCAGCCTTCATTGCTTTGGAAAGTATGCAATGACATGTTGCTTCACATTTCGTTTTGCAAATAAAAGTGAATTATGAGCCTGGTATCCACCTAGCTATCTGAATGGATGTTTTTGTCGACTTCGCCTATCATGTGCTTCATGTAGCCTAAATGCTTGGGAAACGAATCATTGAAGACCCACCAATTCCATTTTACTAGTACTACGTGGTGGAGATTGAGAGAACCCAAAAAGTATCAAACTTCCATGTACCATGGTGTTAGTGCATTCTGACATTGTAAACGTTATTGATGAAGACTGAAACGCAGTTTGCAGTTAAGCTACTATTCATTGGTTACATTTGGGTACCCCCTCTGTCCTTTGGTGCCCTACGCAAAGTGCGTGATGCGCGTGGTGGGAGCGGTGGCACTGCCAGGCTACACAATCTTTTTTTCTGCATTTATATCCCTTTATTCTCTTTAATTCAAGTTCACAGCTCAAAGCTGACATGCACTAGAAGAACATAGTTTGTGTTTTATCAAGAATAAAAAAGATTAGCGTGGCACCACTTTAGATGTTTCATTAAATGACTTTTTATTATTTCACTATTTCGCGAGGCATAGTGAGATCTTTCCGTTTCGCACACAAAGTGCACTAACTATTATGTTCTTCATATCCTTGTCTCTGACAAGCTAAAAATAGTGTAGGCTTATGTCCATCCCGCAAATAGAGTCCGACTTTGAGTCTGCTGCAGCCACAGTCATCTTCAACCAGTATCAGCAGATACGTTCTACTATTTTGCACAGATTTTTTCTCGTCTGTTGTTCTCGGGGTGGTGTTTGCGAATATGTATCAAAACAAAACAAGCGCTTAATTTTGGGTTAAAATGCATTGCATGAAGTTTGTACCGAGTAAATATTACCCAATTTTTTTTTTGTAATGCCTTACATTACCGCGTTACCGCAAACAGCAATATATTACAGTAATTACATTACTTTTGTAACGCATTACTCCCAACACTGACCATTTGTGCTGTAAGTGCATGTTGTGTGTGATGTCTGTATGCTACTGAGACCCTTGAATTTCCCCAAGGGGGTCAATAAAGTATCTATCTATCTATCTATCTCATATGGCAAAGCACAGTGTGCACTCTCTGTGGACTGAAAAAGTAATTGTTTACGCTGCACTTTCTAACTTACAGTATGTACATCGTTTGGATGTGGCTGTCTTACATAGTTCATGTTCAATTAAATGTTTCCATAAGCAAGTCTACGGAAATTGTTTTTCTAAAAATATTGAAAAGGCAATTAAGGCTTAATAGTGCCTGGGTGAGTCAGTATATGGCCCTTGCTGCATCAAAACATCAGGCAATTTCAACCTGGAAGCAATTCTCATAGATGAAAGACAATATTAAATACTCTCATGATGGCACAAATGGCAAAAGTGCGATTTGGTTTGACTGACACCACTTGTGATTAATGAATATGTTTTTCCTGGAAAAAGTGCTCATGAAGATTCTCTCATTCTCTCTCTCTCATTCCCTCTCTCTCATTTTCATATATTTTATAACAGATGGCCTGTCTATAAATACAAATATGCTCTAATTCTGTCATTAACTTGAACATCAGGAAATGCTGTGCAGGAGGATTAGCTCATTGCAGCATCTCACTTTAACATAGCCAAAGGGGGTTAGATCACTTTGACCTTATGTCATTAAAAAACGGACCGGACACAGCTGACTTCACTAAATGGTACAGACGCAGAGAGAGAGAGAAAGAGGGGGAGAGAGAGAGAGAGGAAGAGAGAGAGAGAGTTAGAAAGAGCGAGAGAGAGCTTACCGCATTGGCCCGTCTTCTGCTCGAGCTCAAACTGAATGCCGCGATAGAGCTCTCTGGAAATTAAGCCATACGCGATGCACATGACCACTCCCGGGATGAAGAACAGCACAGAGAGCAGGAGGATGTACCTAAACACACAGCACAACACAGCACAGGGCAGGACAGAGAACACACACACAATTAGGGATGAGAGGGAAATAGAACGGGAGAGGACACCAACGTCCATACATGATCCGGGATCTACTGTAAACTCTCCAGCGCATCTCTGCAGAGGCGGTATCCCTGTCCACTCAAACGTTTCTCAGAGGATCTGTGACAAAGGCCATCAGTGTGGTTGAATAATGCGTTCCAGCTGCCACGCCAATGAGCTGAGCTCTCTGATGATGGGGTCGGAGTTCACGCTTAATACACCAGAGACCCGAGTTCAAGGCTCGCTGGAGTGACAGCTCTCCCCCTCTCATTGAGAGAGCAAAAGAATGTGTCTGTAAAAACAAGGCCAAAGACAAACAGAGCTTGTGCCTTGACTGGCTGGATACAAACTGCTCATATGTTGTAGGGGATGCAGTTTCATACATGGATGGTGGTGGTTGACACTAGATTTAGGTTTATCTCACTACAGGCAAAGCAGTGGGGAGGCAGCTACAGTATAGAAAACTTGAGATTAAAAGGTGACTGAGGTTTAAATCCTTGGGGCAGTAGAAAATCAGAGGCTTCTATTCCTCTATTGTGGACAGCCAATAAACAACGCACTTAACCTTCCATTGCCTCAGTGGATCTGCCAAGTGGTTGTGGCTATGACGGTGGTTGTGACTCTCTTACATGTGAGAGAGAGAGAGAGAGAGAGAGAGAGAGAGAGAGAAAGTACATCAGTGTAATACTGTGCAGGGCAGGAGACACTGATAGACAGCACACACTGATAGACAAGAGCAGAGACTGCTTAGTAAACCCATCCTAGGGCATCAATAATGAAAAAAGTAATAATCTTACTAGTAGTAATCCTTCTAAACCCTTATTGGTTGCACTGCTACCCTGTCCATATAATCTCGTCACTAGGGGAATGTACAGTACAGGGAGAGTATTTCTCAATGTGTTGAGGATGGTGCTGATACAGTTCAAAGAAGCACTGTGCCTTTAAATTCCACAGATATGGTATAATCGACAGTGGGAAAAGACAAAGGAGAATCTCAACTGCTTTAAGTGAGCAAGGACACATGAGATTTAGATGTGTTGATAACTCCATATGAAACATACACACACACAGAGAGAGAGAGAGAGAGAGAGAGAGAGAGAGAGAGAGAGATGATCACATGCTCCCTCACACACACAGATCCTCCTGATGTTTCTAGGGAATCTTTTTTTTAGCATGGCCAGCCAGGCAACTCATCTACACCCAGAGCACGCTGCTCAGCCTGAGACTCAAAGATCTGGCGCAAGTTTAGAGCCAGAACACAAACAAACAGATTTGGCATTCTAAATGCAGTTTATTATGCTCAATGCAGCTTATTTATCTTATAATGGAGGGTGATGTGGTAGCATAATGACTGAGCTAGGCATAAGGCTAACAACAGTAGAATGTAATAGGCGCAGTGATGGCTCATGATGCAATACAAGGAACAATCATAGCCAGAATTTTGTTTAAAAGTCTGGTAAATTGTGATAAAAATGCTGTAACTTTAGGCTTAGGCCTATTCATTAAAATCATCAGAGAGCCCACTACCTGTATATTGTAACCCAAAACTTAAAGAAATGTCAAGGTACACAACACAGTGCCACTGCTGGCCATTTTGGTGCCCTAAGTGGGTTGGTTTGCTTCGAATCGAACCTGGTGAAATACAGTATTAACCTGTCATCATATGGCCAACTATAAAGATGTAATTTGCCTGTTCCCAGGGATGGGTAGTATTTCTGAAACATGTAATATATCGGCATGTCGGCTGACTCAGACACTGCTCTTGTTTGCGTGCCTGACCTACCCCCACCTCCCAGCCTCCTAGTCTCTCCACCTCTGCATCCCGGTGACACCCAACGACCTAAGCCACCATCACCTCACGCCCTGCCCCCGCCTGACGCCTCCTTGCCTGTGCCTGTTGAGGTGCCCATGACTCTGGCAGCCTTGACAGGGACATCAAGGAGGTGGTCATCCCCCAGCCCCCACACCCCCTCAATACCAGTGCAACACTCACCTCCACCATCACAGGCTATCGTACCCCACCATCACTGGATATTGCACCATATTCCTTTAAGGGAAGAGGAGAGATAGACTTCTCCGCATAGTCTGTCTGCCTCTTCACCCCCTCCATGTTTGGATACTGTCTGTCTACTATAGCCACTTTTTACCACTGTCTTTCTGCCTCACTGTTTGCGTGCTATATTAGCACATATGCATAACCCCTCCCTCCATGCCACAGCTGAACTGTGGCCACACTTTCCTTTTCTTAATATAGTTATATATATATAAGATATATATAGACTTTATTCTTGCACTGTTGCACTGTTGGACTTACTCATTTGCACCATCACGATGACACTCACTCACACAGAGCACCTTACCTTACCTTACTATGCACAGAGAATCACAGGCTCAGTCCCTGCCTCAGTCATTGCAAGCGCCTCTTGATTGATTAATCACCCACTATGTGGATACTGTTTTTAGAATTGATTTAGATTAAGTGTTATTTAGTATAATTTGTATTTTAGTATATTTAGTATATTCTTTATCTTCTACTGTCCTTATTGCTTAGTTGTGTTTTTTTATATTATATACTTTTAATTACTTTTTTCTGCCGTTAGTGAATGTGTGTGTGATGACTGTATGCTACTGAAACCTTGAATTTCCCCTGGGGATCAATAAAGTATCTCAGTATTTCAAATACAAAATAGTATTTTGTCATTTGTATTTTATTGGGTTGAAGGTTTACCTGTGCAAGTTCACAGAGCAAAGGACACCGACAAAGGCAACCAGTCCTATTTTCTCCATGTCAAAATGAGATATCTCAATGAACCACAATGACATCAATAGATGGTAAGGTGTTGAGTGTTTGAAGGTGTTGAGTGTGTTCCCTTCCTTGTAGCATCATTTTCTGCATTCCACAGTGGGGAGAAGTTCACCTTGTTTAAATAACAATTATATTTCCGTATTAGCTGCATACTTGAGGTTGGAGATATTAAGGCACGTCAAGTTTCTCACATACTGGAACTTCAAGATACATAGCCTTATGATTTTCTTATTCAGTTCTGTACTTGAATTATGAAACTCGGCACAGATACACAATTATGATTTTGGATAAACATCAGCTAAATGACTAAATGTAAATGTAAACTAGAAAATGTAATTTTGAGGAAATTACCAGTGCATGAAAATATAAACATACTGTATATTAACATAAAATGCCAAACAAACTTTTATTTGGAAACAGTTGGCAGGAGTCATAGTTGATAACAACTGACAGTTGAAATGGCTGAACAGTTAAATAGTTGAGTAGTTTAAATAGTTAAATTATTTAATAGTGAATTATTGTAGTGAGGACATTTATTTTGAAACAGTTGTGGGCAGAGGAAATAGTAGTCTTAAGAGAGCCAGATTGTTTGATGCTTAAAGCCTGAGACAGAGTATATAGTTTAAAAGTTAAATGTAGTGTAAACATATACATCCATTATAATGGCTGTTGATAGACAGAAAGTTGAATGGATGTTGATAGGCAGATTGTTTAATGGATGTTGATGGATAGTTTAATATGTGGATGAGTGAATGGTTTGAAGAGGATGAATGGATAGAAGCTCGAGCTTATTTCCTCTGTGCACGAAGTTATTGTAGCCAAAAGTAATGATAAAAGGCACAACTCCGGGAGGACTTGTTGTCGCCATGGTCAATGCATTTTTTTATATATATATATACAGTATAGCCAGGGGCGCCTTAATACCACCCGAGGCCCCTGGGCTATATGTTTTTTAAGGCCCCCCCCAACCGCAAATATCAATTATGATTAAATGATACCAGGCCCGCGATCTGCCCCGCCTATTTACATAGCGTGCGCTTTTGGTTAATAACATGCAGTGTAGCCTATCATTATTGAGCCTATGTAAAACCTTTACATAAACAGGAACAGAAAGTCCTCGAATCACGTCAGCCCATGACATCGCTTATCAAAAAGCTAGCCTACTGCACAAAAACAAGCGTTGAACTTTTGGCTGGCTGTAGGCTTAAAAGTTAAAGTTAAAAGATGGGTACACATATGGACGTTTAAAAGCTTTTCAAAAGTGCATGTGTTTGTCGTGTCGGGGGGTTCCCCAGGAGTTTTTTTGAAATTCTGTCTACTTAACACACCAGTTTAACGCAGTTTGGGAGGGACAGAAATACTAGCCTACAGAACAAGCTGGCTCATGTGACGTGAACATGAATTATCACTACAGTACATGACATCTCCCGTTAACAATGGAGAAAACATAACATACAAACTTAGCTGTTGGTGAACGGAGATGCAGATCACTAATTCATTTCTTTGCGCCACAGCCCATGTTCTGTGTTCACTCCAATGAGACACGTTACATGTTTTTAAAGCCGTTTCATTTCCAGGCTATTTGCTACGATATTTAGGCTACCTGCTATGCCTTCTGTTTTCATGGACAGTTACAGGAATCCACGTCATTCGTTTGTCGTTGCTTCAATCCTACCCACGTTATCTCCAGAGTTTGTATTATAAGTTTGTCAGTCTGTTTCAGACTCTCCTCTAGCTCCTCTACACCCGTTGGGATTTATTGCGTTTTGTTACATGTTGTTACACTTTAGAATTGGAGAAGACGAAGGGGGCCTCTGCATGGATGTAGCCTAATTGTAGAGCAGTACGATGTGCTCAATTATTTAGGCTAGCTCCAGAGTAGGCTAATGACGCCGCAAATACGGACACAACGTTTATTATTATTGATTATCATTATTATTATTAGGAGGCCCCTCATTGGTCGAGGCCCCTGGGCTGAAGCCCAGGTAAGCCCCTGCATTAAGGCGCCAGTGAGTATAGCTGTGATGTGCGCACATACACGCGTTGCACATTATGGCAAATGGGCCATGCCGCTCGTTATACGTTACCCAAAGTATATGTAGCAATAAAATAAAACAGAAATACATGAATAAATTTAGATTAAAAAGCAATAATTGCATGAAATACAGCTTGTTCAGGAGTCAAGAAGCTCGAGTCTGAGACAAGTCAAGTCTGAAGTCTTTTGAGTGGAGTCGCAAGTCAAGTCTGAAGTCACTGTTTTTGCGACCCAAGTCCCCATCTTTTTTTACATTTCTATCCCTTCATTCTCTTTAATTCAAGTTCACAGCACGAAGCTGACATGCACTAGAAGAGCATTTATGCTTTATCAAGAATCAAAAAGATTAGCGTGGCACCGCTCTAGATGTGTCATTAAACTAATTGTGCTATTTCGCTAGGTATAGAGAGATCTTTCGGTTTCACACACAAAGTGCACTTAACTGTTCTTCATATCCTAGATGTCTCTGACAAATTGAAAATAATGAGCGTAGGCTTATGTCTATCAAGTCAGCTGCAGCCAGCCACAGTCATCTTCAACCAGTAACAGGAGATACGTTCTGCTATTTAAGCAGATTTTTTTCTCCTCTGTTGTTCTCACAGTGTTGTTTGCGAGTATCAATACAAAACACCACTTAATTTTGGGTTAAATGCATTGTAATGCGCGTTACTGAAGTTTGTACCGAGTAAAATATTACCCGATTTTTTTGTAATGCCTTACATTACCGCGTTACAGCAAAAAGCAATATATTACAGTAATTACATTACTTTTGTAACTCGTTACTTCCATCACTGCACACACACACACACACACACACACACACACACACACTCACATACAAACAATAACCCACAAACATACACACGCACACACACACATACACACTAGGGGTGTAACGGTACACAGAAGTCACGGTTCGGTTCATACCTCGGTTCGGACATCACGGTTCGGTACGAGTTCGGTACAATGGAGGGAAAAGCAAAACAAAAATGCAGAAAGCATTTTTTTTTTTTTGTGCATGTCTCAGGCTGTACCACCTACTGTAGTGTCATACAGTCTCTTCCCTGAGCTATCTGCAACAGCCTGAAGTGTGTAAGATGTATAGGCTAAACAGTACAATAAGTACCGAGACTCCATCTGTAACTTGTAAATAAAATAAGACAATCAGCCATAAAACTGAAAATAGGCCTACAGCATCTCTTATTTCTGAAAGTGCAAATGACATAGAAATTTGCCTCAATATTTTTCAGTGTGTACCAGGCTTGGAATTTCACCATTCTGGGGGCAAGGCCACTTGGCCTTCAGTTGGGCATATTTGGTGGGGGGCACGAAGGCCACATGTCAGGGCACCAAGGCCAAAGTTAACTATACAGTAGTAGGCTATAAAAATGATCAAAGTTGTATTTGGCCTATTCACTGCAATAGACCTGCATCACTGTATGAAACATTACAAAAACATGAAACATGACATATTACATAGAACTGTAAATCATCTGATCATCTAATATTTACAGATATCTAGGCTATATATAACATTTATTTTATATTTGGCCTGTTATGAAATCATGTATTGAACAATTTAAGCACAGCTCAGCTTTAAGAGACTCAAATAGCCTAGATGCATGCATTTTGTGATCAAATGCTTTCACAAACTCTTAGTCAGCTGTCCTATGATTTACCAATATCTAGGCGATATTTGTAACATTTATTTTGTATTTGGCCCGTTATGAAATCATGTGGAACAATTTAAACACATTGTAAAACGCAAAGCCCAAATTTGGAGACATCCATGCATGTCGAAATTTACTGCAAATTCAAAACTAGATTACTCTGGAACGGCTAACTGTACAGGGGACTGCTTTACACTTTTGTGTTCGGTAAGGTCTGCTGTTTATTCCGATATATGGTTTGTCATGTGTTAAAAGAAGGGTTCGTGAAGTATTCCACCGAGATGAATGGGTAGGGAGATCATGGGACGTAAAACCTTCAGTAGAATGTATGATTAAATTGAATTATATGTAGGCCTACTTTTCTCGCGAACCGTTCAACACAGCAATTATCGGCTAACATCGTTTAAAAGCTGAGAAAAAGCTCTTTCATGTGATACTTGTGATGTCTGTGTAATGTATAGGCTACTTCGCGAGTAGTTCAACTGAGAAGAATGGGTGAATTGGACGCACTTTCTTGCGCTGTCACTTTCTCCACTGCGTAAAAGACTAAATTAATTTGCGCTGTGAATGCTAAGATTATTTTGACAGGCCACAGGCTAACTAAAAATCGCTATTAGTAGGACGCAAAGCAGAATATTGAAAGAATGGGGCACCAAGGCCACCGTGGCCTGTAAACCTCTGATTTTCAAAGGAGCTTCACGGCCAATGCAAGGGGCTACGACGGCCATGGCCGTCGTGGCCGTCGTGAAATTCCTACCCTGGTGTGTACAGTAATAATCAAGCCTAGCCTACTAACTGTGAAAATATCACACTATTTTGCCTTATAAAAAACGAAATTGCTCCTTTCATTTCATAAACAGACTACAACTAGAAGACTGTGACTTTGCCCTTCGACGTTAACTCACATAGACTGTTCTATATATAGCCTACAGTCTATGTTAACTCTGTAGCATGGTTTGTTTATTAGCCTGGTTAGCGTTGTCACTTTCTTTTACTGTCTATGCACTAAACACTACCAGCTCCTCGTGTGAGAAGTTACAAGTTACTCCAACATAAAGGTAATTACCACGTGATTTACATAGCTTTCTGTCATTACGAAATCATTTAATTTAAGCCATAGGTTTTGGCCCTATTTGAATGTGTATCAAAAGGCTGCTGAAGCGCATGGGAAGTTTTTTTTCTCTCATTTCAGTGATTGGTAGCCTACATCATCATCTGGGTGATGGCTTCGAATATGTGTAGCATATATTTCCACTCACATACCACATAACAACTGCTGAACAACGCCGACACACAGTTCCATCTTATCCACCACTCTCTCGCCTGTACTACTGTAACTGAAGTTCTCAAACTTCAAAAAACCTTAAAGATGAACTGAACTGAAAGAATCAACATTGATAATGTGTTGATTATGACAATTAAAAATAAATGACACTAAAAAAATAATTTAAAAAAATCAATACGTAGCCTTTTTTAAGCAACACCAAAATTGCGTTTGTTAGTATTAGAACGCTGCCAGGTTCAATGACGTCACTGGCATGGTAGGACCTGAGAAGTTCTATAGGCAACAGCTGCAGCATATTATGTATACACGAAAATTTGTAATTTTAATGGCATGGGTTACAAATTTGAGCCTGTGAGGGACAGGCCTGTAGTGTCTTGACTACCACTAGATGGGTTTCAGGCTCCAGCTCAACCTTCAGTAGGATCATTTGGGTGAAAATGACTGTGTGGGCGCTGCCGGAGCATGGACACTGGAATCTATCTGTTGCAAAGCAGTGGCGAAACGTAGGGAAAATGTTCAAGGAAGCCAAAGTGACGGGAAAAATGTGTTTATTTATGTATGTGTTTATTTCGGGGGGTATACATTTTGTGCAATGTACAACATAGATACATTTTGTGCGGCACAACATAGGCTACTGTAGACCTAGCCTAGGTCATGTAGAAAACTGGACGAGGGGCGCTTGAGACAGCAACACGCACGCTGTCTCTCTGTCTCCCTCCATCCCTCACACACATACATTGCCTACTGTACATCCTCCACACAACTGCATACTCACTCACCACCACTACATTAGGCCTATGCGAAGGCTACGTGCATATACAAATAAGCTATATAACACGCATTGTCACGTCAATGTAGGCTAACGCAGTATGGACTACTGGCACTAGTAATAGCAACTCACACGGGCTCTCTCTCTCCCTCCCTTGAAACTGTTAAAAACTTCGTTACCCCAAGTTGACCCCAGATACACGGAGGATACACGAGTTTGCCGTTTATTTTAGGCTAACGTTAGTGGAGAGTTTGCAGATTTTTACCTTGTGGATGTTGATATTGCACGAGTCTCTTGGATAGCAGTACTGCGAGTTAAACTCCCTCGCATCAACAATCTGTCCTGAGACGGTGAACAACTGGCTTCAGGGTGAGTAGAAAGGGACATTGGATTCTGTTTACAGACCCGCTGTGGTTTAGTTACCAGCTAGTAAAAGCATTATTATCGATCTGTGATATCGTCGGAGTCATGGTTTACTCTCTATGGTCGGAGTGCTAGCTTGTGGAGTTTGACATAAGAGTGTTTCCAAGGTGTTAGCTGCTAGCCCTTTCCTAGGTTGGATCGTATGGTAGCCTATCTAACACTGGACCTCACCTGAGGCTACTTTGAGATATTATTCCAAAGGAGACAGATAGGCTACTGCACTTAAAACTTTAAACGATTGAACGAACCTTCCCAGACTTTGTAATTGCGACCAGTGACTGCATTGAATGAACGAAGCCGAAGTTGAAACTTAGGCTCCATGGCACATAGACTGTGGGCTCGCCTTTCTATGAATTGAAAAAGACTACAAGCTGTTCCACCGAGTTTGCGATAAAGTAAGCAAGAAAAGGGTTTTTTAAGTCAGGATATGGCAAGTCAATGGCATTTATTCGTCCAAAGTTACAGACCAGTTTCCATAGTGCACATCTTATCAATAGTTTGAATGTCGTGTGTGTTTCTGCTCATTGACAAAATAGCGTTCAGTATGATTCATGCCAAATTAATTTCCCCTGTTAAAGTGTTCGCCTTTGTTTCACTAGTTTGGTTTCATTTTGTATGAGATTTTGTGATGTAGGCTAGCCTATGATAAATGGCTTATGGCCAATATGTAACTCAGCTAGGCCTAATGTTAGTTTCCTCAGCCATGTCAGCTAGCCTCAGACTCATTATCTGCTATGGCTGCTAGTGCTAGTGCAGAGTAGCTTACCATGCCAGTGACGTAGCCGATTGTTGAAATCCAACATGGCGGCGCCCGTGTAACAACAACACCACTTTCAACGTACAATTTTATCCCTTTTAATAAATTCAGCCATTTTAATCATTGTACCAATGAGAAGAAATAAAATACATCTGTTATATCACCTTTACTTCAAATTCCAGTTCAGTTCATCTTTAAAGAGACCAGCGGGTCCTCTAACTCTTGTGGGTCGCCACCTTAGTGCTGCTAATGACTGACTGACTCGACCGACGAGACGACCTGACAAAAAAAAACATAGGCGCCAATTAGAGCTAAGGCGAGGCTACAGATTAGCGTTAGGTGTCGCTAAAGAACTCCCGTAACTCTCGCTACTTAAAGGAATACGCCACCCCTAGGTGAAATTGGGTCTCTCCCCGCAGTCCCTAGAGTTGGATGAGTGAGCCAAAGCGTTTTATAGCCGACCCAGCCATTGTCCTAATCTAGAAACGGCCCGGTTAGCTTTAGCTTAGCGTAGTCGCTGTAATCCGGCGCTGCCAGCTAGCATGTCGTTGCAAAAGTGAATCAAATAACTCAAGATTTTTTATAATTATTTCTCGTAACCTGTACATTCACATCGAGTACAAATATCAATGCAAATTAACACGAAGGGATTTACTAGACCAATTTAGATTTGGAACTATTTTCGGGCATAGCACCGGCAAAGCACCGCTGCCAGGCGCAAAGACATCAAAAATAAATAAATAGGGTGTGGTCAAGGTGCATTAAAGGTTACACATGGGGGCATTGGTGGACAGGTTCTCTCACCAGGTCTGCTCGACTCCACTCTTAGGCCACTCGTGGCGACACATGTGTGCCGTGGTGTTGTCTGGCTTCTGTCTGTCCTTCAGAGTGCTGAAGATTGGGTATGGAGTCATGATGACGAAGGAGATGGCCCAGGTAGCGGCGATCACCTTGTAGGCGTGCGAGCGCGTCTGCCACGCGCGCGACTTGAGTGGGTTGCAGATGGCACTGTAACGCTCTATCGCTATGGCGACCAGGCTGAAGGTGGAGATGCTGACAGAGACTCCTGTGGAGGGAAAAAGAACAATTTAGAGGGGCATGAGATGCATCCAGCAGCTGTGATTGTCCCGGAACAAAATAAAAAAAAACACTTTACTTGAAGGTATCTACATAAGAGTGAACACATGACACTGTCATGACACATGAACCCTAACCCTAACTTGTCATGACAAAAACCGAATGACACTTAATGACAGAAGCGTTATGTCATAAACGTTTATCTGATTTAATGTTTATGACATGTACATGACAGTGTCATGTCACTCTTATGTAGATATCTTCAAGTAAAGTATAACCAACAATCCCTTAGCATGTTTCTCCAAGAAATCATTGAGATACAGTAATAACTGTTCTTGTATTCCTTATTCCTAAAATAGGGTTACAGAAACTGGTCAGAATTCAGTAATCTCTGATTTGCTTCTGTGAGACAGAAGAAAAGACAGCAGCACTGTCCTCTGAGATGACATTTTAGTGTGAATATGCAGGAAACCATTTTAGGACATGACTAATGAAATCATAATTTAAGCCACTTAGAGCCACTTAAAACACTATAAAAGGTCATTTATAAATAAAAATCTGTCTAATGGGTCATAGGTTTCATGATTTTGATAATGGCTCATTTATCTTTAATTATAGCTCAAAGCCTAAAATTGGTCAAAGGTAAAAAATAAAGCTCAAAATTAAGCACTTAACGTAAGAAATTATGATTTCATGAATGACTGGTACAAACACACTCAAGAATACCATTTATCACATATAAAGGTACACACAAAGTCAAAAGGGCAATGTGTAGACTTATTTCCAAGAGAATGTCTTCAAATCCGAGAAACTGACTGACCATTCCCCTATGCCCACCCTACACCCGGGGATCAGAGAGGTGAAATTACTTTCGGCCTCAATCCCCCTTCCTTCCTGTTGTACACACACAGTGCAAACACAACCCATGTTTTCAGTGTTGTGGTGTGCAGAAATATGACACAGCACTGCCAGAGGCCAATATCTGGCAAAGGCAAACAAGGAAGTCCGCTGGCTTTAATCCTTTTTACCTGAAGGAACACCAACATATGTGTACCCATGAGATGCTACATTCTTTATCTCAATGTACAGAAAGAGACACCCTAACCAGACTGATCAAGCTTTGCCATTTACTTTTTTCATAAATTAATCCATTGATTTTTTTCTCTTCCTCCTTTTATCTAAGATTATGTGAGTGGTTCCACATCTTCTTTATTATCTCTGTCTGCAAACATGTGTTTTTTTAGCAATGGACTGTTCCTTTCTTTTGGTATAAAAATGTCTGGACCAAACTGTGTTATGTGAACAGTGGTGTGCAAAATATGCCTGTCTGTTTTTCTTCAGTGGAGTGATTATTGTGAGATAAGGCTGGAAGAGTTACTCTTTCAGTGTTTCCCACAGAATTGGATTCAATTTGTGGCGGTAGCTGACTTTGACAACGGGGGGGGGGGGTCACTTTAAGACGTTTGAGGGAACCCTTGCGATTGCAACACAGTTGAAAGGCTGCTGATGTGTGGATGCAATTCATAACGTTTTCTACATAGTTAAAATGAAGGTTCGAACTTCTCCTTGGGACAAGCACTTTTGAATTTTGGAAAACACTTTTCCATTTACATCGGGATTTTGCAAACATTCAGTGTCAGAGTCAATAAAATGAGCCCTTCAACGAAATTGACAAGCAGCTGTAAGTAGGCTAAGCATACTAAATTCGACATCCAAACAGTATTCTAACGTTAGCTTTGAGATACTGCTTGATTTCATAACTTAACTTAGTTTAGTCTCTTCAATGTAGCCTACTATGTTGTGATCAGACCTTAGCAGAGTTAACTTTAATGCAGCAGTTTTGAACAAATTTGCGCAGCATGGTCACGATGCTAAGCGGATTTAATAGCAATTTAGCCAGACGTCTATGCAATGCATGTGGCAACAACAATCCTTCAACAATCGTGAATATTTTTTTTAAATGCACATGCAGAGGAGTGGCAGCGGGCTACGAGAGAGAGCGCGGGGCAGGGCAAGGAAAGGCTGCGTGAGTAAAAAGCGCAGCTCAATGGCAATGCAAGGATTTGACCTTATATTTAAATGAAATGAAATTAAATTAAATTAAACATAGAATATTCATCTGTGGCGGCCGATTTTTATTTTGTGGCGCCCCGCCACAGATTAGTCAATGTATGGGAAACACTGTCTTTGCTTACATTTTCTTTCTCAGAAAACATGGACAAGAGAGGAAAATGAGCAGACATCACACTATAATCAGATTATCAGATTCTCACAATACGATAGAAACAGGAGAGGAAAATGAGCAGACATCACACTATAATCAGATTATCAGATTCTCACAATTCGATACAAACAGGAGAGGAAAATGAGCAGACATAACCAGATAATCAGATTCTCACAATAAGATGCACAGAGGATATCACATCTTTCAGGCATTTCTCAGATACAGTCTATGTGAGATGAGAGTGCAGGTAGTGGGATTATTGGTGTCTAAACCAACTTCCCTTTCCCTCACCCTCCCTCACTAATTACCTACTGCCATCAACTGATTTAGAGCTGTGAGTAAATAGATGAGGGCATTTAAATAACCTAAAGTGTGTTTTGAAGAAGCATTAGCTATATCTCCGTTTTTAAAAACATTAAAAAGTCAGGCTATTTAATTGTGTATTTCAGGTAATATCATCAAATTGCCGTTGTGTTGTTTTGATTGAGTAAAGATAAATTAAATAACAATTACAGTTCTACTGAAATTACTTGGAAAACAAAATGTAAAAAAAAAAAATATTTATGAAAATTCATTAAAATGGTGGATATAACGTTTTGGAAACTCTTCATTTGTTCTTTTACCGATCCACACACACATCTAGCATTCACTGACAGCCCACCATGGACCACTAATTATAAACATCTCAATCGGATTGACTACATGAGATGTGATGTGGGCTGAGACGAGATGGCCGGTCTTACCCATGAGGTAGGAGACAATCTTGCACATGGCCGCCCCGAAGATGAAGTCCTCCAGCAGGTTGGGGATCAAGGTGAAGGGCATGCAGAAAACAGCCATCATGAGATCGCTGATCGCCAGCGAGAGCAGGAAGGAGTTGGTGACGGTGCGCATGCGCTTGTTGACCATGAGCACCACGATGATGAGCAGGTTCCCGAAGACGCTGACCAGGAAGATGATGCTGTAGAGTAGGACCCGCACTATTTCCGAGTCCATTTCTTAAGAGAGAGAGAGAGAGAAAGAGAGAGAGACAGTTGAATAGATAAATGTGGAGAAAGAAAGCAGGAAAGACAGACAGGGAGAAAGAAAGAAAGACAGAAAGAAAGAAACTTTAACTTTGGCGAAAAAACCTTATCAAAAGTGTTCTAAAGATCACTGAAACAGTCCATATCACCAGCTAAACACAAGAATGAAAGAATGGGATAGGGTGTGAGAGAAAAAGAGATGTGCGAGTGGAAAAAGAAGTCAAACATTAGGTAGCCATGATCAAACAGAGAGGCTGTTGAGTTTCGCCCCCTGATGAAGCTATTTATCTAGCATTTAGGAAAGCAGACGCACCATGCTGTGGTCTGGTGCTCTAGTGTGGTATGATGTGTGGTATTGGTCAATTCTGTTGTACATGCAGGTCAATACCTCTACCTCGCTCCTTTCCCTCGCCTTGCACTGAATCGATAAGCACCGACTGCTGGACAGTGTACCTAAGGGATCAGCTCATCATCTGCATACTGATGGCAAGCTCAGGATCATCATAACTTCCCAAAGCCCTGGAGATCTACCTCATCATCTGGACAGATTGTCTTGCAATGAGGGGTGAGGGTGGGGCGTATGTGTGTGTGTCTGTGTGTGTGTGTGTATGAGGGGCCACTATCCAACATCATAAATCTCCAATCTGCTCGAGAGACTGTTAATTTCTGTTCGCGTGATGGAACACGAGTGCGAATTAGGCACCTGACATTTCAGAGCTGCATCCAGGAAAAGGTTGTCGCCTGTCACTGCGCGAGCTTGTGTGATGGACCACCGAGCCGTGAGCATCATGGGAAGGACCCTGGCTTAGCTTTCCTTCCTCTGCTTGACAGGGTGGTTGATGAGGGTCTTAATACATGACAGCTTCATAATTCCCTTAAAGCTGCCATAAAACAAGGTAGCAAAAAAAAACTGTGTATTGATTTCTAACACTGACTGCTCTCATCCCTGGGCTCAAACATGCATTATGGCAGTGTTTCTCAAACTTTTTCAGACCAAGGACCACTTAACCAATAAAAAAAATCACGAACCACCTACCTAAAAAACAAAACAGTAGACCTACTTCAACAGTATATTACACAATAGGCCTACTCACTGAACCACTTTGCTTATTGCCTTTGCACCTTGGTTATTGTGTCAGAAGATTCATATGATTTAAACTGTCGTAGCTTACATAGGCAGTGTTGCAGAACTGTTTGGATATACATACAAGTTGGTTCAATATTGCAAACAACTCATCTATATTACATTTTACCACGTCTGCTCGCGGACCACTTGGGATACCAGTGGTCCCCGGACCACACGATAAACACTGCATTATGGCAACATGCTTGTTTTAATATTTGAAAACCTCAATTTACTTGGCAGACTTTGTGTGGACGTGCAGTAGCCAAGCCCCACAATGCAGTGGAACAGCACAGTGCATAGGAGCAGAGTACATCTTGGTAAAGGCGGCCAGTGGCGAAAGGAGCATCTCCTGGGTCCACCACTCTGTTCTGTTTAGGGACCTTTAAGCCAGTGCCAACCTGCCGCCAGTCACTGCCAACCAGCCAATCTGGCCATCCCCACAGAGCACACGCAGGCTTTCAAGAGTGAGCCACTGAACTGGATGTTGGCAGTGCCTAACTGGGTATTGGCACTGAGGGAAATGTGATATGGCTTCCAATAGATTGCCTTGAGCAAAACATTCACACTCACACACGCACGCATGTGCGTGCACACACACACACACACACACTTGCCACATGAGCACAAAGTACGGCACACAGTTTGCAGATTCCGAATAGAGGGCAACACCAAGATCACCCTTGCATATGAATTAAATTGCACTGATTATACGGCTGTATTTCAGTGCAAGACCTAATATAGATCCCTGTCCTGTGTCAATCCTGATCATTATAAAACTGAGGTTTTTTTTTTTTTGTGGACCACAAAGCTGAAACACAAGAGTGTTTTCAACTATATATTCTAAGTTATTTATGTCTGTACTTGTTTTTGTTTTCCTCACTGATAAAGTGTACTTTTAATAGCAATAATTATTCAAAACTTTTACCTGCATGAACTGGTTAAACAAATTCTATCATTGATAAACACAATAGGAGGGAAACAAAGCAGTGTGTGTGTGAGAGAGAGAGATAGAAAGAAAGAAAAAAGACTGAATGAAAGAAACAAAGAAAGAAAGAGAGAGAGAGAGAGAGAGGATGAAGATAACCCTCCATTTCACTATGCTTATTAAAACATGTTACACACTGCTAGCGTTTGATCAAAGCCAATTCGTTTCTCCACTTGGACCCTGCTTCCAGGGCGGGCACAAATCTCCCTGACCGTATTTCGCACTGCACTCTTGGCATTTGTTCTGGCTGTTTGCTTTTGGGCAGGGTGAGCCAGCGTGTCCTCCTGCACCCCGACACTCTCTGTCATCCGTAATCAGCTCTGCCAAGGATGCGTGTTGTGGCCCCATCTCGCTGTGGAGAGAAAATATGCTTGTTGAGAGGGGAGGCTGTGTTTTCTTTCTTTTTTTTTTTATTCTTCCTTGGCCGGATCGTCTCGGAATGTTTACCAGCGGAGACGAGAGCTGCTCCCATCAGGCTCCGAAAGGGGGTGGAGTGGTAATGTCTCGCATTTAGCTGTGTTTGTTTTTCTTTTCAAGCCAAAGGTAAACTAGAGGAAGCTTAGCATACCTGTGGCCCTGTTTGTGGGCATTGTCCAAGAGTCAGCGCTCAAACGATATACTTGCAGGCCTGAGAAAGTGCGTCAGTTGAGATTGTTGTCAATGTGATGTAGCCTACTTCTAGATGAGCTCATGATGCTCCATGAAGTGACTTTCCAAGAAACACTTCTCCAACTTTAAGAATCCTGTATAAAAGAAAGTTCTCCATAGAAGTGCCCTTTCATTGTTTAAAAGATATTGGAGGCTGTGATGTCTAGACTCGTTCTGTTGTCTCTCCAAACTAGATGGGAACTGATACTAACGATGATTTTACCCATGTCATCACCACCGGCAACAAGATCCGTGGCTGCCCAGTGCCCACTTCCCTCCCTGGAAGATCTACACAGCTCCCGCCGGCTGCCTCAAAAAAGCCCATGGCATCATCAAGCACCCATCCCACCCTGGTCACTGACAAACAGACTAAAATGGTTTCTAACCCAGAGCCATAACCACTCCAAATGCTGCTAGAACTTGATTTTGCATATGAAGTGAGAATGCCAGCAGAATGTGGAATGTATTGTTTGCGTATGTGTTGCATGTTTCCTTTTAGACTTTTAGTTTTATTATTTTTAGAAGATTACTATTTTAATAAGTTATTTTATTGAACTCTCTTTTGCACAGATAAAAGACATACACTTTCAAATATCATCGTATATGTAAAATTACAATAAAGATATTAATTAATTAATTCATTAATTTATTCATTCATTCATTCATTCATTCATTAATATTCATTCATTCATTCATTCATCTATTCATTACGCAAAGAAGGAATACACAGATCAGCTGACAGATCTTTGTTTGATGATGTCTGTACTAGGAATGAGCATGCCAATCTTAAAGACCAGGAATCGTAGTCAAAGGAGCTCAGTGCCAGCTTCATGAGTACTGGTATGTCTGTGTACTTTGTTAGGCAGTCAAGTCTTGATCGTTAATATGGGCAATGCAGTGTGTTTAGATCAATGGGTAAAATTAGCTAAATAAATTTCAGTTAGGGGAAGGGGTCTTTTCTCTATTAAATGCTAATCAATGCAGGAGGATCCTAATGAACACGTTGAGCCCAATCATTCCTAACTGGAGTTAATAAGCAGGCAAAGAAGCCATGCAAATACCCCAAATAAATAACCCAACAATCAAATGGAATGCGTTTAAATACATAATGCGCTTAAATACATAATGCTCAGGCTTTGGAAATGCATTACGGTACAATTAAGGTACAATCAATCAAGTCTTTCTGTTAATTTTTAGACAGCATAAATTGAATGTGAATAATTAAATAACACTTAAGGTAGAAAGATTAATTCGGTCATTCGTTAGCATGTGTACATTTTTATCTCATTGGCATCTGACTAGGGTAAGTGTACCCTTTAAGCCCACTTTCAACTTTGAAGTCAAATTAAAAAAGAGAAAAACATAGTTTCTGCTACTCATTACCTTAACCAATCAAGCACTTTGTTACTTCCATGACATGTTTTATTGCGTACCAGTCATATTTGACAGTGTTGAGTTAGTCCCATCCACATTTATGCAGTCTTGGAGGACCTCACACAAAGACCCCAAACTTTTTTGGGACCCTTCAAAAATCAACACTTTTCTGCAATTTCTTGGTAACTACATAACTATTATGCCAAATGAGAGATACATGTATTAATTGATTTGTGTGTATTAACAACTAGTACTTCATCAATTCATACTATTTCCATTCAAATCAAAATATTCGTTTTAAGAGCTTGCGCACAAACAATCTCACATTCAAACCATTAGCCTTACTGAAAGATACATGAAAGAATTAAGCATGTCAACTATAAACCCTGAATATTTTGTGATTCATTTTATATTAATCTACAGATAAATACATCATACATTGTTTTTTAGAGATGATTATTTTCATAAATTAACTTTTTTTAAATGTGGGCTTAAATGGCACAATGCTACAAAACACACACCATCCAAATTCAAATCCGATTCAATGATCTGTGCTAGGCTGGAGCTAAAAGTATAGCCAGACTCAGAGAACGGCTGGATGAACTGGAGAAAGGTAAAAATCAATTGTTTAACTCAAGATGAGGTGGGAAATGAGTGTAATTCCCCAAATGGTGGAATATCCCTTTAATAAATGATGGATTGTGTGTAGTTAATATAAAGTGTTACCAACAAATGAAATTGGTATCATCCTGTACAAATGTTAACTACTATGATGTTTAGTATCCTATCCACAGCATACCATTCAAACACGTTGATGCATGTCACTAGTCTAGCATATATGATTACATTGTGCTTATTAATTACGTATTAAGTAAGTCACTTCAGTATTGTGCCACTAGCTGTTGTTTGTTTCACTGAAATCTAGTGAAGAGTAAGGTCAAGGATTGTGGGGTGTTAGTTAAAATGATCCCCTGGGACCATTAGTCCAACAAATCCCAGTATGCAGCTTATCCTTTAAATGCATAGGCCAGGGTTGAAGGTGTCTCATTAATGTTCCCTGATCCTACACTACATACAACACTATCATCACAAATTCATGAAACATGCACCTTGAAGAATGCATAGGATTTACTCTAAAGATGGTTCACTGGATGGACATAGTTCTGTAATCTCTGAAATTGTATGTACAAATACATGACAGAGTTGTTGATTGTAATGTTAGACACCGCACATAAAACATTGGATTAAAAGAGATAATTACACTACTAAACCCTGGTGGGATTGCAGACGAAATGCCTACTTGTGCAACAACTTTGAAAGAGTTTGAGAGAGGGGGGGGGGGGGGGGGGGGTCGATGTCAGCTCATACAAACCACTCTGACACATGCTTTCATCAGAATAAAATGTGAGTCTAGCTTGTTGAAAATGTGCTATTTTTCAACCTTCATGTATTAACGTGTTTTGTTCTTTCATAGCTCTTGTAAAGGTGGCTTTTTGTAAAGGCAGACCCGGCTGCAGAGTAGGCTATAGTGACAGAGGGGGCATTTGCGATTTCCAAGGGGGCACACTTTTTTTATGGGGGGGGTGGCGGAGCAAACATTTCATGTCACTGTTGAATTAATATAGCCTAATGTTAACCGCGACCGCGAGTGTCCGCGAGACCCAGCTGTGCTCTTACATTATTAAAGGAATTAAATGGAGTAAAATGCACTTTAGTGTGGAGTAACACGCTCTGGAAATTCACAATTTCGTTGCCGTTTTTTAAAAAAAAAAACATAGTCCAGTCCATACAACTTCATTTCAATTTCTAAAGAAATACTGGACTATGTTTTTTTTTTTTTTTTTTAAACGGCGACGAAATTGTGAATTTCCAGAGCGTGTTACTCCACACTCGGCAATCGACTCCTACGGACTTTCCACTAAAGACGCCAGCTGCAGCAGCAACATTTCCGGAAAGGTACTGGCTTGATAAAATTCATTCTGGACTCTCTATCCGACCACATAAAGACCTCGGGATACTTCGGTTTAGCTTTAGGGACCCTCTACTCACTACCACGTAAGTGTAATGTTGTTTGGAACTGTAAAAGAGGTATAAAAATAGCGTTTTGTAGTGGCGAAATGACTTGCCCTGGTCACTTCCAGGCTAACGAGTTTTGACTAAAAACGGTAAAATCGAACTTTCTCAAAACACATCCGAATGACATGATTTTGATATCAACTTAACGTATGTACTCCCAATCATCTGTAAATTGATCTAAAGTGCATTTTACTCCGGATAATTCCTTTAAGGCTCTTATATGCAGTTGCTGCTGAGAGATTTGCCTGTCTAACGAATGTTATCTCCGCGATTTAAGATTGTTTGTGTAATGTATAGGCACGGCACGCACTTTCATTTCCCTATTTTTACAATCAGCTAGCCTAACAAACGCATTTAATTTAAAAAAGCAACCTGGTCAATCGCTAACAACTAAGTGCACCTAGGCCTACAACTCTACACATCCAAAAGGGCAGAAGGTTCCAGTAGGCTATCATAACTTTTTTTACCGTTTAGTCTGTGCAACGGCGCAGCCTACGACGGTGTGAATTAGTGACAGCTGTTGTCGCGCTAAACTTAAGCTCCTGTCTCTAAATAGTGTAGACTATAGGCCTACTTGCTATGTTGCTTGATTTTCTGTAATAAATGCAGCCTGTAGCCTAGGACCTAGGTTACTTCAGCAAACCCAGGCAGTGGCTTCAGTTTCGCTTTTAAAATGCAACAGTGTAGCGTGATAGGGAAAGTGCCTGTTGCGGGCTATTTAATTTACAGCATAGGCATGACGAGCTCCCGTTGTGAGCTCACCAGACCAGCGGCATCTTTAGTAGCACCCCCACCCCCTCCCAGCAATCAGTACAAATAAGCATGTTTATAACAATTCAGACAGAAAGATAGATTTGGCCAAAGGTGGGACCCCTTTGCGGTCGTGGCAGCAGTGGGACCAGAGCGACCGCACCCCCGCTCCCTCCGCTTATGAGGCTTGCCTAGGCCACGGAGGGGAGTCTCTATTGTGTGTGTGTGAGACCGGGGCAAGGAGAGTTGGCTGTGTGAGTTTTATGCCGCTGCATGTAGCCTAACTAACGAAAGAAGACTATATCTACGTGAAATAACAACAAAATAGAAACGTAATACAGTATGGTGGTCACAATGTAGGGGGCACAGATTTTATTTGAGGGGCACCGCCCCCTTTTGCCCCCCCCCCCCCCCCAGAGCCGGGTCTGTGTAAAGTGTAAAGGTATTACTTTTACTATACAGAATGGTATCCTATTTCAACTTCTAACTTTTGAGAGTTGATCAAAACAGTTCTCTTTTGGATAGCCTATATAATAACAATGAGGTATTCTGTAGCCTACTGATTATCAGTTTGTCGCATGTATAGACTTTGTATGTGTGTTGCACAACACATGTTGCACTTGGCGATCACGATGGGGATTGAAATGGTAGTGGACCATGATGGTCATTGGTCATAGAAGAAGTCAAGGACCAGTACCCCCCAATTATGGTGGGGTAATCCGCACTCTGGATGGGTCCATTATGACCAGTTATTACGCGGCTCTTCATAATGCTGAAGAATGCTCCATTCACTTGAATGAATAAGTCCCGGTTCGCCCTGTCGGGACTTATTTTCCCAATAATGACCGGCGTTCTATACATTATACCTTACTTTGCTGATTGCAGTGCTTCATTGGTGTGACCTGCACAGGGAACTGAGGCAATTCATTGCTATGTGAGTCAGGTAAACTGTGGGGAGTGAAATGGAGAAGACAGAAGATAGGACTTCCTAATGACCATTAATCACTGAAAAGTCCCTATCTGGCCATTAACATGTGAGGAATTTTCTAAACCAATTAACTGCTTTCAGCTCACTGATATTTATGAGCAGACACTCAAGGACCATGGAAGAATGATGTGTCAACTTGTTTACTGTTGTTTAATTAGGATGGAGGAGGGGGTTTGACCGTCAATGTTAATGGCTGGGAAACATGGCACATATTTATCTGTTTTTTTTTTTCTGGTTTATTTTCTGGCAGTGCTCACTGAGACCCGGTGATTTCAGCCCGAGTCCTGGCTGGTCCGGTCGCCGTGGCCGGCAGCAGCGGAGACGGGCAGTGATTGACACCTCCTCAGCGGCCGCCGCAGCTAGAGCATGTGCTTAATACAGCGTGATGGGCGCCCCCGGTGATGGGGAGATGGCCTGTGAGTGGCAAATCGATAACCATCTCTTTGCGGGGTCTACTCTTAAATGCTGATCCAACAAGCTGAGAAAAGGCCAGTTCCTGACTCGTGATGATATTGGGTTTGGAGAACACCGGCGGTGGCGGACGAATATCTATAGGCGTGTAAGGTCAAAACAACGTTCTGCCTCCTACATGCAGATACAATATACTACGCCCCATAACTTCAAGGTTTAGGGGGATTGACCATTTATTTATGTGGACACTGCCTTTATCAGTTGATTTATGTGATTTACTTCTAAGACCTTGATCTCGCTAACACCTTCCTCTACCAGGGAAAGGTAAGACGGGGGAGGAACATATAGAGTGCCCTGTGGGGGAAGGAACTATTAGCTTTCAAAATTAAATTGACTTCCTACCTAATGCACCAACACGACTGCAGTGTAAGAGCTCCCACAACATTAGTGTATAATCTCAGGCACCAATACAAATCACTTAAGTGAACTCAGGTAAACAAAGTGTGTTGGATCTATATGGTATGCGAGCAAATGCTGCTTAACATCCAGAAGACACAAAGTGGATGGATGAGTACAGCATGGAGAGGAGAAAGCGACGCCGTAAACAGAAGTGATTTAACAACGTGAGGGAAAAGCTAACAGATATGAGTAAAACAGCCATGTTTTACTCAGATAGGAGACAGTCATGCTTAAAGTTGCAGTCAGCGATTGTGCATGACGTTGCATCTGTTTATAATTATGTTTATATTTAAATTTATTAACAGACGCTTTTGTCCAAAATAAGGTACATTATATTTTAATCAAACAAAACACACCAGAGAGGTAACTCACCCCTCCCTTCAGTATTCCCATCCCATTGCATCTCCACCACACAGTGTTTCGTTTTTGTTTGGCTGCCTAAACTTATTATTACTTATTACTATTACTTATTACTTATTATTATTATTATTATTATTATTATTATTATTATTATTATTTCCAGTGTACTCACAGAAGATGTTTGCTGAATGTGACAAAAAAATGTTATGGGCTTGAAATCGATCGCTGACTTCACCTTTAAGAATGGAAGGCTAGTACCTCCTGAAGAAAGGAAGGGGATGCAATTCTTCCGTCTGATCAGGTTGTCTGTGGCATGTACACCCACCCACACGCACGCACACACACACACACACGCACACGCACACACACACCTTACCAAATGCTCACACTTGCCCACAAAGAATAACACACTTGCACACAGAATCTCACACATGTCTGCACACGAACACACACACACACACACACACACACACACACACACACACACACACATCTAACACATGTATTCCTATATTTAGACTAGGCCTCCCGGACTTTTCTGCTTTGTCCAGTTCACTGACTGTATTCCGACAAGCAACAGTGCCAGGGGATAATGACTTAAAATAACATGGTACATGGCCTCCTCTGAGCTGATGCTCCATGTAATCTCAATACATTTATGCACTTGGCCTCAAATCCCACCAGTGAAGTAAACATGCCTTTGTTGACTCAACTTAAATGCCATTTGTGCCTTTCCAGTAATAATTTTCTGGCATTTTCAATCATATGGGCATGCCACAGATGGCTTTGAGGGGAATCCTTTATGTCACATTTAATGAGCTTTCCAAAGAATGAGCAGACATATCCTGCAAGGGTCAAAATAATTGGGTGGTCACACTCCTCCTCGCAGCAAAAGCAGAACAAAATGTTTTGTCACATTGCAATGGGAGTGGTATTTTATTTCCAGAATATAGGTCTATATGCTAGATCTCACCATCATCAGAGCCCATTTTAAGACACTACAGTGCTTTGCGACAGGTCATTGATATCCACTAGGAAGGCTGAAGTGTGCAGTAATAGAACCATATAGCACAATAACTTGCCATCAGTGCTCTCCTAATTGACAGCAGATGGAGTAAACTGAATTTAGGTTCAAAGTGATTTGTTTCTTTTTGACTCAACTGCACAATGGATAATGATGTCTAATATTGGATCAGATAGATCAACGTTTCATTTATTTTGTCAGGTAAATAAGTCTGTATCACTGAAATGTCTTAATGGTTTCCCACATTTGCCTTAGTGTGAGCTGTGTGTGTGTGTGCCAGAGAGAGAGAGAGATCAACTCCAAAGCAAAAATCATGGGCAAACAATAAAATGGTTTGAATGAAACCATGGATAACATCTGCATCTGAGTAGATGGGTGACCTTTAAGAATGATTTTCTATGGCAGGCCAGTATTCTAATATTGACTCAAAATTATCATAGCTCAGCAATCCACATTCAAGCTGACAGCAGAGTCTTAACTAGTACTTTGTAAGTAAATGCTTCAGTATTAAGTATAAAACCAGCAGTTCCGCATCAACATTACACATCATATAACTTGAGTGACACTTCAGGGTACACAGCATGACAGATGAGAGGCGTAGCACTGGCGTTCCTATTGAATTTAAAAACAAACCGCACGCGCTACACGACTTCTGGAAAAGCGAATGCCAATGTTCCTTTTTGCAAAGAATAAAGTCAAATGAAAGCCAAATGCCCATTACCTCTCTGACGCGGTTGTGCTGCTTTGGGAGCCAAGGAAGCGTCCCCACAGGTGGTTGCATTGTCGCCGACATCCACACTGACGTTCGCAGACCCGTTCAGAGACTTGTCGTTTTGCTCCCACAAACATCCAAACAGCGCGAAAGTCTCGTTTTGTTTTGGTGAGTCCATTTCGCCGTGACCAGTTTGTAACATAGAAAAATGTTACACCTCGAACCTATTACTGAAACGCGTCCTGATGAACGTATCCCATTCGCTCACTTTTGGTCCATCACTGGGCTATATATAACGCCATCACCTTCAGAAACTCTTGCATTTCTTGCAGATTGGGATGAATACTAAAATTATGTGGAAGTGCTAAAGAGTAAACAATATGTCTAAAGAAAGTCAGACCACATAAAAAGTATGTTGCGTTTTATGCCTAAAGTCACTCAAACCAGAAAGATACCTCAGATTTTACGCGCCTAGTGTGCGGCTGGTGACTCTTGGGGTAGTCAAATATGTGGGAGGACTGGGAGGCAGGAGGATGAGGATTGGAGGGTCTGCTGAGATGCTCTGAAGAGGGAGGGATGACTTCGGAGGACTCCCCTACCCATCGCCAACAGAGAAAAGTTATGAATGGTGTGTGGTGTGCCCGTGTGAGGAGTGTCGTAGTAATGCCCTCTAGTGGAGGAAAATAACAGTTATACATACCGGTGTTACATGGCAACTGGCTCCCATGTTAACTGGCTGCGTTGATGACGTTTCATGATTGATGACGAGTCTTTGACAGATGTGGCCGCTTGCAGATTTGTTTCTTTCTGATATACTAGAGACGCACACAAATATGCATGACATGTTTAAAAGTCAAAATTGTATGTAGTACTACATGCACTGGACCATGAATATGCCACCCAAAAAACAAACACCTAATTACACTCCACGTGGGTATTGATCCACGAATAAATTGACCTGTTTGCTTGGTAATCCGACGTCTATCCACTTGTGCCACGAACCAGCTGACTGCTCTCACTGAAATTGACTTCAGTTGTATGATTAAAAGAAGTCAGCTAACGTTATTATAATTGTAACAAGTTAACATAGCTGTTCATGTTATCTGGCTACCATGTTATCATGCTACCGTTGCCCAAGCCATTTAGTAGGCCTTCAAAGTATCATGGTTAAGTTTTACAAACGTTTCACTGAGGTTAGGCTGTGGCCGCCCGCCCCTACCTGAAGTGTCTGTAGAGGCACATGAACATGAACGTCAGCAAATAAATCAAATAAAAATGTGTTGCCTAATTGTGTATCCTTTTGTCCAGCCTATTCTTTTAAGAATTCAGTTCATGAAACACATCATGAAACGCACACAGCAATGGGCAGGAGAAGTCTATAACGTGTCCATATTTTACACAAAATTTGCGCACAGGGAGAGTCAAAACTCTTTAGGCTTATTAACATTAATGTTACTGACACGTAAACATGGGTTTGATGGTGTTTTTGATACTTTACTTCCCAATTCATAAGTTGGTGCTTCTCCTGTGGCGCAACAGGTTCATGCCTATGAATTGCTTGATCACGCAGTCGACATGGGTTCAATCCTTCCCATCACACTTCTTTAATTATTATTTATTTATTTTTAGACCAGCAACGCTTCCTCAATTTAGGCTACAGGTAGACTAGGTGGCCACAGAGAACCTGACCACCAGTCAGTAAAATGTTTGAAAACTTAACCATGATACTTTGAAGACCTACTGGCTTGTAGCCTAGAAATCTAGACGCACCCTAGCGGCAGCAAATTAATTTGCTCAGCCTGTACGTCTAGTATCGAACCATAGGAATTTCGATTGGCTGACGCCGTGGACCTCATCCAAATCACAGCGCTCTATTTTGTTAGAGAGTCTTAAGGCGGGCTTAACAGGATAACGACAGTCCTGCGACGGTGAACAACAAGGAAGGTGGCTATGGCGATCGAAGAGCGGTTGTTTGAATCGCCGTTGGCGTCAACTTTGGAGAAGTTGGACTTGTGCTTTTCTTTGAAAGTTGAGCAACACAATGCACTTAAGTCATTCCTTTCGAAGAAGGATGTATTTGCCGTTTTGCCTACCGGATACGGATATGGTCGTAGCGCTGGCCTATTGCATGCCTAGGCAGTTTGAAAGACAACTCTCTGCCCGCCCCTTGGATTAAGCGAGGTGAATGGTTTCGATGCCAGACTATACATGTCAATGATATACTGTAGGATGGCCCGCCAGGCTAACAGGCTTGGGCAACTGCTGTAGCAAGACAACACCATCAGCCGTGGTAACTTGCTACAATCATCAGCTGACTTCTTCTAATTGTATAGACTAACTAAAGTAAATTTCACAATGACATTAGGGCTGGTTCGTGGCGCAAGTACGTAGATAAATGGTTATCATGTAAGAGGTTTCATTTAGGAAGCAGGTTTGATACCCATGTGGAGTTATTACAGTATAAGGCTATTTATTGTTTTGGTGGCATATTCATGGTCCAGTGCATGTAGCGTAGGCCTACTACAGAAAATTTTGACATTTAAATATGTCATGCATATTTGTATTTGTTCGTCTCCAGTTTCCATCAGAAAGTGACAAATCTGCAAGCGGCCACATCTGTCAAAGAAACGTCATCACTCGTGAAACGTCACCAACGCAGCCAGTTAACATGGGTGCCAGTTGCCATGTAACACCGGTAGTGTACACTGCTCAAAAAATTAAGGGAACACTTACAGTTTTCCGCAATTGTTAAAACATATTTTTTGAAACCTTCCACCCTTTTCTCCATTCTCAAACCACATTCACAGAATGTCTGACAGTTCTTGCAAAATAAAACACTCGCCTCAAAAGTTTTACTTGTGCTCAGAACCAGAACAGTGTCAGAGTACCGATCCAGTGTATGATTGAAGTGTTCCCTTAATTTTTTTGAGCAGTATATTATGTATGTGGAGTAGCTCGTTCAAGGTGTTCAGGGTAAGAAACGACTTTCAGGTCAAGCACATATTGAGACAAATTCTACCTCTAACAAATCTCACTGAGCCGATGCTATTGTAACCCAACCACGAGTAGCCTGTCAATTGTTTTTCAACATTCATGCCATGTCTGACCATGGCAAAGCTGGCAGCTTTTTCATGAAAGAGAGGAAGGAGTGAGTTTATAGCAGGTGGGTCAGACAGTTCTGGCTGAAGTGAAGCATCAGTTTGATTGCATGCTCAGCCCACTTTTCCTGTGTTATTTCCCAGGCTAAGTTCACCACAGGTATTGGTTTAGTTAACTTTTGGCACTAAGATGGCCTTTGGTTGACAAGTAACAGCTGGAGTTGTAGTGTATACTTCTGAGACAAAGCATTTTTATGCTTTTTGAGCTGGCTGAATGTATATTTGCTCTCTAGCACCTTGTAGCTTCTAATGTTATTCCCGAAAAAACGGTACAGTACCCCCCAGGAAGCCCCACAGATTCACAAATACACACCCCAGGTGGGGACACAATTAGCCTAGGGATGCCTTTGTTTGCCTAGATTTAGCTTGATAATTGAAACCCAGCTAATGGTTCTACATTGGCTAATGCTAACGCTAACACTGGCATAACATTTGGTCAATGAGTTGTGTCCCTATTTAGGGCTTGATCACTGCTCATGTGGTCATGAGCCCATCTCCCTATCCTCCCTCACATCTGCGGCCCTCCAACTGCCCCTCTGACTGCCTACCCCCCGTCTACTCAAGGATGCTACTGTACTCAACACAGTTGCCCCCTTCCTCCTGCTGCTGATAAACACCATCCTCACCTCTGGTTGCGTCCTGGCTGCCTTCAAGCATGCTGTGGTGCAACCATTACTAAAAAAAACCAACCTCGACCCCGCCATCCTCTCAAATTTCAGGCCTATCTCCAAGCTACCGTTCCTATCCAAAGTCCTTGAGCGAGAGGTTTATGTCCAGCTGCAATCCTTCCTATCCAAAAATAACATTTATGAGAAATTCCAGTCTGGCTTTAGAACAGCCCACAGCAAAGAAACTGCGCTCCTGAGAGTCCTCAATGACCTGCTCCTAGCCGCTGACTTGAGCTGCCATGCCAACTGCAGACTAACTGGGCCTCTGACATCCTTCCATCCATCCGTGAACGGTGCACTTCACTGTCTGGTCAAGGGGATCTCTCAGGACAGCTGGACCTAGGCCAGATACTCTGCGAAAGATCTGCCGTAGCCGCCGAGCTGTTGCTGACCTGCGAGCTGCCATGCCAACTGCAGACTAACGTTAGCGGTGAGGAGCTGCAGTCTTACGGAGTAACGTTAACAGACGGTCGCTGTTAGAAGTCCACCGAGTTGCGGATCTACACGATCGCCCACTACCTCTTCCAGTGATCTCCATACTGCAGTCTACAAGGCCTAATGTTAACGTGATCTCCAGACTGCCAGTGAATTCACCGGGTCGATCATTTGCTAACGTTAAAGAGCTTTGTTGGCATTGCATCGGTTGTGAAGACACTCTGTGCAGTTTTCACGGATCATCATTGCCCTTGGACATTTTCAGCTGGTTTTGGAAATTGGACTAATTTTAACATCACCTTTCCCCCTTTTTAAATATATTTTCTTTTTTTTCCCCACTTTTTATTTGTTTATTTGTTTTGTTGTCTGTCTTGTATGTCTGGTGTCACGGGTACACTGGCGACTACGCCGCTCCGTCCAGCATTTTTTTATTTGTTATTTTTTAAATGTGTTTGTCATGTCTTGATGTCATTGGCACGCTGGCTACTACGCCGCTCCATCCGGCATCGTTTGTCTTGTTATGTGTCTTGATTGTTGGAGCGCTTTGGGTTGCACTATGTGCATGTTAAATGCGCTTTATAAATAAAACTGACTTGACTTGACTCAGGTAGCCCTGTGATTCTGGTGCCACCTACCTGTCTGATCTTCTCCACCACCATTCCCCTTCCAGAGCTCTACAGTATGGTCAGCCAACTGCGGCTGGAAGAACCCAGGGCCAGGCTGAAAACTAGGGGGGGACAGAGCCTTTTCAGTGGCAGCCCCTAGACTCTGGAACTGCCTCCCCCTCCACATCCGTTCAGCTCAGTCTCTGAATGTTTTTAAGTCCCTTTTAAAGACCCACCTCTTTTGCCTTTGGCTAGTGTCTCCCTTTATGCCCCAGTGTTTAGTTTTAAATGTTCCTTTTTCTGCATTTCTTAATTTATTTTAACTGTAGCCCTTTTTGTTTTTGTGCCTTCCTATTTTTATTTATTGCACTTTACTGTGAAGCACTTTGGTGCGGCTAAGCCGTCTGTAAATGCGCTATATAAATAAAATCGATATTGACATTGACATTTTAGCAATAAACTGTCTTTTGAAAATGATTAAGTGATTCTTCCAAAAGTTTAAAAAAAATATTTATGTTATGCATACATAAATAATTAACTTCTCAGATGAGGATTTATTTGGGGAGTCATGTCATTCTGACCATTTTAAGCCTGTTTACCCCCCTTTAAAGCTGTATAAAAGGCATGTAAGATTATTTTCATGGGTTATCTTGGACATATTATTTGTTAACCATCTATATATATATATATATATAATATATATATATATATATATATATATATATATATATATATATATATCAAATGTAAAACTAGAAATGTAATGCCAGAGGAATTACAATAGTGGATGGAAAGCTGCTGGCTTAATGTTGGTGGGGAGATTCCTGGAAAAAAAAATCATTGAATCACTTAATCTTTGAGTTCATACAAACCCTCGTACCAAAAGACCTTGTGTGTCAAGGCGTTGAGATATAACACTCAAGGTGTTTGACATTGACATTTGACATTTGACCTCCAACATCAATTCACTTCATCTTTGAGTCCATACAAACACTCATACCAAATTTCAGGCATGTGTGTGAAGGCATTCTTAAGATATCGCGATCAGAGTATTCATGGACTTGACCTTTGACCTCCAACATCAACTCACTTCATCTTTGAGTCCATACAAACACTTGTACCAAATTTGAAGCATATGCGTCAAGCTGTTCTGGAGATATAATGCGCAAATCATGAGATATGGCTGTGACTTTTATTTTGACACACGGAAAACACTTAAACAGGATGTGTAGTTTTGGGGAGCGCCACATTGTATGTGTTAGAAGTTGAAATTCACAGGTGACACCTGTGCCAAAGAGTATAGAAGTAACAAGAGGCGAAACTCAAAAGAACGTCCCATTACAACAAACGCACCCATAACCGAGCTGCAGCTCCGCCATCTTGGACTGAACGCAACACAACTGTCATAGAACTTAATGATATCGGTCCAGATGAAAAAGTTTCTACACTGAATAATTGCCTCATCGTCTCGTTCTGCGCCTGAATACTGTGTTTGTCAGATTAGAGAAGCAAACCAAAAAGTCCAGTCTTAACCTATAGAGCTTACGTCCTCATGTCATTGAACTGAAAGGAGAGACACAACAGCCTCATATTACAAAAGGCATGCAGTGAGTGCAGACTCTTTATAAATTATTTTCCGCTATTAGCCTATGTATCTACATGTCATTTTGATAGTAGTCTATGCATGTTGCACTTCATGTAAATTTCAAATATTTTCTTGCTAATTGAGATGTGGGGCATACTAACTCATGAAATGACAACAGATCTTCAAATATTGTATGTAATATTTTATGTGTGCGAGGGTGCTGCTAGAAAATTTGGGCCCTATGACAGACAATAATTCTGATTCTGAATTCCAATTCCATAATATATTAGGAGCTCTTCGGGGGCCCCCTGTCAGTGCTGGGCCCTTAGTGTTGTTTTAATCAGCATTGGTCATTCCAAAAAATCAAGTGTGTGCGTGTGTGTGTGTGTCTGTGTGCGTGTCTGTGTGTGTCTGTGTGTTAGGCTTTAAAAGTATTTGGTTAGGTAGTGCATTTCCACGGCCAGTGGGTAGAACAGTCTGTATAAACACAGACTCCTCTAGGTCCCGGGTAGCTGCCACTGTCTGTCTACTTGTATCCATCAGTTCAGTATCCAAATGATAGCTCAGACATACAGTCTCCTAGTCTTACACCTGAATGAGTACACACACACACACACACACACACACACACACACACACACACACACACACACAATCAAATAGTTTGTCCATTTGTTGTCCACTTCAGTGTCTCTATCAAGACCATAAAAAAGGAACATGTGTGAAGTCATGGGGTACTATTACTTTCCACTCATAATCTAATAATTAACACTTTGTTCCTACATGAAAGCCTAAAATGGATGGAAATGTCAAAATATATACATATTTGCATATATTTTAAGCAGTTTTGCCTAATACTAAATTCGGCCTTGATATGAAATTAAGAATATATACAGTGTGTGTTTATTTATCACTACTATCCAAAGAAAAGCTTTACAAATATCACATTACTAAATATGCATGCGGGGACTATACTCTGAGCATTGTAGATACAAATTTGCCAGATGACTGGTCCATGTCAGAGGACACATCCTCAGGCTGAGGACGGGTCGAGGTAGATGGAACCAGCGTTATCCACCAAAGACCAGTTCTTAGCCAGCTCTGACCAAGGCATTTAGGCTCCCCCACGTCAGAGGCAGAACTGAGGGTAAAAACACACGCAATTACCCGTAACATTTGTGTTTTTAACAGACCTCCACTACATGTGAGAACTGGATGTGAAAAAAAAAACCTTATTGTCCCACTGTTTTCCCTGGCTTTTCACACACTCTCTGCGTGGACTACACTGTGTATTTAGGATTATTAGATAATTAATTAACACAGTGTTCTCCATCCTTAAAGAGGCACCGATGTATATTTAAATTGGTTTACATGTTTAAATGTATGTATAAAAAGATAAATAATCATAGAAATGATTCATTAAACACCACACTAAACAAAACATGCATTTTCATGAAAGAGAAGACTACGACTAAGCGCAAAGCGCTTTGGGTGCCTTGATAAAGCGCTATATTTGGTCAAAAAGAGGAAAGGCTTAGGGTTGTTACTCTCCTGGACATAAAAGGGCTCAAAGCAAAGGATGCTGTTAAAAATCTTGGTGTCAAAATTGACAGTGATATAAATTTCAACAGCCACATGAAAGCAATCACCTTAAAAAACCACCTTGCCAAACTTAGAGGTCTGATGTCAAAACATGACTTAGATCTCCAGCAGGGTTGATTACTGCAATTTTTGACCTTTAATTAACCAGAAAAAAAAGAACACATTGGGATTGTTATCCCTTTTTCAAGAACAACTAGCTTGATAAAACTGATTAAGGAATGCCTTAAACTCTATTAATGAGATGAAGGACTTCAGTTTCTGTTTCTGCAGTTTGTTCCATGCAACTGGAGCACTGTAACTAAAGGCTGCCTTGCCAAACTCTGAACTTGCAGGAACATCAAACAGAAATATACAGGTACATTACATCAATAATAATAATAATAATAATAATAATAGGTATGCAGGGCTGCTAGAGTGTAAATTGTACACAGTATTACCAGTTACCAGTAAAAGTGCAGACATAAAAAGTATGGTGACCAATAATTGCCTTGTATACAAGAATCAACCAGTGCATTTCTCTTTGTACATAAAAAGAAGGCCAACAAACCATATCATGCAGTACACTGATGAGTGGAGTAATTTGCACACATTATGAATATCAGTGTTGACTATTATACGTTTATACGTTTATACGTTTAACTATTGCCCTTTTATGCTTTTATTTACTTTTACTCTTTGCTTTTCCTTATGTAAAGCACATTGAATGACACCTGTTTGAAATGTGCTATATAAATAATCCTGCCATGACATGACTTGCCTTGACTTGACTTGACTTGACTTGACTTGACTTGACTTGACTTGACTTGACTTGACTTGCCCTGCCCTGCCTTGACTTCACTTGCCTTGCCTTGCCTTGCCTTGCCTTGCTTCGCCTCGACTTGACTTATATAAATGCAAGTTGTTTGTGTTGTTGTCTTCCATCTAGGAAGCTGACGCACTTCACTGGCATCGGGGCAACAGCACAGGGCCTGGTTGGTGAGAGCCTCATGTCAGTAATAGCCCATCCCAGCTGAAGGGTCTCACCTTTGCCCCCAAACATGGAGCCGTGGAAGCATGGGTTTATGATTCTGTCCTCATAAGAAGAGTGGAAATCCCACTCATACAGTCACACTCTGGGCCCGTAGTGAGAAGTGCGGTTGAATAACTCAGCCTTTAACTCCACCTTTGGCCTGTCAAAGTCCCCCGTGCGCGGTCTCACACACGTAGATAACACCTGGGTGGGACAGGTGACAACCTCCTTCAGTCCGAGACACGGTCAGAGCAGGAGCTGGTGAGTACTCCTCTTGGATGTGTCCAGCAGTGTAAATAAAGGATGAGAGAGTGTGTGTGTGTGTGTGTGTGTGTGTGATGTTATGCATTGTGTGCCTGATGTGATACATTTCATTCTGATTTATCAAGGATGTCACGCTTAGGGAAAGACAGGGGAGGGGAAATATATATGGTATATATTTATATACGGTATATATTTTGTCAGCCAGACTTAAATAAACTCTAGATGCATCTAGAATGGGAACCTTTTGTCATGTTAATTTGTAATTTGTCATGTTAATGCTATATACAGTATATTAGTGCCAATGAATTTTCGTGGAATAGCAGTGTTTTGAAACATTATCCATCGTCATAGTTTCCATTGTTTTACCATTTTTCATATGTATAATACACAGAGATACAGCTGTGCACTTTAATATTGAATTCATTAGTTATTTGCATGGACTATAAAAAAGGTTTGTTTTTTTCTGAGTGCAATAATCTTATTTCAAAGCATACATGATACTGTACAATGGTAGATACACCATATATATGCCAGATAAATACATATTAAGACTTTGATGCAAAAACAAAAGTTCTTCAACGCTATGAATAAGGCAAACTTGTATCCATCAAAGAAGAGGCTTAGCAGAGTGGCAGTGATTCACTCTTGCACAATCCGTGGAAAGCTGCAATGTGACACAATGCAGGATTTTTTTTTTATAGTGGAGACAAAGTACATGCATCATATTCTCTGTTGCACTTTGGCATAACACCTCAGGGAGAGAGAGAGAGAGAGAACACAGCACATGTGATGTTAACTATTAACGAGCCTCGAGTTAAATGTTTTCTCAGATTGTCAGCAGGTTCCAGTCTAGTTAAACCCGTTAGCCCTATGATGTGCTGCTAATGTGTGTGCGTGCTGGTGAGGCTGATAATAGTCGGAGGCATCCACGGGCCTACTCCCAAGGCCAGGGGCCCATTAAAATGCTACATAATGAGGGTTCCCTCCAAGGCCTGTTGATGTTGCAGCCTTCCTAGATTAAGTGTATACCAACACTGCTGTTGTGGCAGAGAGAAAGACAAGAATAGACAAGGTTGGCTAACATCTACAAAATATCAGTAACAGTGCCTATTTCAGAACTGGAGGTGGCAACTATTTTCTGCCTCTTGATTTCATTCTATACATATTGACACAAAAGAGTTGAAGGAATAATAATGGCACCCATAATGTATATTTCCTTCATGTATATTTTTCCTGATGTAACCTGTTGGGCGGTGTTGTATATTGCCCATGGAATATTGGTGATAACATGTACCATAAAATCATTTAACACTCATGAAATTATAGGAGGTTTGATAAGATAGAGTACCTTGCCTAATATAAAGAGACGTAAAAAGACTCCAACAAAGAGAGCAAAAGAGCAGGTAAGAGACAAGATTGAACTCTACAACACATATATTATAAAGATAATGAAAGGGAGAGAGAGATTAAATAGAAAAAGAGAAAAATAGAGTGAAAATAAAAAAAACCTTGATTGTAAGAAAGATGCACGGTGCATTAAAGCAGAGTGTTGTGATTTTCAGCTAGGTGAGAAAAGATGGCTGGGATCAAACCACGGATGATTGTCCTGTCCAAGCGCGACGGCCAGACCTTCGGGTTCTTCCTGCGCGTGGAGAAAGATGAGGAGGGCCACCTAATCCGCAGCCTGGACATGGGCGGCCCAGCAGAGCTCGCCGGCCTCAAGGACGGAGACCGCATCATCAGGGTCAATGGCGTCTTCGTCGACAACACAGAGCATGCTCAGGTAGGCTTCTCCTTCGGAGGATGAGAGTACCTGCTAATAGAGAAGATCATCAGACATCTGAAGTAGTTAGCATAAGCCCCAAATATAGGGGTAAAGATAGTGTTGAAAAGATCATCATTTCTACTGGCTACTGTATATTTTAATGTCTGATTCTTGAAGAACCAGCTTCAGTAAATAGGAGCAGGTACAACTGAGGTAGTAATGTTCTTCACTAGTAACAGAGATTTGGTTGAGGACTTGTCCTCATTCTACGACATTATGGCCTTCCATAGTGTGTCCTGGGTTTGTATAAAGCTCTGTGTTTCATCAGCCTCCGACACCTCCTTTTCCCCTAGTCTCCCTCTCTTTTTCTGAGGTCATGGGGAGTTTATCTGGAAGACAAACACACTGTGACTGAGTAGAGTTCACTGGGACTATAAAAAATGTTCAACAAATGGAATTATACAAAGTCTCCAAAGTGCGTCTGCGAAGGTGGAAGTGGTTCATGCTGCTGGCTGGCGTTTCTGTTTTTAAGGTCGCAGATCTGGTGAGGAAGAGTGGGATGTCGGTGACATTCCATGTCCTCAGCGAGGCTGCATACAAACAGGCCAAAGAGGAGGGATGGGACCTGGCAGAGATACCACGCCAGATCGCCGTGAACGGGGTCGCCGGCTCTAGCTCCAAGCCCAAACTATGTTACCTCACAAAGTCCACGGCGGGTTTTGGCTTCTCCCTTAAGAGTGTGAAAGGCAAGAAAAAGATGGACTGTGATTCCTTAGAGCTAAAAAAAAGTTTGGGCTAGATTTACTGCTGCACAGTAAATAAATAAATACATAAATAAATAAATAAAAACGAAACTAGCTTTAACACCAAAAAAGGAATCTTGTGAGAGCCCTGTAAGGCTTTAATGGTAAATGTGTTCCATTTTGATTTTCAGGGCAGAGTGGTGTGTTCATGATGGACGTTTCCCGTGGCGGCTCAGCTGATACTGCAGGTGTGAAGGAGAATGACCGCCTTGTGGAGGTCAACGGGGAGAATGTTGAGAATTCCAACCATGAACAAGTCGTGGAGAAGGTACATGAATATCATATCCCTCACTGTGTCATTTATGAACACCATTTTCATAAATACAGAAATAATAGTTACTAAATATGTTTCAAGAATATTTCAACAAATAGACCTGCTCATTTTCTGGTTGGTAGGCCTATCAATGGCAAGTCCTAAAGTGCTGTCTTGTGGTTGGCAGGTGAAAGCCTCAGGTAGCAATGTCATGTTCCTACTGGTGGACGCCGACACAGACAGATTCTACAAAAACAAACAGATCCGCTTGGGACCTGGCCTCGCCACGGTCAAGCACCTCCCCCACAAGCCCCGTATCGCCGAGCTGACCAAAGGCTCCGACGGCTACGGCTTCTTCCTCAGGAAAGAACCCAACATGGCAGGTGAGCCTGAGGTGTCAAAGATTTTGCTGCCGTATGATTTCACGTTTTGGTCTGTGAAAACATGAATGCTATTAGAGGACATTAGAGGTGTCACTAGAGGTGAGTTTGGTGGCAGTAGGCTAATCAATTAATTCCCCACACTCAGTGCCAAACTGAGAGTTTGATTAATTCATTCCATTCCATTCCAGTGTGTTGATTAAATAGAGTTACACTTATGTAAGTGAGAGGTTGATAAAGTGTGCTTTATTGATACCCGAGCACATTATTTATCCCCAAAGGCACTGCACAGCAATGGGTGCAATGGAGGTTAATCGCATTGCCGTTTCCTTTGAATTTTCCACGGAGCTGTCGTTGGGTCACTCAGCTGAACTCTCTCTGTCCTCACAGGTCACTACGTCAAGGACATAGACCGTGGCAGCCCTGCAGAGAGGGCTGGCCTGAAAGAAATGGACCGGCTGGTTGCCGTGGCAGGGGAGGAGGTGGGCCAGTGCACGCACGACCAGGTGGTGGAAAAGATCCGGCAGGAAGGAGACAAATGCTGCCTCCTGGTGGTGGACGCCGTGACAGACAAGATGTACAAACTGGTGAGTGGGTGAGAGGGAGGGAGAGAGAGAGGGAGAGAGAGATAGAGAGATGGAACACAGAAGATTGCTGGCAATACCACAGAATAACTGGGAAAAAATACAGGATATATCTGGGACAAATGATGATCCTTACCTGATGATAATACTTAATTTGAAAAAAATAAATCTACTGAGGTGAATAACTGTTATAGCATATTTCATACACTGTAAGTATATAAGTGGAGTACATAAAGTGCTTGTTTAAGACATTCAGCACTTTGCCATCATTACATACACCATATGCCATGGTTTGATTGTCTTCTGCAGGGTAAAGCCTCCCCTCTCCTCTTCTGGGAGGAAACTCGGGCTTCCGCAGCCAGCCAACCTGAGCCAACCAAAAAGCCCGAGCCCCGCCCTGCTACACCTCCACCCAGCCCCATACCCACAAAAGCACCAGCACCAGCACCAGCAGAGGACTATAAACCCAAACTATGCCAGCTTGTGAAGACCGCCTCCGGTTTTGGCTTCCATCTCAACGGCATCCAGGGTGTGCCTGGGCAGTACATCAAAGAGGTGCTGTAGCGCTTACACACAGTGGCGTCATATGGACGCCAGTCTAAAAGCACAGGCTGTCCATCTCTCTGACTGAAGTCTGATAGAACGTTTCATCTGTTTTGTTTGTGTTTTTATAAGCATCATCATCATGCCCCATGTGTATCATTCCTAAACACATTTGTTTCACTGTGTGCGTCTGTTACGGATTTCAGTTTGCCAAGAGCGATTTTCCACCATATGGATCATTAAAGCAGACCATACTCTGAGTTTCCAAAAGATTTACAGCAATAACAGTCATAAAATGCAGAAGCTCATTAGTTTCCCATAGCAGTGTGTTTGGCTTTTTAGCAACTCATTACTAATCAGCAATGAAACTTACATACCGCACCAAGTCTCCACAGGCTTGCTTCCCAGCTCTGCACACCTGTCCATGTGAGCTAATGTAGCCTATCTACGCCCACAGGTGGTGAGGGGTGGAGCTGCAGACAAGGCCGGTGTGGAGGAGGATGACATCGTGGTGGAGGTGAACGATGTGAACGTGGAGAAGAGCTCCCATGAGGAGGTGGTGGAGATGATCCGCGGCACGGGCAGCACGCTGCGCCTCCTTCTGGCCGGAAGGAGCAATTACGACCACCTGAAAGCCACTGGCGTGGCCGTCACCCTCGCGCTGCTGGGCCTGGAAGCGACCAGGGCGCCCAGCCCGCCCAGCCCAAAGCTCCTGGAGGTGAGGGAAGAGGAGGAGGAGGAGGAGGAGGAGAAGAAGATGGAAGAGGTGAGGACAGAAGAGAAGAAGGACAAGGAAAAGAAAGCAGAGGAGGAGAAAGAGAAAGCAGAGGAGGAGAAAGAAGAGAAAGCAGAGGAGGCTGCCAGGCCTGATACACCAGCGAGCGAGCCACGCGCCAGGGTGAGTGGGTTCACTAACACAACATGCATTTAGACCCTAACACCCTAAATGACCACCACACTGGTGTCATAAGGGCGCTTACGCGTCTGCATACTTCACAACCTACTATATTCCTCATTACTCTTGTTGAAGTTGTTAGTCTGTACTAGAGATGGCTGTCCATACACTTAATGATAGCACAGTGCATTTTCACATTTGATTTGCACAAGGGCTCCCAACTTTAGGGATGTACGTAACAGCAATATCTCAGCTCAACATTACAGATTTTTTGTCACTTGTTTTCCCAGGACACGATGTTAACCCAAGTGTAATCAGTGTTACTGAAGTAGTTCCTCGTGTAGTGATTTAGGTTCTGTTGGCAGATGTTTTTCTTTCATCTTCTGAACCTTCACATTATTTTTGTTTCTTTTCCAGACACCATCGGTATCATCTTCATCTTCCAACAGTAGTTTTGATGAACAACTTTAAAGTCATTGTAATGCTATAAATGTTACTATTGCTTAATTTCCTTTATTTGTTCATTACACACATTGACTAGTGGGTCCTAGGAAGTATTGTGCAACAGGTTTCCCCTTAACACAATACTGAGCAGTAGTTCTAAACTTGGTTAGGTTCTACTAATGTTGTACTTTACTAAGTACTGATAAGCTTCACATATAGGGCAGATGTCAAATGAAAATGTTCATTAAGTAGATGTATTCACTTATAGGGACATGTAATCTGATCAGTTGTGCCCTGTCAAGATAACACTATCAATAATAAGCTTGATTGCAATACAAATTGCAACACTTATCACTGTAGTAACATTTTAGTAAATGTTATCAGTTTGCTGCATCATATGAGCCGACCATAGCAATCACATGAGGAGATGGATGATGACCACAAAAAAAAAAAATACTGGACGTTGAACTGGTGCCAAAAGACTGTTTGTGATCTCAACATCCCTGAGGAAAGTTTGTCAGGACAGTCTTGTAGGTGTTCTATTGTTGTGATGAATGCTATGTTGGTAAATTAAACTGCCTTCCTGGCAATCAGTGAATGTTCTACAGACTTGATCCAGAATTTAACAAAGATGTGTAATTATTTGATTACACATCAGGTGAATGTTCTACAGACATTAACAGACTTGATCCAGAATTTAACAAAGACATATTTATTTCTCTCAGAGGTGACATAATATAAAAAAATGACCACCCAAACATCACTTTTTTAATATTTAACTGCAACATGTCTTTGTGATCACTTAAGTCTTAAAATCGCAATTTATCTAAGTTGACTCTATTTCAAAAAACAAAATATACAATTACAGAGTAACTGGCAACTGATACAGAGCCAGTGTTATAAACTCTGAAATGAAGTTCCTCGTTGCAGTTTAAAGGCAGAAATAAGAAAAAAGAACACTTACTGGGCCAGTTTCCCCTTTCAAACTGGTCAAAATGAACCTCTCCAAACAAAAAATCTCAACAGCTTTTTGAAAACATCATCTGACCTTAATGGAGACATCATCAGAATGTTCCTAGTGCAATGAACCCCAAGAGAACACTGGGATCAGTAGTCTATGCTGAGACCATGATGGCTGCATCTAAAAACCAGGGTGGATTTTTGGTGTTTACTGTAAGGACTGGTGTGATTTCATGGTTACGTTATGAGTTAAGGCTTGAAGCTATTGATGCCATGTGTATGTGTGCGGAACCTGGCCCGCATCTGCCAATCAGTAGATACCACCTCACAGGAAATAACCCAAAACAAATGCATTCGTATTAAACTGGTGACAATGTCACCTGCTTTCCCAAATCAAATTAATTATGTTTTGTAAACCCTCACAATTCCCTGACCAACCCGTACACAGCTCATCACTGAATGAATCAGTGAAATCCCCTGTGTGTTGGCCGACTTATCAATCCACACCTACATCACAAGTGGGACTCTTCATTTAACGCCACACTGTCACGTACACGAAAAACAAACTAAATTGAAATAAAAAAAAAATATATATATATTGGGGGGGGGAGTTCAAAGCAGCCGTTTGATGTGGCGATGTCACAGAGTCATGTGCTTCTCGGGGGCCTGTTTGTGAGCGAGATAGAGGAAGAGGATGCTGGAGAGGGCGCTGACCAGGAAGATGACATCAAACCAACGGTGGTAGAAATTAAACTGCAGCTCCCCCAGGACCTCGGTGACGATGCTCCGGTACTCCAGCGGCATACTCATGCGCATGAGCAGCACGGACGACACAAAGTACATGCCCTGAGAGAGGACAAAAAGCACCGTGAGGGGAAATGAGAGCTGAAAACAATGGACAATTTTTTCTTTGTGTTTGATTAAGTAAAGTCATAACAGTAGTCATGAAAGTCATAAAAGTCATAATCAACTACAACACTTTGATTAAGCAAAGTCTTACCATGATTTGAGCCAGAACAAGCACGATTACATTTGAGGATTTGCTACTTGAGATAGCATAGAAGAACTGCAGACAGAAGCATGAGAACAGGTTAGTACACATGCCATATCCCTACCTCTCCATTTCCTGTCCACTTTTACCGAACTACTTTAAGTCCCTTATAATACATAGAACGCAAGTTTAATACATAGAATTTGCACAGAGCAACTGACAAGTTGAGGTGATGTACAGGCAGTCATGTGAAGCGGTGAGGCCAACCTTAGTGAGGGTGATGAGCAGGCCTCGTATGGAGGTGACAATGATGATCCCCACCAGGATGAATGAGATATGCTGGGACCAAAACTTTACCTGGAGGTCAAAGGAGTGACAAAGTTAGTGAGTGTGTGTGTGTGTGTGTGTGTGTGTGAGTGCGTGAGTGCGTATGTATGTGTACCAAATCTTGGGGTAACAAGCCTGTTTTGATGAATGATTTCTGCCCAGAGGAAAAATATTTAACCAATATTGTCACCTACTGTATGTGTGTATGTGTGTGTCTACTGTATATGTGTGTGTGTGTGCTTACATCAAATTGGATACCAAGGTAGTTCACAGTAATTTCAATTCCTCTGGTTACAGGGTCAGTTTTGCCCACACGGTCAAACACTATGTTGATTGTGGCCTGAAAAAGACAAACAGCACAGGGCATGCTAAGTCGCAATACTGCCGCAAATATATTTCAGTGCACTCATAACACTTCATAATGGCTTCATAATGACCAAACTTCTCACCATAAATATCTTCCAAACACAATAGATAGAGAAGAAGTAGCCCAAGAAGTTGAAGTACTTTCCCTGAAACGTCTTTGAGTATTCTATTCGCTCCTAAAGAAGGAGGAAGAGGGGGAAAGATGAATGTTAAATCATTCTGATGTTCCTTTTGTTGCCTTAAGCCAGTGTTTCCCAAACTGTGTGCTGCCGCGTAATCCTGGTGTGCCGTGAGGGCTGCGTAGGTGTGCGCCACAGGAAAATATTGTATCAGTGTTGTTGATTCATTAACACTTTGCACACTAAATCGAAATGTGTTTGATCTGCATTACTTTTGCACATTCGTCCATCTTTCGTGATACCATTACATATCGTATTACATACATAATATTACATACATTTTGTGACTATGTAAAAGCCTGGATTCAGTATATTTCTCTCTGCTCCTTGTCCTGTATGTGGAGAGATGTACTACCCTGCTGAAAAAAACAGCAAGGAACCAGCTGCTGGTAGCTGGTTTTAGCTGGTCTTTGCTGGTTTTCTGCCAGCTATTGCTGGTCTTTGATGGTGTAGCTGGTTAGCCCACCAGGTTGACATGCTGACATGACCATCTGAGGAAGCTGTTCATGCTGGTGTGACCAGCCTGTCATGTGGGATACACCTGGTGTTAGATGGTCATGCTGGTTTGCTAGAATAACCAACATAAGATGGCATGGCCAGTAAAAACCAGCAATGTAGACCAGCAACACCAACTAAAATGACCAGCTTGAGGTGGTACGACAAGCAAAACCAGCTAAATTACCATCATAAGCTGGGTAAACCAGCTGAAGGTATGCTTTCGCCAGAGTTTTGCTGGTCTAGCTGGTCAACCATCATAGGGTGGTCAAACAAGCTGGTCAACCAGCAAACCACCTTAAGCTGGTCAGGCTGTTTTTTTCAGCAGGGTAGAGACAAAAGTACTGCTGAACTTTCTGTGTATGGCATCTATTTTCTGTGTGTGTGTGTGTAACCTTGGTGGCCTGGAGATCTACTGTCTCAAGGAAGAGCTGTCGACTAAGCTCCTCTAAAGCATCCACCTCCTGCTGAATCACCGACAGATCTGAAGACAACCGGTCAAGGAAATATAATACATACTGGCACATTTACATATTCTTCTGCTGGATGCCCGTATATGCAGATTCAGACAGCTGGTAAAAACAAACTTTCGAAAACATTCAAAAACACACAACCCTATATCCTTTGTCTTACACAAACACACACACACACAAACACAAACACGAACACACACACACACACACACACACACACACCCACACACACCCACACACACACACACACACACCCACACAGGATACTCTCGCTTCCTGTTGGAGATGAGGTGACACTTTTGATCATCCCCCAGAATCCAGTCTGTTTGTTTTGGTCCTCTCCGCGCTGGAACATCTGTCGCCTTGTCATAGCAATCCTACACCATGGCAACCAGAACAGAATCACGGATACCGTATTCAGAAATTACTTACAGTACAATAATTGGACTCCTTTTTTTAACTGACCCCTTCACATTTTGCACTGTGCAGATATATTTGTGCTTATGTCCTCTCTCTTAGTCAACCGTCTGCTTTTTGAAAGGCAATGTGAATTACATTTCTCTCTCACATCCTTACCGTTTCTTTTTACTGACAATCATGTCCATGGTCTGAAGTAGTCTTCTCTCCAAAGCCAAGATGTCGCTGTCTGTCACATTACTACATACGGAGACACACACATTTCAAACAGCTGAGTCACACAGACCTCCACATTTAAAGCAGCAACAAAGAACAATAATCTATCTTCAGTGTACATACTTTAGAACATTTAGCACTTGTGCTGATACTATGTGAGTGCATGTGTGTAGGCACTCACCGCAGGAAGTAAGACATGTAGGTATATGGGCAGTTGACAGCACCAAAGCCAGATAGCAGAGCCATAAGGGTGACTCCTATCACCCCAACTCGACTAATGAGCTGCTCAATAGACAGGATCCCTGAGTGATTAAAGTACAAAGATCATAATCCACATCAAATCCAATATAACTTCAAATCCTACACTGAGCACACAGGGAAAATATTGATGATAATAATAATAATAATAATAATAATAATAATAATCGATTATAATAATAATTTTCCAGCTTTTACAAATTCATTAAACAAAAACTTTGTTAAAAACCAGATGTTTACAAAGCAAGTAATGCTATCCATGTCTCGATGTGCTGTAAGCCTACATGTAACAAGCTTGCCACTTCCAACAACAATAATATCTTCTGCAGAATGAGAGCTCACCATGTTTAGGGCTGAGGATAGGAAAGGGATCCCCCAGTTTCCAGAAGAAATACATAAATGTGAACCATACCATACAGGCGAAGAGAAGCTTCTGTCTCTGCACTGAAAAAGAAGCACAATACTGTAGGTGATCTGTAGCTGTGATTCTTACATGCCCGAGTTTGAATGAGTTTTCCTTTGGACTTCACTGTGTATTTTTGTGTGTGTGTGTGTCTGAGAGGGGGGTGTCCTATGGGAACATGCTTGTTACTTGCCAATATGTATAGTAGAGGAAGTATACTTACAGAGTCGTATGTTGCTGACAATGTAGTAACCAATGTAGAAAGGCACCACAAATATGAGTACAAGCAAAATCACATAAAGGTTTAATTTCCAGTGGAAATATCTTGACCTGCAGACGAAGTGACAATCCAATTGAATTAGATGATGGTAGGCCTGCTACAGTGTATGAAAACATTGCTTGTATCTTTTATCATGCTGTTCCCCACTTACGTGCTACTTAGAGCTCCCAGGATTTCAAATATGATTAACTCGAACATTGTGCAAGAGAAGGCGAAAGTGACTGAAAACACCACCTGGACGACATACTGTCGGACCTAGAAATCACATGATTGCCTGTTACTGCAAATGTCACAAAGATATCGTTATTGCTAAAGCTCAAAACTATTGCATGTGTTGTAAAAGATAACGTTATGCAACTGAATAAAGGACATGATCTGAGACTCATGACATCACCTGCACCATAAGTTACCTCATAATCTTTGAATAATTGTCGCATGAAGAAAAGCCAGCCGAAACCAAAGAACAACACCTAGAGAGATGAAACGGTCCGTTGTTAAACATGCTTCTGGACAAAAGTGATTTTACGAAAGGGATACGTGAAGAACATAGCAGCATAGTGAAGTTAGCTTGCTAGTTGGCTAACTGCTGCAGCAGAAACAACCGGGTACTTGCCTGGGAGGTGAACATGATCACTGAGTCTACGAAGAAAGACATGTTTTATAGACTATGCACAAGTTATAACGTGGGGAATTAACTTTGTTTAGAAACTATGATAATATTTGTGATGTGTGTCCTTCTAAATCAACTGCATAGTGCCGTGATCAAGATAACATTACGCTCCAGGTTTGTTACTGAGCTGTCAACTTCCAAAATTGTAAGACGTCATCATTGGGGACGTAAACTGCTTACAGTGTAGGATTTCCGTCGCATGGATATGACATTTAGGACACGCTCGAAGCAAAGTAGAAACTGAGACATTAGGAGTTAAAACAGTTTAATTACAATTAACAAATGATTTTACAGCAGTTTTTGCATTGTATTTTCATGTATATTTACATTTTGTTTTATTATACGCATTTTGTACTTCATCCAACCCAGTGTAGAAACTAGTAACGTCTTCAAAACAGCAGGGGGCAGTCAAACCTTATAAAATATAAAATAAAGCTCTGTAACTCAAGCAGTAAAGTACAAATGGGCGAGCACTCTTTCAGTCTCATACAATCTGTGAGAGATTTGTAGGTTAGGTGTTGATATTTTTGTTATTCAGCCAGTGTTCCCGGGTCTGGTGGACGCAGTGTTAACATAGAGGCATAGGCCTAGGTAGGCGGCTGCTTGGGGCCCATTACCAGCGGTCGTAGTAGGGGGGCCCCAACCAACCTCAAAAAGAAAAAGAAAAAGGCCCTCATCATCATGCTGTCCAGTTCATGGTTATCTGTCCCTACACATACACCCCCTACTTTCACAATGAAATGGACTAGTCTGTAACAGTGCACGGCGTAAAAGATTAAAAAAAAACACAGACAGTAACAGGAGGACTGGGAAAGTAATGTCAATTGAGCTTTACTTTGTCACTAGATTTACTTTTGGCCAGCGACCTTTGGCCATCCCTAGTGATAGAAAATGGCATCTAGCAACTAGCGACACATACTGTATAGGCCTAGCCATTGCCATAAGGTTAAATTGTGTATAGGCTACCCTATGGTGAAGTTATAATCAGACTTAGAATAGGTTGGAAATGACTGCTTTTCAGCCACCTGATCCTCATTGTGGTGTAGGCTGACACGATAGTATACAAAAGTGTAAAGTGTATCAATTAAAATGTAAGTAGCCTATATTGAATTAAATATATTCAAATTAGACTCTTAAAGTTGCCTATATGAGTAGGAGAAAAGGAAACAGGTGTAAAGGGGAATTAAAGGGCCATCACCTGTTTTTTATTTTTATTTGAGGGGGGACGGGGGATTGCTCAGCTCCGCAAATCTCCCCCAACATTTTCAGGTATACACATACACACACAAGCACCCACACACATCCATGAGTTTGCACATGTACACCCATGTATAGCCTACCCATGTGTATATATGCATACTACTGATGCACACTCATGCACACACACATAATAACATCCACTTTCCCTCTGAGACCTGCACCTGAAGTTTATATTATATATTTCATTATATATCTTCTCCTTATACATCAATTATATATTATATATCTCATTATATATCTTCTCCTTATACATCAATTCTTGTGCATAACTACATGTTTTTACAATGTTTACAGCATACTACAGTTCCTGAAAAAGGCTCAGATAGCTCAAAAAGGGCCGCTTAGAAAAAGGTTAAAGGGTTAAAATATCTGTCTCGCAAGAGAAACACAGGGGATAGGCCTACACTGTAGCAAATAGAGGGAGCAGTCAGGCCTCAAACTTGGGGCTATGGGGTAGCAAGTGTGCAGCTTGACCGCAACACTTAAAAAAGCCATGGATGTTGGTATGGTAGTCAGGGCACATACTCAACCATAGTGCACGGCATTCTGTAAAACACTCATGCACTACACACATACAGGTGTCCCTCGTCCATCCATCCATTCACTGTACATCACAGGGTGCTCACTAGTGCTTTGCCTTTCCATGGGTGGCCCCTGAATTGGCCCCTGAATGGCCCCTGTACCATTAATCATCAATAAGTGTCAAACTTGTTGAGAGCAATGATCAGAGATGCAACTCCATTCCCAAACAACTGGTGGCAGTAATGCACCTTTTGAAGCTTGAACGGCAGCCATGGGGTCAGACCTGGTTTTGTCGGTTAAAGTTTTTTTTTTGCAGAATCTTGTAGACTAGGGGTAGCTCTAGGAGGGTGCCCAGTGATATCCCTTGAGCAATTTCATATATTAACCCTTTCTTGTTCAATTGTTTCAATAAGGCGAGACTCTTCAGATGAATAGGGTACAAAATGTAACTAGCAGATATCACTATGAAACTTCCCCAGTTGATAACTTACATTAATATGAAAAAAAAATGTATTACAAGTTTTCTGTAATTTAATGTTTAAATATCAAAAAAGCCCAATGTGCCAAAATTAAGAAAAATTTCAAGGTGAGTAAGCCTACTCATATCAAATGCAAATCAACTCAAATAAAATTTATTAAAATACAGTGTTCTGTGTGATAGTTATTCAGACAATACTGCATGCGTTCAAATTTGGACAATTTAACCCTTTTCTGTTCCAATTAATGCATTTCTGTATTTCAGATAACGCCAGTAGTAGTCCAGTAGTCATGGGGTCAGACCTGGCTTTGTCAGTTATTTATTCATTTATTTTTGCTTAGACTTATTGATTGGGGTGGCTCTTTAATATTTAGGAAGGTGCCCAGTGATATCCCATGGGCAATTTCATATATTAACCCCTAAAGCCCTATGTGCCGAAATCATAAAAAAAAGGAAATACCTCTCATTTCAAGGTGAGTACACATATCAAAAGCAAATCAACTCAAATAGAATGTACTAAAAACCGTTTGCCGTGTGATAGTTTTCAGACAATACTTCATGCTATCAAATTGGGAAAATTTAACCCTTTTCTATGTCAAATAATGAATTCATAATTTCAGATATGTCCTGTAATAATTCGGAATATGTACACATTTCCTCTAGTATTAGTTTTGAGCAGTTCTGGCTCATTTGTTCTTAAACATCCTACAGTACCTTAAAACATGCACAGAACATTGTGCAGGGCACACCATTAACCTGGAAACTGCATCTTAGAGCTACAAGGGGTTTCACTCTTGCAGCCACATCTGATCATCTCCAAAATGGAGTCTGGTGCATGTTTGACATTTTCTGATAGACTGGTTGGGCTCAGTAACGAATCAATTAATCCTTCTTCAAATAGCAGTTGAATTTCCAACTGAAGTAGCATTCCTCGGTTTCAGGCTCCATGACTGTGAACTCTGTACCAAACTAAAAACTTTCACTTTAATATCCAAGTATATATATACTATGTCAACTATAGGGATGGGAATTTAAATATTTCAGTTGAGTGGAATCAAAAATCAAGCCTGGAATTTTTTAAAAATAATTTTGTTTTTAATTAGTCAGACTGACCTGTGTGTATTATTAGGCCGTTTTCTTTTTGTATTTTAATGCATGTCTATGGATCAATACCTAAAAATGAATATTCTCTTTTTGAATGACGAGGTTAGGCTCTAAGCATAGACTATACTGTGATAAAGAATAAAAAATAAATGTATATTTTATGGAAACTAGAACAGTAGTACTAAAGTACATCAGCTAAAAGAGGGCAGTGCAGGTTAACAGTAGTCAGTTACATAGCTGTGTAGTAAGTAAACCTCCCTCCCAACACCTGACGTGCTAGTGAGAGATGCACTTGGATAAGTTTCCTCTCCCACTCTGAGAATGAAATCTGCACTTCAGAAGCACTTACATACACCAAACTTTCCAGTCTTATACCTACCATATTCAGATAGCTTTTACAGAGGGGTTTGTTGATATATTATTCCTAGCCTGATTTATGAAATGTTATTCCTAAGAACATGGTGAAAATAGTTTTTTTTAAGGCTATTGGCAGTATTTTCTGACTTATTGAATAACTAAGAGATACCCATAATTCCCTGTGTCAAATACTTTTCATCTAATATGTCAACACAATGAAAAAGTAATTTTGAACCTGGCTTTATCCAATGTTCAGATTTAGCTTTTTTATGCAAATCAGCACATATTTAATTAGATCATGCCTAATTTGCATATTTTAACATTTAACATAAATTACAGAAAACTTGCAATACATTTTTTTTTCATATTAATGTAAGTAATCAACTGGGGAAGTTTCATAGTGATATCTGCTAGTTATTTTTTTTACCCTATTCACCTGTAGTGCCTCGCCTTATATTCAACACATTGAACAAGAAAGGCTGAATATTGAGAATTGCTCAAGGGAAGCTCACATGAAGTGTTTGAAATGGTGTTATATGAAATGTCACTGCAGAGAAATGGACATCCTGTTTGTTTGGGGTCCAACATTAATAGTATTACATGCGCCAGTGTGCCTTACCAAATGTAGGCCTAAGGAAAGTTACATTTTTTCGCTTGAGGAACAAGTTTAGCAGCTGCTAACATTAACCTTAAAGCAACACCAAAGAACTTTTCCTCTGTGGCACGCACGCTATTTGTTTATCCAGCAACGGCTTTGCAAATAACGATGTCCATAGACAAGGTAGAATATTGTAGCGTCGGTGGATGTACATGTCTAACGTTGAATGAGTGTCTCCCAGTGCGAGTGAATGCTAGAATGTGTAATGTCGGTTATAATAGTTGTAGTTACGTTTACCATGTTGTGTATTTGTTAGCGTGTTAGTCTCTTTGGTTGTACCTCATGTGTTTATCCTCGTGTTGATGTGTGTGGTGAACCCTTATTGTGTGTTACATACTGCGGCTGAGACTACCCCTGTGTTGCCCTATGTAGTTATCTGTATGTCTGTGTGCGTCTGAGTCTTCCTGTTCCAATAAATGGCCATCCTGGCCAAAGGTGAATCTTGTCTGAGGGTGAGATCGCTACATTGGTGTCAGAAGTGGGATGGGCCCCTCCTGGGGCGCGAAGATCTATGCCAGATCAAGATGGAGAAGAAGGCCGAAGACCAGACCAGCAAGATGGCGGCGAACCTCTGTCGGTCGAGAGTGTGATTGAGTCATAGCTGCTAGTTCGGGAGCTTGCGGTGCTCCAGCTAGTGACCAAGAGGGTAACGTCGACCTGTAGAGCCTTGGGAGCTATCGTTTTGTGGACTGTTTGAGATTTTAAGTGTGCACGTTCCAGTTGACACAAGTCTGCGCAATGTTTTTCATGTTTTGTGTGTGAGTTCCTGTGTGTCCCGAGCCTGCTGGGAGGGTCGGGGTCTCATTTCCCGCCACAGTGGAGCATCGTTGTGCTCGAGAGACAGTCGACAAAAGTTCTACAAGAGGGCAGCGCGAGGAGGGACCTCGACGTGGACTGCTGACCGCCTGGAGATCGGCACACTGTGGACAGGTGGCAACGGCCACGAGCTGTCACAGTAGCCAGAGAGGGCTACTGAACGTCCAGGGGTTCCAGCATATCCGGGGGTTCGGCTTGCAGTGGGACTGTTTGCTGCTGTTTGAGGTAGCGCAGCTGCACGGCGGGAAACCGAGGGCCCAAGCGACACCACGACCCACGTCTGGCCGGTTCTGGTGCTTGTTCGGGGGAGAACTGACGTGACAGAGGCAGCCGAGAGCCCTTCCAGTCGGGAGGGGTTATCGTGCAGCCGGAGGCTTTCCGGTCACTTGGACTAAGCACTGGTACTGACACCGACGCAGCCGCGATCGGTGAGCTGAGCTGTCATTGCCGGGGACGACAATGGCTCGGGAGGGGGTTATGTAGCGTCGGTGGATGTACATGTCTAACGTTGAATGAGTGTCTCCCAGAATGCAGTGCGAGTGAATGCTAGAATGTGTAATGTCGGTTATAATAGTTGTAGTTACGTTTACCATGTTGTGTATTTGTTAGCGTGTTAGTCTCTTTGGTTGTACCTCATGTGTTTATCCTCGTGTTGATGTGTGTGGTGAACCCTTATTGTGTGTTACATGTGCGGCTGAGACTACCCCTGTGTTGCCCTATGTAGTTATCTGTATGTCTGTGTGCGTCTGAGTCTTCCTGTTCCAATAAATGGCCGTCCTGGCCAAAGATGAATCTTGTCTGAGGGTGAGATCGCTACAATATGTTGCATGATTTTATGAAAGTACGATGTATTGCGACATCATGCAAGTCAAATTTGTAGTTTCTTATGTCTCATACCATCGAACTACAAACCCGCTACCCGATCTGGCAAACTTACATAGTGCGGTTACAGCCGATAGAGGGCCGCGAAGCGAATGCAGAAGTGCCGTTCCCCCTGTTACGAGTTGATGAACCACGGAAAACATTTTGGAAACATTATTTTAAGGTACAAAAAACTCTTTGGTGTTGCTTTAAATCTCATGAGAATAGGCTACAGGCCTAATTGAGGTGTAACGTTAGCTAACACTACGTTTTTGTAGAGTTAATGTGAGCTATCATTGCAAAGTTATTAACCACTATTCTGAGTTTATTTGATTCATGGGCTTCGCATGAATTCTGTCTGAAAGTGTTAGGACAAGGAGAGTTTCATTGAGATAAATTGGTTACATTTTCTACCCTATTCACTCAAGCTTTATATGATTTTTTTATAATAATAACTGGTTTTACAGTTGCTAGACGACATGCTGAATACAAGTATGGATTTTGTGACACGCATTAGTGTTTCACCTCTTCAGAACCACCAGTCACCAAGCATAGCTGCTCCTAATGGTACGATGCTATTTCCTATTGCCACTACAGTGAGCATATTTTGTCATTCATTTTAGAAACACCATGTTGACAGTGCTGTTTAGACTCTATGTAACCTGACCCTAGCCAGATGAATTTCGTTCCGCTTAGCTCCGCCTAGCTTCACTCACATCCATCTGGGACCTCTTCCATTGAGAGTGATTTCTGCAACCGACTTTATAGTTCAGCCAATCAGGACGCAGGGCGGGAGTTTCATAGATGTGACATCGATGTGAGTGGTTGAAGTAGCACGTCAATAGATGACGGACAAGTGGCTTATTCAATCATATGCAAGCATTTTTTGATTAGGCCCAGCCTTCTGAAGCAACACTTCAATGGATCGGTTCCAGATGGATGAGTGGAGCTAGGCGGAGCGAAATTCATCTGGCTAGGGTCAGGTTAGACTCTATGGGCTAAGCCCCGAATTTTTTCAACTGCTGGCGCCGCCCCTGCTTCTAGCCACCAGTAAGCTCACGTCATGTTTGCTTGTCAAGTGCTCACCAGAAATTAACATTGCATTGCATTGACACTTCTCTGACTTGTCTGCGATCCAAGACAGGTTCTCTTCGAGTTGTTTGGTTTTTCAACATTTATTTTAACTAATCAAATAGCAAACATCCTGACTTACATCCTCATATGCACATCTCATTTCCAAATAATAGCCTACAGACACGGACACAAGTTACTCTCCTTCTTAAAGTGAAAGGCCCCTAGACTTACACACCACTAATATAATGTAATCATGACATTAAAGGTAGGTGTTAAAAGGTAAAAAAGTTGACAGTGGGTTATGAAAGTTAATAACAATTAAGTTACTCAAACTTGTTTCATGTCCTTCTCTCCAGACATTTCCCATTATAGAGCAGATGGTTCTGTGCAACCTCTCTTAAAGGTATTCCGCAAGATACAACATGGAAATAGGAAGAGGCCACTCAATGAATTCTGATACAAAGACTTCAAATGGTTGGAGTATTCCATCTTACTGTAAGTGTTTTGCTACCCCTTCCGTAATTTTTTCGCTTCCAAATGCCCCATCGTCTGTCTTCAAATCAGAATCAGGCTTTTCTAACTGGAAGCAAGACGGTGGCTGTAAAGACCATTCCAAATCAGACCATTGTAAAAATATTTGTTGAAAAAAAACAACATTTGTGTAAATATGATGTAGTTGTTGCTCACGAGCTATGTGTGTGTGTGTGTGTGTGTGTGTGTGTGTGTTTGTTTGTTTAAATGTATGTAAACAGTGAAAGTGGTTTCTCTTATCAACAAAAGGGGAAAGAGTTGAAGTAAAACTTGTCCAATTGAACAAAAATGAATGTGATTGAACAAATATGATGTATTATTTCTGTTTAAAATATCAATGCATTTCCGCTGAAGTGTCTATTATATTTTAGTTTTATATATTGTGTTTTCAATGCACATTATAAATAAATGGGACATTTGTTAAGATTTATATCGGCTTTTTAGTTTTTTAGCAAAAGTATTTGAACAAGGTGAGACTGAAATGCACCTTACTGCTGTGGTGTAGTCTAGTTAGCTGTAGTGGGTATACTGTGATCAACCCCAAATGTTAATACCTATCCTTGCCTATTTTAAGTGGGTATACTGAGATGGTGATGCTTTTTAAGTGGGTATACTGCATAGTCCTGCATATCACGTAGACTACACCACTGCCATACTGAACAAGGAATTTTCTGTGCATGGATGTTGACCGGTTCTTGGCCCTTCAGTGTATGATGTGGCCCCTTTGTGGCCCCTGTCTCAGAAAAATCCAAGAACCGCCACTGCTTGCTTCCCTACTTAGTATATTTGGTATGGCCATATGCAAGTCCATTATGGTACAATGTTGCCTCAGTGCAACATGCAGTTTTTTGTAATTTCCTATGACACCTACATTGATATGTTATGAAAAGTTGTTGATAATACATCTTTACTTATCAATAAAGCTTGCTCATATTTTATTGTTTATGTTCTTCACAGAAAATGAGCCAAGGCCAATGAGTTTGAGTTTTGAGAAAAAATAATAAATAGCATAATTTGTCTTTTAGCAAACATTGAAAACGGGTCCCACAGACCCAAACACCTTACAAGGTTTAAGTAGAAGAGAATGATTACGGTAAGTAAATGACAATAATGTTAGCACCTACAGTATCTGGGTTAAAGTAGGCCTATTCTGTATGTACAGTACAGACATTCTGACTTTATAGGCTTACTTAATTTTGTTAATAATTTTGCTCTGTTTTGTCCGCTTTAACATAACAGTCTGTAAGTGCATTATCTGAAACGAATCCAATTTTGCATGATCAAACCAGATAGCCTACTAAACAGGATGATATCGCAAATGTTGCAGCTAAGCTATTTCCTCCATTCCTTCCATCCAGTATTGCACTAGCCCACCCCCCCTCCACACACACACACACACACACACACACGCACGCGCGTGCATGCATGGTCAACTGTCAAGACAAGACAAGTGTTTTGTTTTTTTGGTCTATAGGTCATGACCATGGTATTTGATTAATGGTATAGTGCAATGTAAATGTGAAAAGTGCACTTATTTCTCCATTAGACTAGACATGTGTAGTGGACCGGTGCCACAAGGGAATGAAACAGGTTGTTTGGAAGTGCTGGCTGCCATTGCGATGTAAGCATGGTGCATTAGCATTTGAGACAGCTCCTTTCTCACTGTTCCAAGGCAGGCAAAAATACCATCCTGCATCAGATGATAAAGAGCTGAGAGAAATGGCTGATGGGCTCTCTCCTGGGAGCCTTCTGATCTCTGCAACTGCCAAATACTCATTCTCTCCTATCTTCCCTTCCCTCCGCTCTCTCTCTCTCTCTCTCTCTCTCTCTCTCTCTCTCTCTCTTCAGGTTCCTCAGTTCTATTCAATTGCTTTTTAAATCTTATGCAGTCCAAGCTCTAGTTGCTTCTGGCCAGTGTACAGAATCAGGCTTTGGGACCCAGCTCTGTGCTTTCACATGGTCGCTGCCCACTGTATCTAAGTGTTAAAAATGCAATTTTTTCTCAATGGAAACTACAAAAGTTTAAAGAAAAAAATATCTTTAAGTGACAACATAAACTAACAGGAATACTCTCAGGATGAGTATTGCATCCACAGAGAACACATATTCACATACAGTACTGTATATATATTATGACATTACTTCTCTCTTTTTCTCTCTGACTTGCTCTTTCTCTCAATTTCCTCCACTAACTCTGTTATTCATTATATGAGGAAACGTTAGTCACACATATTCTATCATATCTTTAAAAAGTCTCTCAATTTGACCCTTACCTTTTCCCTACCCCATCTGCTGCAGTTACTGTATGCATGCCTGTGGCCATGTTGTGATTGTGAAGTCTGCCCCACATGTAGAGCTCCCTTTAAGTGAACACTTTATGCATTTGTGTGTGTCGTGTGCGTGCGTGCGTGCGTGCGTCCATGTGTGTGTGTTTTGACAGAGAGAGAGAAAGAGAGAGAGAGAGAAAAAGAGAGAAGTCTTTGTGTGTGTGTGTGGGAGGAAGTAGCTGTCAAACTCAATTTCGTTCAAAAAGTTCCTCGGTGTAAAGTCCATACTGCTACCTGGTCTATTTGAACAGTAAGCTGCAAATTCCCTCTCTGGATGCCCCCTATCCCCAGTGGAAGCACTTTGTGTTTTAAGCCACCACACGTCCTTCAGCCAACTCCCCCTCCAGCAATAGATGTGTAAGTGCCTCCTAATAGACTTTCATGTTCCATCTTTTAAGTTCTTCAAGTGTACTGCTCCTTGTATTTTTGTATAAGGTAGCATACCCTATATATGCATCCAGTCAGTTGCCATCTCCGAGGTGTTTGGAGAGGTGTTTTGGAGTGATTTGGATGGAGTGTTTGCCCTGGTAGCCTGTTGTTGCGGAGATATCTCTAGTCCAGCTTCACGCCTGACTGCGGGCCAGCAGGAGCAGTGAAGGGCTGGCCCGCACTGGCACTCTCTCTTTACCAGCCAGCCACTCAACCACAGAGAGATGGAGGCCAAGAGGCCTACACAACAATCTTCCCTATAGACAGAGAGAGAGAGAGAGGGGGGGGGGGGGGGGCAGAAAGAGAAAGTGATAGAGAAAAAGAGGAGAGGAGGAGAGGATGCGTTGCTCCATTGCTGGGTCTGGAACCAACTTTGCCCACTGAGAGTGGCTGATGATGAATAGGGTGCCTCAGGGGTGTGGGTGAGCGGAGGCAGAGTGTCAGTGGGGATGGCAGGGAAGGGCACTTGTCTGGACCAGTCCTGGAGAGGGCACTGTCAATGTTTTTGCAGTTAAGAGGGCGCTTATGATAATTTATGTCCCTATTTGGAGGTGTAAGTGGTCTGTCGCAATTATTTAGTTTGCCTAAAATCTGTGTGTGTGTGTGTGTGTGTGCGTGTGTGTGTGTATGTGTGTGTGTGTGTACGTATGTGGTGGAGGTGGGGGGAGGTGGCAGACTGGGCACACTGCTCGGAAAGCCCTGCTCTCTTAAGCAACTTTTAGGACTGGCTCCAGTATGTGTATTATTTTATTTGGTCCAAAAGCCCCCTCTCCTTCACCCCCTCCCCTCCCCTCCCCTCTCTCTCTGTGGATGCATGTGAGAGTGAGTGTGAAAGGGCTTCTCTGTTAGGGCAAAGTCTCAAAGAAATGTCTGGCGGGAGCGCTGTCTTGTGCCGGCATGGAAACACCTTCCCTTTCCAACAATGACTGCTGCGCCACTTCCTGAGGAGCCTTCAGATGAATGAAACTTTATTTCTCCGTTTTCATTTTCATGTTCTGTCTCTCTGTCTCCCTCTCTTCTTCCCCCCCTCTTTTTCTCACTCTGTGTGTGTGTGTGCACACACGTGTGTCTGTGTATATATTTGTATGTATAACTTGCATTCAGTGGTGGAGGAAGTACTGAATCTCAGTACTTAAGTAAAAGTACAAATACACAGAGAAATATTTACTTTAGTAAAAGTAAAAGTACCACAATGACAACCCTACTTAAGTAAAAGTAAAAAGTACCTGCTTTTAAATGTACTTTAAGTATTAAAAGTAAAAGTATTTGCATAATGATTTAATCTCTTATAATATCTATATTCTAAAAGAAAAATGTGTATGGGCTGTGGCATTTTAATTAAGCTAGTTTTAGGTTATACTCGACTAGATCGTTTTAAGCTAATGCAATTGTGCTTCTGTGGCCCAGTTTACATTCTGACCTACAATTCTAGAGACTGTAATTCTGGTTATCTACTAGGGTGATCTGCTGAGTAAAATATCATTCAGCAAAACACGAGAGCCTGTTTAACGGGGTAACAAGGGAAACGTCGGGTGGATCGTAATGCCAATTCTGCTGATTGAACAGAAAAGTTGCTGAGAAAGGTGTCTTTATGATTTGGTTCAGTTTCACTTGCGCAGACGCACATAGACATTGAATGAGCGCTCACATTTCTACCCCCAATTGTAGGCTATGCCTCTTTATTTGATCACACACAATAAAGAAATATTTCCTAATCTGGAAAATGCTAAAAAAAATTCGGCCAGCTGTTCTACGCACAGTCTACTATTCATTTGTGCCGCAAATGATCAGACGTGTGACAGAAGCATGGACATAGCCTGTAACTTCGCTGATCCGCGGATAGCAATCTCATCGGAGAGGAGGCCCTAACGCTGCAGATAACAGACAGAGAAAGGCACAGAACACAGTTGCATGTCCAGCCATGGGTCTATAGCCTACCGAATGCAGATGGCTACAAGCTGCACGATTTGGTAGCGCTCCAGAATCTTTGGTAGCAACCAGTGTTGCGCGGTCTGCCCGAAATTAAGCGGTCGCCCGCGGATGACCGCGGTCACCCGCGGTTATGAGTCATAAACAAAATATTTTAATGATATTCGGGTCATTTGCGGGCGGGTCAGTTAAAATCAATTTAATATATATTTTCTACAAATAAGCCTACTTAAAATATCACGAGAAGGCTAGCATCAATACAGTAAAGGATCAATACAGTAAAGTCAACAGTAGCAACAAGCAAGACGCGAGTTAAAATAATAAAGACACCCCTTCAGGAAATATTGGGAAAAGTTGTTAAAGAAGATGACAGTAGTACAAGTTATGGTCTAGGCCTACTTCTTGTGAAGCCATTTAAAAGTATGACAGCCAAAACGGGCAGCCTGCAGGAACAAATGTTATGGCACAGACTACACAGCCATATCTACCGGTATGTATTCGCGCATGCATAAAAGTTACCTTAGTTCGTTGTGTTTGTGACTTTAAACAGTGGACGTAGTAAAGCTTTGTGCTTCATTCAGCATTATAAACCAGTTCTTACGCTAACGTTTTGACCAGCAATGTATCTTGCCTACCTTGCCTCACCATTTCTGTTTTCGAAAGAAAGATGTATGTCCATGGCCTTCAAATCTTATCCTGTTCTAATCCTTGGTGGTTGCGTGCGTGCTTGCGCTCTTATTCTCATTCTCTCTCCTGCGCAAACATTATGTCCTGCATGCCTACCGCGTGTAGTTCTACTGCATAAAGTTTCGCAAATAAATTCGTTTGTTTTACAGAAATGGCCTACTGTAACACTGCATGCAGGCTATAACCAAAAGCACACATTTTGTAAATAAGCGGGTCGGATCGCGGGTCGGGTATAATTTTGTCCTAATTAATATTCGCGGTCCGAGTTGCTGTCGGGTTGATTAAAATATCGGGCGACCGCGGGCCGCTTGTGACCAAACCCGCGCAACACTGGTAGCAACCCCGCCCCCTGGTAAAACAAACGTGTTTGTCAGAGAGAAAAAAAATCTGATCATAAAATGTATCGTAAAAAGGAACTATGGTGTTGTAGAAATGTAGCGGAGTAAAAGTACAGATAATTGCTGTAAAATGTAACGAAAAGTCAAAAGTATGCAGTACAAATACGTGGAAAATTTACTTAAGTAGGTTACCTACAGTAACAAAGTATTTGTAGGCCTACTTCGTTACATTCAACCACTGCTTGCATTTGACACCAGACTTACACAGCTTTTGTCAATAGATATAGTACGCTTTACATAAATAATTAAAATTAAAGCATCACCAAAGAGTTTTTTGTACCTTAAAATAATGTTTCCAAAATTGTTTCCCTGGTTCATCAACTCGTAACAGGGAGAACGGCACTTCTGCATTTGCTTCGCGGCCCTCTATCGGCTATAACCGCACTATGTAGCCTAAATTTGCCAGATTGGGTAGCGGGTTTGTAGTTCGATGGAATGAGACATAAGAAACTACAAATTTGACTTGCATGATGTCGCAATACATCGTACTTTCATAAAATCATGCAACATATTGTAATGATCTGAGCCTAGCTGTTGATGACTGTGCTCCCATGATGCTGTTCGTTAGATGTGTTATGTTGAATGTTAATGTTAACCATACAAGTTAACAATGATGTGCGTCCTGACTGTCGTGTTTATGTTTATAGTTGATTACAGTGTTCATAACCGGGTCTAACTAGTGTGTGTTTTAGATACAGCCTAAGATAGATGTTTAGTGCTGGAGCATAAGGGTCAGGTCTGGCCCGGAATTATGTGTTCGTGTGTTTTTTGGTGCATAACCAATAAAGACCATTGAAAGACAACCTTGCAGAGTGTTACATTGGTGTCAGAAGTGGGATGCCGACCCCTACTGGACGGGAGGAGAAAGCTGCGACCGATACCCCGGCGATGATGAGTTTCCTGCCAAGACGGCTCTTCGACAGTGCGCTCGCCCATGGCCACCTGCTGGGCCCAGCAGACGGAGCCAGCCTGCAGCGTGACCGTAACGAAGAAACCCGCCCCCGGCCACAGGAGGAGACAAACCGGGCTAATGGCAGCATCCCGCCACTGGAACCCGCTCCACACGGGAGCGATGGAAATCGGCTGGTCCCCGGTGCGACGGCGGCAGAAGGGCGCTCCAACGCCAAATTGCCCCGCTACAATGGTGAAAGGCCGCTGGCGACATACCTGGTACAGGTCCGGCTGGCAGCCGAGCTGAATGGCTGGTCGGCGGAGAGAACGGGCGTACAGGTGGCGTTGGCCCTGGAAGGAGAAGCGCTACAAGTATTAGAAGACCTGCCACCGGCAGAGCAAGCAACCTGGACTGCCATCGAGGCCGCTCTGCAACGACGATTCGGCCAGAGGATCTTCACCAGCGATGCTCGAGAACAACTCGCATCCAGACGGCGGCACAAGGGCGAGAGACTGGGCAAGTTCGCGGCTGACCTGCAGCTGTATGCCCGGCGGGGCTACCCAACGTACAGCCAGAGTCTACATGAAGAAATGGCACTGGAAGCGTTTGTGCGAGGCATCCACCCGGAGCGGCTGAGAGAACATCTTCGCCTGAGCGCCCCCAGCTCGCTGGCCGTGGCGCTCGCGGAGGCCGAACGGGTGGAAAACATCTTCCACACAACGGAGTCGAGGCATTGCGTACGCCAGACATCGATGGAGGAAGACGGGGAGGAGTTGGAGACGACGCGACAGACCAGAGCACAGCCACCACAACGCCGCCCACGCGAGTGGAAGAGGCCGGCCAGCGGAGACGGATGCTACCGGTGTGGTGAACCGGGGCACATCGCAAGGTACTGTCCCGCCCCAGCACCCCTCACGCGCGCGCCCCAGTCAAACTAGAGGGGGGTGGCACGGCGGGAGGGATGCCACCTTCAAGTTTCACTACCTCCCTGGCTATGGACTGCATACGACTGGGCCGGCTCGGCCAAACAAGAGGACTCTATGTGGACTGTACGCTAGACGGGACTCAGTGTCGTGCCTTGATCGATATTGGCTCCACCATCTCGCTGGTGCGCCCCGGTCTCTTACCCGGCACGCTGGTAGCCAGACCCAGAGGCTGGGAAGAGACAAAAACACGCATCACAACAGTTACTGGAGAGCGAGCGGAACTGTTTGGACAAAAAGCGGTGTGCGTGTGCATCAACGGTGAGACGGCGAGCCGCCGGCTTTGGTTGGCTAGCATTCAGGATGATTGCATTCTCGGCCTGGACGTGCTAGAGAAATGGGGGGCTGTGGTGGACATTTCCCGGTCCACACTACACTTAGGGACGAGCAGCGTAGTGTTGCACACGGCGGGGAAGACAGAGCATGAAGTGCGGAGAGCTGGCGCGACGAAGAACTCTCCAACTCGCTCCACACGAGCCCGCAGGAAGCAAACTCGCAAAGAGTGCTCGCCATCCAAGACTCCGCCCCTCCCCATACAAGCCCGCGAAACTCAAGCCCGCGGAAACAACAGGTCTCATCCAGGTCCGCTTGCTGAGTCTCCGCCCCTCCCCACACAAGCCCGCGAAACTCAAGCCCGCGAAAACAACAGGTCTCGTCCAGGTCCGCTTGCTGAGTTCGCCACTGCTCAGCTCACGCCCACTAGAGAGGAGCCAGGAGCGCGGGTTGAGCAATCTCCACTCTCCACTCAGAGAGCGCGGCCCTCTGTAGAGACAAGGCAAGCCGTAAATGAACTCTGCACTCGTAGCTGTGAGGGGCTGAGTGAAGCACAGGGTAGCCAGGTGCGGAGACTACTAGCAGCGTACACCGACATCTTCGCTGCAAAAGATGAGGACTGCACCCGAACGAGCCTGGTCCAACACGATATCGACACCGGAAATGCTCGGCCCATCCGACTTCAGCCTCATCGCTTACCGTTCGCCAAACGACAAGCAGCTGAAGAAAAGATCAAGGAAATGGCCGCGGCAGGAGTGATAGAGCCAAGCAGTAGTCCCTGGGCTGCGCCGGCTGTACTCGTCCGGAAGAAGGACGGCTCGTGGCGGTTCTGTGTTGACTACAGGCGCCTCAACCAGGTAACCCGGAAAGACTCATACCCGCTCCCCCGCATTGACGATGCGCTGGACAGCATTGCCGGCTCCTGTTGGTTTAGCTCGCTGGACTTACGCAGTGGCTACTGGCAGATTGAGCTAGCCCCGGAAGCTCGGCCGAAGACAGCGTTTACCATCGGGCAAGGGCTGTGGCAGTTCCGGGTACTTCCGTTCGGCCTATGCAACGGGCCAGCGAATTTTGAGCGGCTGATGGAGCGTGTCCTGGCGGGCATTCCACGAACATGCTGCGTGGTTTACCTGGACGACATCCTGTGTCATGCAACGGACTTCACCGGTGCCATAGGACATCTGGAAAAGGTGTTCGACGCCATACGGGGTGCTGGGCTCAAACTGCACCCGAAAAAGTGCCACCTGTTCCGGAGGCAAACCGGGTTCCTGGGCCATGTCGTGGGGGCCGCCGGAGTGGCCACCGACCCAGCTAAGGTGGAGACGGTGAGGCGTTGGCCTGTTCCACGCGACGGTGCTGAGCTGCGGAGCTTCCTGGGCCTGGCGTCATATTACCGGCGTTTCATTCGGGACTTTGCTACAGTCGCCAGCCCGCTGCATCGATTGACGCACAAAGGCCAGCTCTTCGAGTGGACACGAGAGTGCGACGCGGCATTCCGGCGGCTGCGGAGGGCGCTATGCGAGGCCCCAGTGCTCGCCTTCCCTGACCCTCGACTGCCGTTTATCCTGGACACCGACGCCAGCGACGTGGGCGTCGGCGCCGTCCTCTCACAAGCAGGCGGGCAGGGCGAGCAAGTGGTCGCATACTTCAGCCGCTCACTGGACCGAGCGGAGAAGAATTACTGCGTGACACGCAGGGAACTGTTGGCTGTGGTGGTGGCAGTGCGCCATTTCCGAACCTACCTCTACGGTAAACGGTTCCTGCTGAGAACGGACCACGCGTCACTCACCTGGCTGCTGAACTTCAAAGAACCGGAGGGCCAGCTGGCTCGCTGGCTGGAGGCGCTCCAGGACTACGACATGGAGATTCGACACCGGGCGGGTCGCCTTCACGGCAACGCGGACGCCCTGTCCAGGCGTCCGTGTGCAGCAGACCAGTGCCAACACTGCCACCGGAGGGAGGAGAGGAGTCTGGCCGCGGCTCAATCGGAGCCCGCTCGTCGGCTACAGGCTGCATCACCGCTGGCAGAGAGAGAGAGGGTCGCTGTTTTCAACGCTCACCAGCGTCGCGCCAACGAGAGGGTCAACGCTCGCCAACAGCACGCCAGCGAGAGACTCAACGCTCGCCAGCGCCGCGCCATCAAGAGAGCCAACGCTCGCCAGCTTCACGCCAGCGAGAGAGATAACGCACCGCAGCCCAACGCCACAACACAGCACTGCAGAGCGGCAGCTGAGGCCATGGACGCGCAGTCGCCGGTGGACGTGATGTCGAGGGAGGAGATCCGGAAGGCGCAATCGGAGGACGCCACGCTTGGCCGAGTGTGGTCATGGATCGAAGCCGGTCAGCGACCGCCATGGACTGACGTATCCGCACTCGATCCAGAGACCAAAGCGATTTATTCACAGTGGCCGGGAATAGTAGCACGTCAAGGACTGTTGTATAGACACTGGCGAGCCCCCGATCGACAATCTGACATTTTCCAGTTGCTGGTTCCTGCTGGATTACGAGCCCGTGTACTGGAACAGGTACATGGGGCTGTGGGGGCGGCTCATTTCGGCATCGCAAAAACTCTTCGTCGGCTGAGAGGCCACTTCTATTGGCCGGGATGCAGGCTGGACGTTGAACTGCATGTTCACTGCTGTGACGCCTGCACAGCGAAGAAGGGCCCCACGCGACGCTCGCACGCTCCGCTGCAGCAATACGCAGTCGGGGCTCCCATGGAGCGGGTAGCCGTCGATATCATGGGCCCACTGCCAGTCACAGAGCGGGGAAATCGCTACGTGCTCGTAGCTATGGACTATTTCACTAAGTGGCCGGAGGCGTATGCAGTGCCAGATCAGAGCGCCCACACGACAGCGGACAGACTGGTCACTGAGATGTTCTGCCGGTTCGGGGCACCGGAAGAGCTCCACAGCGACCAAGGGCGGAATTTCGAGGCGGAGGTGTTTGCTGAGGTTTGCCAGCGCATGGGCATCCGGAAAACGAGAACGACACCTCTGCATCCACAAAGCGACGGGCTGGTCGAACGGTTTAACCGGACGCTAGCAGTGCAGCTGGCCATATTGGCCGACCGCCGACAAAAGGACTGGGACTTACACTTGCCCTTAGTGCTCTGGGCATATCGCACAGCGGTGCAAGAGTCAACGAAATGCACACCGGCAGCTCTGATGTTCGGGCGAGAGCTACGCACGCCGGTGGACTTGGTGTTCGGTTCGCCTCCGGAAGCGGAGATTGGAGGTAAGCCAGGGCTGGAATACTACAAGCAGCTACGCGAGAGACTGAAGGGAGTACACGAGTTGGCCCGGCAGGCTATGAGTGAAGCTGGAATACGTCAAAAGCGAGCTTACGATACGCGCTGTCGCGGCCAGGAGTTCCAGACCGGCGATAAAGTGTGGGTGTACTGCCCGGAGAGAAAGAAAGGCATTTCCCCGAAACTCACTAGCCAGTGGGTCGGGCCGTGCGATGTCTTAGAGAAGCTGTCTGATGTGGTCTATCGTGTGAGACTGATTAAGCGTCGGAGAGTTGTGGCCCTCCACCGTGATCGACTGGCCCCGTATCGACCCCTGGCCTTAGCTGAGGGTCGTGGAGACTTTGACACTGACTCTGTGGAACTTGGTGACAATGGAGCTGTGGCTCTAACACCGATCACCGTGCAGCCTTCACCGGAAGTCACCGCCGCGACAGCGGGGCGCCCACAACGCCAGCGTCGCGTCCCAGCCAGGCTCATGGACTGACGTAGGGTAAGACTTGAGTCAAGGGGACATGGACTAAGTCTCGGGGGGCTGTGTAATGATCTGAGCCTAGCTGTTGATGACTGTGCTCCCATGATGCTGTTCGTTAGATGTGTTATGTTGAATGTTAATGTTAACCATACAAGTTAACAATGATGTGCGTCCTGACTGTCGTGTTTATGTTTATAGTTGATTACAGTGTTCATAACCGGGTCTAACTAGTGTGTGTTTTAGATACAGCCTAAGATAGATGTTTAGTGCTGGAGCATAAGGGTCAGGTCTGGCCCGGAATTATGTGTTCGTGTGTTTTTTGGTGCATAACCAATAAAGACCATTGAAAGACAACCTTGCAGAGTGTTACAATATTCTACCTTGTCTATGGACATCGTTATTTGCAAAGCCGTTGCTGGATAAACAAATAGCGTGCCTGCGACAGAGGAAATGTTCGGTGTTGCTTTAAAAAAAAAACTCATACAGAGCTTTTTAAGTAAGTGTCACTTTTCAATGAATCCTGTGAGAGTCAGCTCAAATACTGTGCTCCCAAATCTCTGAGGACTTCTGTTCAAACTCTAAAGTAGCTCTGTGCAGTCGCATCTCATGGTGGCAGACACTGGGGATCTGCATGTATAGGTTAGTGGTCCAGATCGACCGACCGCCCACACCTCCATTTATGTTCTCTTTCTCTAAGCACTGACTTTGGACAGCTACTTTGTCTGGAGCTGTTATCATGCAGTGTGTGCTGTACACACCCCTCTGAGTGTTCCTGAAAAGGAGCTGGTGATAACCTCAAAAAGACCAACATGCATACATTTCTCTGATTGCTGATTGTCTATCCAGTTTTATGCAAACAAGGAGTATGCAGTGTAGGCCTGAGTGTGTTGTTAGCATTCAAGGGCTACTCTTCTGAAGCTCATTTGCACATTGATTAGTTGCAATAGAGCATAATGAAGCAGATAATATGTTGAAGGTCCCGTTGAAAGTGTTGTGTAACAACTCAAATGCTCAGGCAAGAGTTTTCACTGATTTCAGTCCTTATTTTCAGCATAGGCATGCACATTACTGTCATTGCAATTGAGTATGAGTGTTTCCCCTCTATATATCTTGTGGACTGTGAGTAACACACACATAGTGCCAATGATGGCGCTTATTTCACCAGTGTTTCAAAGACAGAGAGAGAGGAAGAGAGAGAGAGAGAGGGAGATTTGGGGAGTCTCAGAGGGAGTCATGTAGTTTTGTGGGACAAAAGCCTGTTATTGAATTCCTGTCATGATGCAGGCGATCCAGCCTGCTGTTGATGAGGACTAGAGGAAATCTAAAAGCTTTTTAAAAGGCCTTTATACTCCAACACAGCTGCTCACACACACACACACACACACACACACACACACACACACACACACACACACACACACACACACACACACACACACACACACACACACACACACACACTTCAGTTTGCAGAAGTTCAGTTTCTGGCACAGCATTAAAGAACTGTACAATAGGGATTATGGGAGGCAGACTTAGTCTTAGTAAAAAGGGGAATATTGTGAGGGTGAGGGTGTTGTGAGAGAAAAGGTGGGGTGAAGACACATAGTCCTGCTATAAAATAAGAACAGCCTGACCAGCTTGTTTAACCACCGGTTGACCAGCTAAACTCTTCTGAAAACATACAGTACCTTCAGCTAGCTTACCCAGTTTGGTAATTCAGCTGGTTTTGCTTGTCGTACCACCTCAAGCTGGTCATTTTAGTTGGTGTTGCAGGTCATACATTGCTGGTTTAACTGACCATGCCAGCTTTTGTTGGTCATTCCAAAAACCCAGCATGACCATCTTACACCAACAATGTGTAAGCATAAGCTGGTTTCTAGCTGTTTTTTAAAAAAAAAATACATATAGTCTATAGCCTATGTTTGTGATCATTCGTTCAATCTCATTCATTAACTGAGATTGCTGTGTATGTCACATGACTTGAGGAAAAGTGAATACAACATATAACTTTCACTTATAAGATTTCCAGAAGATTCCTCATGTTTGCATTCCATTTTCTGTATAGTGTATGTCCATGTACAAAGGGAAGGAGAGTGGAATGAGTAGAGTGAATGAGGAAGCAGACAGCATGACTGACCCAGATATAGACCAATAGAGAAGTACTTGGAATATCCATGCCAACTGACTAATATATCTAATGTCTGGCAATGCCAAAACTGGTACTTGGAATATCCATGCCAACTGACTAATATATCTAATGTCTGCAGGGTTGCCAACTTTGGGTGATTGGCTGGAGTGAGATTTTGTGAAGTCATAGTGCGTGTGCGTTACATTTTTCCCTAAACCTAATTTTAAAAATGTCTGTCCCCTGACTTTTTTGATATGTACAGTATAATCCCTGATTTAAGTTTCTTCAAAATGTACAATTAAATTATTGATTGCACTTGAAAACAAGACCAGTGTTTTAACCCCGTGGCATGGAAGGATTATGAGCCACTGGGCCCCTGGGCACAGACATGAAAAGGGCCCCCCTGCCCACCTGAAAAAGGTAGTAGCTCAGTAGAAAAAAATGAAAAATAACCCCTTAAATGATTACTTCTGGCGAGTTTTGTGGAAAGAAATGGACAGATTGAGACTTATGAATGTGAGTGTATGTATGTATCAGGGATGGAAATAGCCTAAAATATTTTTTTCCACCTACCATTGTGGCTGGTGTATTCCAAAGTCTACCAGCCACTAGAGATACAGTATGAACATTTGATGAAAAATCATGACCAAAATGATTACGGTTATTGGTATTGCAATATGATTAAAATGTGCTGACTTTTCTTCTAAACCTACCATCAATGTTGGACAGAACTCATAATTGGCCTGCCCTTCATGCCCAGTAGCAACAAATCTAAAGGTCAACAGAACAGCTATAGTGTCATAAAAGTGGTGTGGCTCCTTTAAGACCCAATCCACTGGTGTGAGTTCTGGAGCCATCCAACTTCTAACTCTATACTATCCTACATCATCTGATTTTAATATTATGTCTAGGCTACAGTATATTTAACATTTAACATTTCTTTTCTATTTGGCCTGTTATGAAATTATGCATTGACCAATATAAGCACACTTTTTTTTAAGACACTTAAATGCATGCTTAGCATTTTGTGAAAAAAATCATTATGGCTACATCGACAAACTCTTAGCCATGAGCTATATCCTCTGATTTTAATATTTACACATATGTAGGTATTTAAGCACAGCTCAGTTTTAAGACACTTAAAGCCCAAAATTGGAGACCATATAGAAATTTGCTACCATTTCAAAACCGGATACTCTGGAACGGCTTATTGTACAGGGGATTGCATTACACCTCTGTGTTCGGTAAGGTCTGCTGTTTATTCTGGTTTACGGTTTGTCATGTGTGGAACGAAAAGTTTGTGAGATATTCCTCCTATAGGAATTGAAATGAGCGCAGAGCTATAGTAGCCTAATATGATTATTTCTTGAAAGTTAATTTATTTTTCTCGCGAACCGTTTATCGCAGCAAATAGCGGCTATAGCACCTTATAAAAGATGAGAAAAAGTTATTTAATGTGATGTCTGTGAGGCTACTTCGCGAGTTCCGTGAGTTCCGTAAAAGGTTCCGTGAAGGTGTCGCGGACCGGATTAAAATACCCTAGTCAGCGAATCAACAATCAGAGAAAACTGCGCTGAGAACGTTGTAGGCGGATATTAGACCTACCTGCTGTTGGTCTAGACATATGTAGGCTACCGGTATACCTTAAACTCGTATCCTGTAATTTAGAAACAATGCTGTGGGCTAGTCTAGTCATCAACAAAAAATGAACGGATTGCAAAAAAAAAAGAATGGATTTGGCGTGACATTTCTTGAGTGTGCGTGAGAGCGTGAGATTGGTGCTGAAAGCGTGAGTGTCACGCCAGATGCGTGAGAGTTGGCAACCCTGTGTCTGGCAATGCCAAAACTGGTACTTGGAATATCCATGCCAACTGACTAATATATCTAATGTCTGGCAATGCCAAAACTGGTACTTGGAATATTCATGCCAACTGACTAATATATGTAATGTCTGGCAATGCCAAAACTGCTAGTTGAGGTGGAGAGAGGGAGAGAACAGTCTCATTGGTTGGGACACTCAGCGACAGACTCAGACTCAGTATACTGTACATGGAAATACCTAAAGGCTAAAAGTGGTGCCGTTGCCTGCTACAGGAAACTATATATGATTATATTTAAACTGGTCTGAAATACATAGGGCCTGATTTAGTTCGCACTTGGGTCTGGTTGTCGACTGCTTGTAATTTTCAGCATACAGGGCTGTATATTTACATTTAATAACAGATCAGCCTCCGTCAGGGAAATGCATGGAGAGGTGCAGAGCCTAGGAGAGATTGTGACTCAGTCCAGTACGGTTTTAGCCGTCAGAAATCATTGAAGGGTAAAACTGCAACTATAGTCTACACAGTGGTGGGTGGATTGTATTGGTATTAATGTTATTATAATGATCATTATTTTTAATAATTATTGTTATTACATCAGTAGTAGATGAAAGTTTCATCGTTCAATAGCAGCAACAATCATAGCGCAGCGGAAGTAAAAATAACATTATACTTATTTTCACTATCACTACCAGTGGAGGAACTGCACTGGTGTAGAAATATTAAGGAGTGCTACAGTTTTTTGCCCGATCAAGGTTGGGGTATTGAATATGTAATCTGTAGGAAAATGTGCGCTTGTTAGAGGCTTGTGTGAGTTGCTGGGGCAGTAGTCTTGGTGATATTTACACCTTGACTTATCTTCAGATCCAGCACATCCACTCTTAGATCTGATAAAACGGACAGACCCTCCCCCACCCTCAAGAAGTGTTCTGGGCAGAGGTCAGAAAGGGAGCGGGACTGGGGTTGTGCCGCAGCAGCCTCAATCCTTCATTCTCCTGGTCTCTTGCTTGCTCATTTATTCCCTTTTCGTCTTCTCTCCTGCTTCTCTCTCTCTCTCCCTCCCTCTCTTTTTCACTCTCTCCCTTCTTTTTTACCCACAATTCATCTCAGAAGCCTGATGAGAGAGTGCTCCCCTTGATTACAGGAAGTTAAAAATATCCCCACACTGCCTCTCCAAGCCTCTCACTCTGACCCACTCCTGGGTCCTCTCTCTCTCTCTCTCTCTCTCTCTCTCTCTGTCTCTCTCTCCCTCATCATTGGTACTTTAGGCACACTCTTCACTTTTACAAAACTCAGTCCCACAGAATAATTATGATGAAGGCATACGAATGTGAAAATAAGCCGTTGAAGTCCCCAACATTCACATTAAACATTCTCAGATTCTGCAGAATCCATCCATAACAAGTGACATATAGTTCATCAAACATCAACAATGTGTTAGGCAATCATAAAATGCTTGAATGCTTGAATTACCAAATAATTAAGATACATCACATCACACATTTTTAAAGCAATTACTCGGATGAATTTTATGTTAACTGGAATTACAACACTGTCTGCAGCACAGTTTAAATTTAGTGACATTGTGACCATTAATCTTTAAGTGAGCAAAAATGATGCACACTAAACACATGCACCAATGGAAATGTCTTCATGAAATCATTTATTTTATTATTTCAATTCACACGAACTGTCATATCAGCGTATCAACTTTCCTCTCCCAGTTTGCAGGCTTGTCTGATATGTGATTTCAACCCCCCCCCCCCCCCCATCCCCACCATTACACTATTTGAAAATCATACTGGCTCCTGACCTTGAGTCACATAATACTGTATAACACTTATCTCTGAGCCTTTTCTGTAGCACTCTGCCGCTTCACATGAAGAAAAGGGGGAAAAAATGGTTAGATTCTACTGTAACCCCCCCACCCCCCCCACCCTATAGTCAATGTACACTAAATATACAAACTGAATTTTCCACTGTCAGTTCATCTCTTATTTCCTAATCAAATTATAACATTACATTTGAGTAATCAAACAGGTCTGTCATTGTACATTTTGGTCAATGCTTGAGACTTGAGAGCCATGTTCAGCAAGGACGTGGCTGAAACTGTAAGAGCAACAATCAAGGTTACAAAACTGGTAAAAACAGGGTGTGTTCGTTAAAGGGACTTCCAGGGAATTAAATGTCATATATCGTCTCTCTCTCTCTCTCTCTCTCTCTCTCTCTCTCACACACACACACACACACACACACACACACACACACACACACACACACACATATTTACAGTTGGTCTTGGGTGTTGCTATTTTTGAAAAAGTAAAAACACAACAACTGATTGTCAAATCCATGTGCACTGAATGAATTCCTCTGCCTTTTTGAGGTTTACAAGCTGGACAAGACACACAAGCTGGCCTGTCAGTCACTGGCTCATCATCTCTGTCTTGTACATGAGTCAGTCATATTCTAGACACTTCTATTGTTACTGAAGAGATGACAGGTGACAGACAGGCACAATTAAGCACACCACACCAACAAAAGCACTCACACACACACACACACACACGCACACACACAATCGCGAGGCAATAATTGTGCAGCTTGAAAGGGATGCAATAACACCAACAAGCCAAACTTAATCAGTGTTAACCATATGCAACATTTTATTGTAAATTAACTTTCCTGTCAATGCTAAGGTGTCATCATAAAGATGCATTTTTGAAAAATTGCAACCATACTCTGACAACACCATCACATTGAACCATGGTAATCTAGCCACACGTAGGCCTACCCAAAAGGGCCTATGTTTTTACTTAAAAATACAACTTGCTAAACTTTGCCCCAATATCTGGATTTTTTTATAGCAATACATAGATTTCAGTTACATATCATTACAGTTATGGTTGTAATGTATTCGTCCCTAATGCCATTAGATAGAATAAAAACAAAGAGAGGAACAGCAGGGGTATGGAACACTATTATAATTAAAAACTAGATGTACCGCAGAGCGGTACAAAATATGACCGCCGCCCAGTCCAGCACATTTTTTCCACAAAAATAAATCACGCTGAAAGGCCTATATGATTCTAACTGTCTCACTAAATTGCATTATCCACACTCAATTCTCACTGGTATCTGCTAGACAACAAGTACCAAAACATGATTAGTTCATAGATTTCACAGGTAAAATTCATTTTATACAACCCCACCCCCATCTTGCTTGTTCATAATTCTGAGAAATTCTTGAATTGTGTGCATGTGTGCGTGTACACATTTATGTTTATGTGTGTGTGTGTGTGTGTGTGTGTGTGTGCATGCTTGTGTGTTTGCCTGGTATGTGTGTTTGTGCATTTGCATGCATGCATACATATGTCTACTGTGTGAGTATGTGTCATACGTATGATTACTGTGAATGTATGTGTGTGCGTGTGTATCTGTTTATTCACATGTGTGCACATGGAATGGGTTAACATGACCCCTGGAGGCAAACATACGGAAAAAATTGGTCATCCTAGGCCCTACGGTTCTCAAGATATTCACAGAAAACTGTGTCTGCCCTACCCTCCTTTCGGGGGGTCCAGTACAGCGGGGGGGGCTACAGATCAAAACGAAAAACGATGGTTCCATGCTATCCATGTGGGGTTACATGCCCACCAAGTTTCATGTACCCCGGTCTTTCAGTGTCCCGGGAATCCTTGTTGGTGTACGGTCACTAAATGTACACATACATTTTTTTATTGTAAGGCCCCCCATGAACGAAAGTTCACAAAACTTGGCATGCATTCGGAGGGTGTCATAATGATCCTACACTTTCAATTTCGTGCAGTTTTGACCATGTCAGCCAGAGATATTGTGATGAAAACACCTAATTTTTTGCTTTTTAATTTTTAACTAGGTGGCGCTATACATGAAATAAGTGGTAATGGGATGGGTTGACATGCCCCCTTAAGACCAACATACAAAAAAAGGTTCTACAATCGCTGCGCGGCGGTCAAAATAATAATTGACTACGACCTTGCAGTAAGGTTTACTATTCCTTTACAATGCATTTGGTTTCTGCGTCTGTTATTCTTTGAATGCTACCTTAGGACCAATGGAGCTGTAAACTACAAGCTTGTGGCTTAGAATAAAAACGAAAATGGTCTCTTTGAACCTTCTCTTTGAATGTAATTACCAAAAAGATCACAATATTTTTTTTCTACTTTGTATTGCTAATCACAATAATTCATGTTCATTTTCATATCCATAGCATTTTGCTGACTATGTAGTTTTTTTTCCCCTCATGCATTTTGTTTGTTTGTTGTGGACACAAGCTGTTGCATAGCAATGCTTTTGGAGAATACTACCATTTCAGAAATTGTGTTATTCATAATAATGCTGAACCATGTGTCTTGTGCTGTATAGTGTGCAGTAATTTACCATTGGCCTTGGTTAATTCATTTGACTGATGAGCAGGAATGGAAAATGTGCTCCCGTTTTTATAATTTCCCTTATAATGATTGCATTTCCACAGAGCGAGCAAACAGGGGGCTTCGCCGTGAGTTTAGAATCTGTGAGCTTTGCCTGGGGTTTGGAATGTACGTGTGTGCATTAAAGTCAGAACTTCCTTTCCCCCATGAGAGAGAGAGAGAGAGAGAGAGAGAGAGAGAATGTTTTCTCAGACACTTTGGCCTGGTGAAATCTTCAGTGTGTATGGACTCATAGGTAATTTGACTCCAAACAGGAAAGCTGGACCACTAAATTAGTGTTTTGTGGAATGTAAATCCTCCAGCCTATCCACAATAATGAATAAAGCATGCAAACAACAAAAGATTCAAAATAAATTGCAAGAGTGACGATTCAAGCGAGACCGGTCGATATACATTGTTACCTTCCTCCAAACCACAAAGCTGTCTGATGATATGCACACATACCTCATACTCAGCTGATATGGATCTGTAAGTGAGATGCCATCAAGGGATTCTATTGGCTTTCATTAATGGAAGGAGGCGATCAATAGTTGTCATGGGTGTCTTCTCATAACGTCCATGCGATTATTGATCACGTTGTGTGGGAAGAGGACACGGCTACAGGAAAGGGCAAACGGAGCATGGAGGAACTTTGGGGAAATATCAGTTCTGAGGAAAATAATATTGCAGCTAAGGTGATGAGACGAGAATATGATATGGTCTTGCCAAAGAGCGTGGAGAGGCCACGCTGCTACAAGGTTTGATGATTGGAATCACAAGTAACGATGACTCAGGGAGAACCTTCTGAGTTGTGTTGCAGAGGCGTGATGAGGAGAGGAGTCATGACGGCCATGCGTTTGGCCTGTTGTGGTCATGTCATGTGTGAGAAGAGCACGTTATTGGAAGAGATGAAAAGAAGAGACAGTAGTTATTTTTGGAAGTGATTACTCTTCAAAAAAAGCTCAAGAGTCTGAAGAGATACTCTTTACTACTAAGTAACTGTATTTCTTTTCCCTAAGCTGTGCACAGTGATACATTTTAGGTGAAGGTAAATATGTGAACTCCAAAAGACTTTGTGTGAGACTTGCATGGGAAGTGCATTCATCTCCTGTCAGTGTGGTTCCTCTTTGTCTCGTATAAGCCAAGTCACCCATGGCTGAGAAACAGCCGGTTGTCCCTTTTCTTCCCTGTCGCTGCATCTGCAAAGGGAATAGGTCATGGTTATGCAAAAATGTTTGGAAGGGATGAGAGGCTGAGAAAGAGAGTCGGGAGGTGTGGGGGGGGGGGGGGGGGGGGGGGGTCTCAGAGTGTCATCTGCTGCTGTGGGAAAGACGAAACACTGTCAGGAAGAGATGAAGGGACTCAGGGTGAAAAGGGAAGAAAGACATGCAGATACAAAGAGTGAGTGAAAGAGAGAGAGAGTGAGAGACAGGAAGGCAGTGCCAGCTCTTCTCACTGTAATGTCTGCTCTCTCCATCTGCTCTCTCAGAACTCCTCTTTGCCTTCCTGTCGTGTCGTGTTGTGTCGTGTTCGCTCCTGTCGGCTCTTTGCCTGCTCAGACCTTTGCCCTCTCTCCATCTGCTGTCTGTCTTCTCCTGTCAATGCCTTTCCTATCCCCCCTCTTTTACTTGAAAGAGTTACAACATGGAAAACTCATACCTGTGTGTGTGCGTGTGCGCTAGGGCTTTGACTTTTTCCCAAAAATCATATTCAAAGTTTGTTTGTTTATTAATATTAATATTCAAATATTTATTAATAATATTTTGACCATTAAATGTCTTCGGTAAGACCTACATATATCGAACTTAAGTTGTACATCTTCTGTCCACCAGGGGGCAGTGTATCAGTCATTGTTATCTCGTCAGTCTATTAAGCACAGCAACTGTTGCTATAGCAACCATAGACTCTGAACAGGGGGTCGTTTCTAAAAAAAAGTTAGCAACGACGTTGCTCAATCACCATGGTACGACGCAACTTGCGACCAAACAACGACATTGTTACACCTGTTTCCAGAAAGCATCGTACCTGTGTCGCAATTCACTACCTCCGACGTTCGAACACTGTAGTTCCAACAACGTTGTTGATGATGCAGCGATACATATCATTAATGGAAACAGTGGCAACATGTAATACCCCACCCCCTAGAAATTCTCTGCCACGGCCTATGTTGACATTTTTCTAATTTAAACCGAGTGATTAATGCTGGCATTGTCATCGTCATCTGCAAAAACCTAAACCTATTGCAAGTATATAAAACATTTTACTGAAGCTGACCAATATGTGTCATTATTTGTGTTAAATATCTACGTTGGAAAAAATATATAGCCTGGACGAATGTCTGGGTATCGCAAATGTTTTTAATTGTCTCGTGGCTTAACGGCAGCACGTCTGTGCACTACGCGCTCGGCCGGAGTTCGCATCCTATCTCTTCTTTTCACCCAAGAGTAGGCCTACGAGACACAACAATAGGTTTTGACCATACATATTTATGTATATAGTTACTCTACATCGAGAGACCATAGGTACAAGACATCAGTCAAAAACAATTGAATCTACGTGTCACACTAGTTCACCTGCAGGTAGCGAGAAGCGAATCTCACATCATAAGAAAATCAAACCTACAACGTTGGGATAACAAGACACCTGCTTTAGCCACTACACCATTTATCACTGTGCTGATTTTAAGTCTCTTTAAGAGTCTGTGAAGATTATAATACTAGCTTATCAAAAAAACAAGGCAATACTCGAATTAACATAAATAGCAAGAATGAGCGAAGTAGGGGAGTCAGTCTCTCAATCAAAATAAAGCTACAGGATAGATCAATCATTGAGTCATGAGATAAACATCCACCGTAATTTTTGGTTAGGCGGTTGTGATTTTTGGTTAGGCGCTCCGGACACCAACAGGAACTACCAAGGAACGACACAAGTGCGACTGCCTAGGGGCAGTAGTTCAACCGACCAAACTTTGCGTACTTGTTTGCGATTGAGAGTTCGAACTACCCTTTCTAGAAACACCAAATCCAAGAACGATGGAGCGAACTACCAAGGTTGCGACGCAAGTTAGCAAACGAGGAGGCCACGCAGACCTGATTGGTTCTCGAATGGTCCTCATTTAAATAAAGTTAAACTTTCACCAACTTTGTTTCGCCTGCCTCGGCGATTCGCTCTCATTTCGCCCAACCAGGGCGAATTTCGTCTCCATTCAACCTCAATGAGAGCGACGCGTATGGTTTCCACACACCAAAATTTCGCGTCGCTCTCATTGAGGTTGAATGGAGAAAGTTTAACTTTATTTAAATGAGGACCATTCGAGAACCAATCAGGTCCGCGTGTTTGTGTTTGGAGGCGGGAGTTACAAAAAAGTCTGACCAAGATGGCGGAGGCTACCTGAGCTGTAACACGAAAATTTGTATGTGATTAAAATGTTTCTACACGAACATTGGCACTTGTATCAACACAAATTATGCCACACTAACTTAGTCAAAGCACATACACCACTAAATAGACCACTATATATGTTAGTTTAAACACTCAAACTTTTTAGCTAGCTGACAGGCGAAATGGTAGTATTTTCGGACATTGGATTGCATTGCAAACCTAGCTAGACAGCTAGATAGATAGATAGATACTTTATTGATCCCCAAGGGGAAATTCAAGTTCAGCTAGGCTACATGCTGCAACACAGGTATGAAATATATTATCTCTTATTGACCTTGTTGTTTCTATGAACATTAGCTCGAGCTCCTAATTAGCTCGCTTGCCACCACTGGCTAGACACTGCAGTCAAAAGGTTAGCGGTTTGGCCGTCACGCCCCCGAGGCGAAATTTCGCCGGCCGAAAATCGCGAGGTGTTTCGCTGTGTGGAAACCCACCGTAAGGCAGCTGGTGGCAGATGCACACACATCTCAGTTACAGTAATGATCCTGTCCACTCCCCACACCACTAGTCTCACACACACACACACACACAAAAACACACCGGGAGGACCATATAGGTCACCCACAGGTGCTTTCCAATTTCTTCTCTTACTTGTCTCAATTTCTCCAGCTGTTGACACACACACACACACACACACACACACACACACACGCAAGCCCAGACTTGCACAGTGAGTTCCTCAGCTGAGGTCCCTGGTGTGTGTGACCAGCAGGAAAGGCACACAGGAGGGGTCTGTGTGCACGCGCCTCACACCCGATCAGCCAGGCTGCTTAGCGATGAGGCACTGTTGAATCTAGCAGCCTGGAGCTGAATGTACGCATTTACAGTACACATACTGCTTATATGAAAAAGACACACACACACACACACACACACATTTGATTGTTTTGTTTGGAATGACCAATACTGATTAAAACAACACAGCATTAATAAATACATTAATAAATACATTATACATTAATAAGTACATTAATACATGAGAAGCATGTGATTAAAACAGGCATACTGCACACGAAAAACATATAGTCCATGTAATGAAACAGACAATTACACACAGACAGTTATGAAACACAGACAATTTTGGTTCTACTTGTGCTTTTTGTTTAAGGCGTGCTACAAATTTAGGTTGCTGCATTTAAAACCTGAATTCTATCTATTATCTGCCAGGCAAGGCAAGACTATTGTCTCTTTCCACTGTCAATGCTCTTTTAATAGGCAAGAAAACACAGTTTGTCAAAGTGTTATTTTTTTAGCCCTGGGTCATGAATGCAACAATGCACCAAACAAGTGTAAAGCTGCAGCAAACTGATTATAATTGTTATTTTTTAACATCATTGCTACTGAATTATGCAGCAGTTTGTTTCCTTACTATGACATCTTTCAGTTGTTATTGCACAATACTAGTAATATTCCTACAGCCATATACAAAAACATGCCATTTTGATCTGTTGCACTCACATCACATGTGTGCTGCTTTTGTGTTTGGAGAAGATGACCATATGGCAGGAAGAGTTGGATGTCCTGAGTGGACTGTAGTTAGAGATGACATGGCCTTAGTGTAGAGAGCTTAGTGTATGTGTTGGATTTCACAGGATTGAGGTCGACCTCCCCCCAATCTTCTCCCTCTGTCTCCCGCGCTCAGTCTCATCGTGGTGATGAGGTGACACAAGTCCAGATGTTTTTCAGGCTTCTCTCTCTCTCCCTTTCTCTCTGTCTCTCTCCCTCTCTCGCTGTCTTTTTTGTTCCACAGATTGGTTGACCTTAAAGAGCAGTGACTCTCCCCACTCGTTTGTGTCTTTTGGCAGGGTTTTAAAAGCAGCCAATATGAGCCAAGGCGTTAGAAGCCATTATCGGACAGATACACACACACACACACACATACAGAGAGAGAGAGGGAGAGTGACAAGGACAAGGACACAAACACACACACACACACACACACACACACACACACACACACACATACTAACGCACACACAGCTAGAAAACATGCACAGAGCCTTGTTTTATTTTTTATCGCTTGAGTTTTATGCAACTCAAATAACCCCACTGTTTTCTAAACACCTCCGACCTGAGGTGCACACAGCTGCCATCAAAGCCCCAGAGCGACTGTCATCTTCTGCCACATGCGCTGTTTTCATTCGAGACCCCTCGACCCTTTACCTCTGACCCCTCAGAATCATGTGAGGAGTTACTTTCCAGTGAGGTTTCAAAAGGCAGCTCTGATCTGCCATGGAAGGTGAATGTATAGGCATTCTTTGATTCTTT